>NC_086449.1:132231809-132537691 GCF_028390025.1 Pseudophryne corroboree | reverse complement strand
GGCCAGGAGCTACTCGTCGCTCCCCGGCCCGCAGCGGCTGCGTGTGATGTCACGCAGCCGCTGCGACGCACGGTCCGGAAGGACGGACCGCGCCCACGAAACGGAGGCCAAATGCCGTTGTTTCGGGTCTTCCCCCCCCTGCTCAGCGACCGCCTCTGCCTGTCAATCGGGCAGAGGCGATCGCACAGCAGCAACGGCCTTCGGCCGTCTGGCATGTGCCGCACATGCGCAATTCTGACCTGAATGCACCGCTGCGATAAACTGCAGCGTGCGATCGGGTCAGAATGACCCCCATTGGGGGAACTAGTACGATGGGTATAGATGGTGTCCAAAAGAGCCAGTGCACTTTAAATTCAACTGGGTTTGCTGGCTCCTCCCCTCTATGCCCCCTCCCACAGGCAGTTTAGAAAAAAGTGCCCTCAGGATAGGATGCACATCTCTGCAGTTCCAGAGTTTTTTCTTCAATTTCTTTTAAACTTTTACTATTTTCGGTATACTGTCTGGGCAACAGCGTACCTGCACATTGGGAGTTAGGGGGCTGGACGGTCACCAGCCTTACGAGGTGCAGAGCCGCTTCACCGCTGCTGGACCACCGCCCTGAGGGGTTGTTGTTCAGCGGGGCACTGCGCCTTGGCTGTCACAGCCGCAGCACGCCGCACACCCCTAACGCTGCCTAAAGGTGACGTCGGTGGTGAGTAAAAAACAGGGGCCCCGCTAGGGGGTCCCCCGGTTCAAAGTGCGGCTGACCACTCCTGGGGGGATCCCGCTAAGATCTCCCGTGTAGAACTGGCACAAAAGGGCTTGACTAGCACTTGTGTGATGTTTTAAACTATGAAGGAGCTGACCGACAGTCACATGACCTCCTCCACGAGCCCGACGGCTCACTTTCCCGATGGTCGGCATGCCGACCAACAGGGACTATTTCCACTCGTGGGTGTCCACGACACCCATAGAGTGGGAATAGAACCCGTGGCGACCGCAGGTCGCCACCGAGCACGCAAGGGGCTTGCTGCACTCGCCGATCCCGGCGTCGGTATGCTGCCGGGATCCCGGCGTCGGTAAGCTGACCGGCGGTCAGCCATACTACACTCGTTGTTACCAGCCGTTGCTGGTTGTTTTATGTTAGTGGTGTGCTGGTATCACCACCTTTTGTTATCATGTTCCTCCTCTCATGTATGTCCTTCGGGCACCTTTTTACCTATAACTGCCTGTGGGAGGGGGCATAGATGGGAGGAGCCAGCACACCCAGTTGAAAAAATGTAAAGTGCACTGGCTCCTTTGGACCCCGTCTATACCCATCATACTACTTTCCCTCAATATACCTTATGGACTACGAGAAAAGGATTTACCGGCAGGTATTGAAATCCTATTCTTTTTCGTTTGTGCATTTGAAATGTAACAAATAAAACACTACAACCAATTGAGGGTCTAATATGTGCCGAATTATGTGCAACACAATGTCACGGAACTGTCTGTCGCTTCACCAGATACGCCAATCTGAGAAGCGCCGCCTGTGACGTGGGGGTCACTTTAGACACACAGGGTTACACAAACACATTCGCTGCCACCAGCAAAAGACTAATTTAGCGCTGTGCGCAAGGTATGCTTTTGCTTTTACCTGCAAACACACTGCAGTACTTGCCCCGCATGTCAGTCACTGCCCCGTCGCTGAAGTACAAAGCATCGTACAGCGGCGATGCTTTTGTACTTCAGGAGTAGCTCCTGGCCAGCGCAGCTTTTGCCTGCTGGCCGGGAGCTACTCGTCGCAGCCCGGCTCGCAGCGGCTGCGTGTGATGTCACACAGCCGCTGCAGCCCAACCCCCGTACGGTCCAGCCACGCCTGCATTGGCTGAACCGCGACCACAAAACGGCGGCCAAACTCCACTGTGCCGCCCCTTCTTGCCCAGCGACCACCTCTGCCTGTCAATCAGGTAGAGGTGATCGCTTAGCAACGACAGCTGTCGGCCATGCACCGGCGCATTGCGGCGCTGGCGCATGTGCATTTCTGACCTGATCGCTGCGCTGCGAAGAACTGCAGCGAGCGATCGAGTCAGAATGACCCCCATTGTACAGTGGAAGGGATAGTTATACCCTTCAGCTGCACTCACTTTCCCCCACCCTTGGGATTTTTAACCAGCCCAATGCTGTCTTCCAACTCCCCACGTTTTTGAACCTCGATTGGTTGCACATATTAGATATCAGCCACAGCGTTACAGAGCACCAGCCACAGCAGCACTGACCACAGTGCTACAGAGCACCAGCCACAGCAATACAGCAGCACTGACCACAGTGCTACAGAGCATTAGCAAGAGCAATAAAGCAGCACTGACTAAGCGCTACAGAGCAACAGCAATACAGCAGCACTGACCACAGCGCTACAGAGCACTAGCCGCAGCAATACAGCAGCACAGACCACAGCGCTACAGAGCCACCGCAATACAGCAGCACTGACCACACACCAGCTCTGACCACACCAGTCATTGCAGCTGGGACCACACACCAGCCACCACAGCTACACACCGGTCACTAGCCACACAGGTATGTGACTGTGATGTTGGAGGGCACAGATCTGGTAGCTGCAAGAACTGTACACTGGGTCACCACAGTAAATTCACATGGCACTGATTGACCGTTGGTAAACTACTGGAACCCTATGAACAAGAGACTACTTTCAGGGTATGCAGGCTGAATGTGGCTCTACGGCAGGCATTCCCAACCACGGTCCTCAAGGCACACCAACAGTACAGGTTTTAGTGATATCCAGGCTGCAGCACAGATGGTTAAATCAAAATAGCTCAGCTACTAATTAAGTCACCTGTGCTGCAGCCTGGATATCACTAAAACCTGCACTGTTGGTGTGCCTTGAGGACCGTGGTTGGGAATGCCTGCTCTACGGAGTTCACACAGAATTCCAATAATTGTGAAATATCTTTCAAACCTGAATATAAATTTGTGTCTAAATTGCAGAAAAACAAGTATGCTTCCTGGATGCAATGAACACTGTACAATAACATGACAGAAGGGCGTAATGTACAGTATACCATGAAAACCTTTCCCCCAGCATTGTACCACCAGCGGTCTGTACCACTGACCAGAGAATCGTCAATCCAGGCATTGTTTTTTTGATCTTCAGCTGTGTAGCTTTGGAGAGCCTGTACCCACTATGGCCACAGTTTCCTGTGTTTACCTGGCAGCTGTGGAACCAGGTGTGGTGTTCTGCCTCTGTAGCCCATCCACTTAAGGTTTGATGTGCTGTGTTGTCACAGATGCTTGTTTGTATTTCACCTTTTAGATTGTAAGCTCACAAGAGCAGGGCCTTCTTTCCTCATGTGCCTTTCCTTTTATAACTTACACTATTTTAAACTCCATAATCCCTTTGATGGCACCTAAACCCTGGTTTTCCATACCTGTCCTATATTGTCTTGAACTGTAAGTGCTGTTTTCGTTTTGGACATTTGACTATGTACTGTGTAATGGGCGCTGCGGATCCATTGTGGCGCCATATAAATAAAGGAGGATAATAATCATAATAAATATAAGTTTATTAAAACTTTGCCACATAATGGACTCCAATTGAATTCCTGTTTTTAATGTATACCTAATAAATATTAATGGTCTTAATTTCTGTATACATGAGTTCTGGAAAAGTGTTTTACAACATTTTTTAAGAGTGACCCCAAAAAAGCCTTATTTCCTCTATATCACAGGTTCTCAAACTCGGTCCTCAGGACTCCACACAGTGCATGTTTTGCAGGTCTCCTCACAGAATCACAAGTGAAATAATTAGTTCCACATGCAGACCTTTTAAAATGTGTCAGTGAGTAATTAATACACCTGTGCACCTGCTGGGTTACCTGCAAAACATGCACTGTGTGGGGTCCTGAGGACCGAGTTTGAGAACCTATGCTCTATATTTCTCTGACGTCCTAGTGGATGCTGGGACTCCGTAAGGACCATGGGGATATAGCGGCTCCGCAGGAGACAGGGCACAAAATAAAAGCTTAAGGATCAGGTGGTGTGCACTGGCTCCTCCCCCTATGACCCTCCTCCAAGCCTCAGTTAGATTTTTGTGCCCGGCCGAGAAGGGTGCAATCTAGGTGGCTCTCCTGAGCTGCTTAGAATAAAAGTTTAGTTAGGTTTTTTTATTTTCAGTGAGTCCTGCTGGCAACAGGCTCACTGCATCGTGGGACTAAGGGGAGAAGAAACGGACTCACCTGAGTGCAGAGTGGATCGGGTTTCTTAGGCTACTGGACACTAGCTCCAGAGGGACGATCACAGGTTCAGCCTGGATGGGTCACCGGAGCCGCGCCGCCGTCCCCCTTACAGAGCCAGAAGAGACGAAGAGGTCCGGTGAAATCGGCGGCAGAAGACATCCTGTCTTCAGACTAAGGTAGCGCACAGCACCGCAGCTGTGCGCCATTGCTCTCAGCACACTTCACACTCCGGTCACTGAGGGTGCAGGGCGCTGGGGGGGGAGCGCCCTGAGACGCAATATAACAGAATACCTTAGGTGGCAAAACAGAATACATCACATATAGCTCCTGGGCTATATGGATGTATTTTAATCCCCTGCCATTTTACACAAAAAAGCGGGAGATAAGGACGTCGTGAAGGGGCGGAGCCTATCTCCTCAGCACACAAGCGCCATTTTCCCTCACAGCTCCGCTGGAAGGACGGCTCCCTGACTCTCCCCTGCAGTCCTGCTTCAGAATCAGGGTAAAAAAGAGAAGGGGGGGCATTGTTGGCAGCAAATAACAATAATTAACAGCAGCTATAAGGGAATAACACTTATATAAGGTTATCCCTGTATATATATATAGCGCTGGGTGTGTGCTGGCAGACTCTCCCTCTGTCTCTCCAAAGGGCTAAGTGGGGTCCTGTCCTCTATCAGAGCATTCCCGGTGTGTGTGTGCTGTGTGTCGGTACGCGTGTGTCGACATGTATGAGGAGGAAAATTATGTGGAGGCGGAGCAGTTGCCTGCGTTGGTGATGTCACCCCCTAGGGAGTCGACACCTGACTGGATGATTGTATTTAAACAATTAAGTGATAATGTCAGCAATTTGCAAAAAACTGTTGACGACATGAGACAGCCGGCAAATCAGTTAGTGCCTGTCCAGGCGTCTCAGACACCGTCAGGGGCGCTAAAACGCCCGTTACCTCAGTGGGTCGACACAGACCCTGACACAGATACTGAGTCTAGTGTCGACGGTGACGAGACAAACGTAATGTCCAGTAGGGCCACACGTTACATGATCACGGCAATGAAAGAGGCATTGAACCTTTCTGACACTACAAGTACCACAAAGAAGGGTATTATGTGGGGTGAGAAAAAACTACCAATATTTTTTCCTGAGTCAGAGGAAATAAATGAGGTGTGTGAAAAAGCGTGGGTTTCTCCCGATAAAAAACAGCTAATTTCTAAAAAATTATTAGCATTATATCCTTTCCCGCCAGAGGTTAGGGCGCGTTGGGAAACACCCCCTAGGGTAGATAAGGCGCTCACACGTTTATCTAAACAAGTAGCGTTACCGTCTCCTGATACGGCTACCCTCAAAGAACCAGCTGATAGAAGGCTGGAAAATATCCTAAAAAGTATATACACACATACTGGTGTTATACTGCGACCAGCAATCGCCTCAGCCTGGATGTGCAGTGCTGGAGTCGCATGGTCGGATTCCCTGACTGAGAATATTGATACCCTGGATAGGGACAATATTTTGTTAACTATAGAACATTTAAAGGATGCATTATTATATATGCGTGATGCACAGAGGGATATTTGCACCCTGGCATCAAGAGTAAGTGCTATGTCCATCTCTGCCAGAAGAGCGTTGTGGACGCGACAGTGGTCAGGGGATGCGGATTCCAAACGGCACATGGAAGTATTGCCGTATAAAGGGGAGGAGTTATTTGGGGCTGGTCTATCGGACCTGGTGGCCACGGCAACGGCTGGAAAATCCACCTTTTTACCCCAGGTCACTCCACATCAGCAGAAAAAGACACCGTCTTTTCAATCTCAGTCCTTTCGTTCCCATAAGTACAAGCGAGCAAAAGGCCACTCCTTTCTGCCCCGGGGCAGAGGAAGAGGAAAAAGACTGCACCATGCAGCCGCTTCCCAAGAGCAGAAGCCCTCCCCTGCTTCTGCCAAGTCTTCAGCATGACGCTGGGGCTTTACAAGCAGACTCAGATATGGTGGGGGCCCGTCTCAAAAATTTCAACGCGCAGTGGGCTCACTCGCAAGTGGATCCCTGGATTCTACAGGTAGTATCGCAGGGGTACAAACTGGAATTCGAGGCGTTTCCCCCTCATCGTTTCCTGAAGTCTGCTTTACCAAAGTCTCCCTCCGACAGGGAGGCAGTTCTAGAAGCCATTCACAAGCTGTATTCCCAGCAGGTGATAATCAAGGTACCCCTCCTGCAACAAGGAAAGGGGTATTATTCCACGCTGTTTGTGGTACCGAAGCCGGACGGCTCGGTGAGACCAATTTTAAATCTGAAATCCTTGAACACTTACATAAAAAGGTTCAAATTCAAGATGGAGTCACTCAGAGCAGTGATAGCGAACCTGGAAGAAGGGGACTATATGGTGTCTCTGGACATCAAAGATGCTTATCTCCACGTCCCGATATACCCTTCTCACCAAGGGTACCTCAGGTTTGTAGTACAAAACTGTCATTATCAGTTTCAGACGCTGCCGTTTGGATTGTCCACGGCACCTCGGGTCTTTACCAAGGTAATGGCCGAAATGATGATTCTTCTACGAAGAAAAGGCATTTCAATTATCCCTTACTTGGACGATCTCCTGATAAGGGCAAGATCCAGGGAACAGTTAGAAGTCGGAGTAGCACTATCTCAGGTAGTGTTACGTCAGCACGGGTGGATTCTAAATATTCCAAAATCGCAGCTGATTCCAACGACACGTCTACTGTTCCTAGGAATGATTCTGGACACAGTCCAGAAGAAGGTGTTTCTCCCGGAGGAGAAGGCCAGGGAGTTATCCGAGCTAGTCAGGAACCTCCTAAAACCAGGACAGGTCTCAGTGCATCAGTGCACGAGGGTCCTGGGGAAAATGGTGGCTTCTTACGAAGCGATTCCATTCGGAAGATTCCATGCAATGGGATCTACTGGACAAATGGTCCGGATCGCATCTGCAGATGCATCAGCGGATAACCCTGTCGCCAAGGACAAGGGTGTCTCTCCTGTGGTGGCTGCAGAGTGCTCATCTACTAGAGGGCCGCAGATTTGGCATTCAGGATTGGATCCTGGTAACCACGGATGCCAGCCTGAGAGGCTGGGGAGCAGTCACACAGGGAAGGAATTTCCAGGGCCTGTGGTCAAGCTTGGAAACGTCTCTTCATATAAACATTCTGGAACTAAGGGCCATTTACAATGCCCTAAGTCAAGCAAAACCTCTGCTTCAGGGTCAGGCGGTGTTGATCCAATCGGACAACATCACGTCAGTCGCCCACGTAAACAGACAGGGCGGCACGAGAAGCAGGAGGGCAATGGCAGAAGCTGCAAGGATTCTTCGCTGGGCGGAAAATCATGTGATAGCACTGTCAGCAGTATTCATTCCGGGAGTGGACAACTGGGAAGCAGACTTCCTCAGCAGACACGACCTTCACCCGGGAGAGTGGGGACTTCACCCAGAAGTCTTCCACCTGATTGTAAACCGTTGGGAAAAACCAAAGGTGGACATGATGGCGTCACGTCTAAACAAAAAACTGGACAGATATTGCGCCAGGTCAAGGGACCCTCAGGCAATAGCAGTGGACGCTCTGGTAACGCCGTGGGTGTACCAGTCAGTGTATGTGTTCCCTCCTCTGCCTCTCATACCAAAAGTACTGAGAATCATAAGAAGGAGAGGAGTAAGAACTATACTCGTGGTTCCGGATTGGCCAAGACGGACTTGGTACCCGGAACTTCAAGAGATGCTCACGGACGAACCGTGGCCTCTACCTCTAAGAAAGGACCTGCTACTGCAGGGGCCTTGTCTGTTCCAAGACTTACCGCGGCTGCGTTTGACGGCATGGCGGTTGAACGCCGGATCCTGAGGGAAAAAGGCATTCCAGAAGAAGTCATCCCTACTCTGGTCAAAGCCAGGAAGGACGTAACCGCAAAACATTATCACCGCATTTGGCGTAAATATGTTGCGTGGTGTGAGGCCAAGAAGGCCCCTACAGAGGAATTTCAACTGGGTCGTTTCCTTCATTTCCTGCAAACAGGACTGTCTATGGGCCTAAAATTAGGGTCCATTAAGGTTCAAATTTCGGCCCTGTCGATTTTCTTCCAGAAAGAACTGGCTTCAGTACCTGAAGTTCAGACATTTGTAAAAGGGGTGCTGCACATACAGCCTCCTTTTGTGCCTCCAGTGGCACCTTGGGATCTCAATGTGGTGTTGAGTTTTCTAAAGTCACATTGGTTTGAACCACTTTCCACTGTGGACTTAAAATATCTCACATGGAAGGTGTCGATGCTGTTAGCCTTGGCTTCAGCCAGGCGTGTGTCAGAATTGGCGGCTTTATCATATAAAAGCCCTTACTTGATATTTCATTCTGACAGGGCGGAATTGAGGACTCGTCCTCAATTTCTACCTAAGGTGGTTTCTGCATTTCACATGAGCCAACCTATTGTGGTACCTGCGGCTACCAGGGACTTAGAGGACTCTAAGTTGCTTGACGTTGTCAGGGCCTTGAAAATATATGTTTCCAATACGGCTGGAGTCAGAAAATCTGACTCGCTGTTTATCCTGTATGCACCCAACAAGCTGGGTGCTCCTGCTTCTAAGCAGACGATTGCTCGTTGGATTTGTAGTACAATTCAGCTTGCACATTCTGTGGCAGGATTGCCACAGCCAAAATCAGTAAAAGCCCATTCCACAAGGAAGGTGGGCTCATCTTGGGCGGCTGCCCGAGGGGTCTCGGCTTTACAACTTTGCCGAGCAGCTACTTGGTCAGGGGCAAACACGTTTGCTAAATTCTACAAATTTGATACCCTGGCTGAGGAGGACCTGGAGTTCTCTCATTGGGTGCTGCAGAGTCATCCGCACTCTCCCGCCCGTTTGGGAGCTTTGGTATAATCCCCATGGTCCTTACGGAGTCCCAGCATCCACTAGGACGTCAGAGAAAATAAGATTTTACTTAACGATAAATCTATTTCTCGTAGTCCGTAGTGGATGCTGGGCGCCCATCCCTAGTGCGGATTGTCTGCAATACTTGTATATAGTTATTGTTACAAAAATTCGGGTTATTATTGTTGTGAGCCATCTTTTCAGAGGCTCCTTTGCGTTTATCATACTGTTAACTGGGTTCAGATCACAAGTTGTACGGTGTGATTGGTGTGGCTGGTATGAGTCTTACCCGGGATTCAATATCCTTCCTTATTATGTACGCTCGTCCGGGCACAGTATCCTAACTGAGGCTTGGAGGAGGGTCATAGGGGGAGGAGCCAGTGCACACCACCTGATCCTTAAGCTTTTATTTTGTGCCCTGTCTCCTGCGGAGCCGCTATATCCCCATGGTCCTTACGGAGTCCCAGCATCCACTACGGACTACGAGAAATAGATTTATCGGTAAGTAAAATCTTATTTTTCACAAGATTATTCATCTGACTCTGGGGACCACCACCAACCCCCTTTTGAACGTATAGGTTTCCGTATACGGACCCTAAAATATTATGTGACGTAGTTGGTCATTAATCATCCATCCTCCTTGGATATTTGCAGCAGATAGCACATGACTGCTACAAACCAAGAAGGGGTCTAGTGCGGGGTTTTCTACTCCTGATTCTTTTGCGAGAAAAATAGTTGTGCTTACCAACCTATGCCATCCCTTTCCTGTTATTGATGTGTAATGCAAAGGTCTATAGTTGCTATGGTCTTCCCTCATGTTATATGGTTTCACTTGACTGGTAGAAAGTAACAAAGATTTTTTTGAAATGACAAAGTGTTATATGTCAGTTATGAGCAAGTGTTATATGTCAGTTATGAGTTATTTATTACCAGTTATTTATATAGCGCACACACATTCCTCAGCACTTTACAGAGCATATTTTTGGCCATTTACCTCAGTCCCTGCCCCAGTGGAGCTTACTGTCTATATTCCCTACCACATGCACACGCACACACTAGGGTAATTTTTGTTGGGAGGCAATTGACCTACCAGTATATTTTTGAATTGTGGGAGGAAACCGGAGTACCCGGAGGAAACCCACACAAGTACGGGGAGAATATACCAACTCT
Source organism: Pseudophryne corroboree (assembly GCF_028390025.1). Classification (NCBI taxonomy): domain Eukaryota; kingdom Metazoa; phylum Chordata; class Amphibia; order Anura; family Myobatrachidae; genus Pseudophryne; species Pseudophryne corroboree. The sequence goes on along the minus strand of NC_086449.1, from coordinate 132,527,451 downwards.
GCACAGTTAGGGCCATGGTGGGAATCGAATCCATGACCTCAGTGCTGTGAAGCAGTAATGCTAACCATTACACCATCCGTACTGGCCATGTTAATGGCATATAAATGATAATTTAGCTGTTTCTTGGCCTTCCTTACTCTTTGTGGGCCTGATTCTCAGTTTATTGTAATGCTGATGTTCAGGAAGCTGAGCGATTCTTTGCCCCAACAGCGCCTGCGTTACAGAGTGAATGCACAAAGCTGCGGTTGCGATTGGGTCAGACGCTATTAGAATGTGGCAGCAAAGTGATGGCCGGTGGCTGTTAGTGCCCTCAGCAATGGTCCGTTCGGTGGATGTGTTATGGGAGAGTCGCAGCATCTGTCAGAGCAAGCCGCTGCATTCCCAGACGTACAGCCGCAGGCATAAGATGCCAGACGGAGATGCTGCACCTGCTATAGGTAGGACCAGTGCAGATTTCGATGGTGAGACTGATCCTGGCGTATAAGGATGCACCAATCAGTATTGCAGTGAGCGTCTCTTTTCCCTTGCACATTTTTTAAGTGTGTAGCGGCATTTGCATAAGGTCGCAGACGTGTGACCGCCAATAGACACTGCTGCATGCGACTTGCAATCAGGCTCCACATCTCACCATGGACACAGTTGCTATTAAGAACCATAGGCGTCATAGACCCATAGCATGTCTTTTGCATAGCTCATTTTCATGGAATCTGTAATTACAACTCAGTATGGTTTCTGTGTTTGGTGTCGCAGCAGAGGGGCAGACTGCCGAAGTCCCCGCCATACCGAGGTCTACGAGATGCCAGAAGAAGAAAGTGATGTTTGCCAATCTCCTGAGTCCTCCTCAGTCTGACAGCATTCTGTACCAGGACCATCCCCAGAGATCAGCCAACCCACACCTTCGTCCTGTACTGAAAAAGACCCCCCGGAGAGATTTCAGGGTGAGTACCCAGCTAAAGGGCCGTTTCACACGCGGTGGTTTTGGCTGGATGGCAAAAAGCAGAACAAACTTTGTCCGGCTTTTTTCCATCCGGCAGTGTCTTTCACACACAACGGCTTTGAGCCGTGTTTAATGCTGTGCACATGCGCAGCAGCAGGAGTGGCTTGAAGAAAAAAACGTTGTGTGTGTGAAAGCTCCCCTTCACACACGCGGTTCACTGCCTACAAGAACGGCACTTTTCAGTGGATATTTCCAGCTGCAACCCGGGAGCCGGGGCCGTGCCGTGTGAAAGGACCCTACCACTTTGATTATTAATTACAATACCGACTCGGGAAAAAGCCATCCGGCTTATTCCCGCCCGGCAAAAACCGATGCGTGTGAAACAGCCCAAAGTCCATCTTTACGCTTATACAAGTCTGTTTCTGATGCAGGGTTTTATGTAACAGCCTGCGAGCTGCAGACTGTCCGGGAATTCCAGCAGGTCTGCCCGTATTTTTAGAGCGGAAATCATTTACAAGCAAAAACCAGGTTGGTTTTGCCTTGCAAATGATTGGGGCTTTAAAAATACTGGCAGACTCCCCGGAATTCCCGCAACGCCTGCAGCTCCCAGGCTGTTACCCAAGCTTAGTTTGGCGTATATCGGGCAGTCTGTATGCCTGATGTATGTGTGCCCGTGGTCCCTAGTAACATTGTCAGGTTTAATGTGCTGCGCATGGTTGTATAATAATAAAGGATGGAATATGATTGTTCCTTCCTTCATTAAATTTGCTCCAGTGTGTATGAACAATCTGTGTTGACCGGCATTCCTTCCGACATCCGAACGAATCCCCGTCGCTCCAGTGTGTACCCAGCTAAAGCCTTGGAGAGAGAAAAAGTACCAACCAGCCATTTCCAAACTGCCATATTGCAGGGTTTGTTTGAAAAATGACAGGAGCTGGTTGGTTAGTACCTTATCTCTCTCCAAGGCTTAGTAAATAGACCCCTTGGAATTTTACTATATAGAATAGAACAGAAGTGAGCAATTCTATTCATTGTAGCATGAGCTGGATGCTGGTACCACAGCGGCTAAAACGTGACAACATTCAGTGGTGTTATGTCTTAGCTAATCTGCCTCTAACAATTTGCCTTTCCATTTTTTTTATCTCTACAGTATGGCGATATAGAAGAGAGCAGCATATTCTTTTCATTACAAGAATCCTCCGATAATGGTGAGGAACTGTCTTATCCCCATTAGTTATGTTCTATAGGTAGGAAGTACATTCTGACAATATTAGTAATGCTTGTCTTTATATATATATATATATATCTTTCTTTCTTTCTTTCTTTTCTTTTCTTTTCTTTTCTTTTCTTTTCTTTTCTTCTTGTTTTTATCGTCTTTGATCATTCCTTATTTAAGCTACCGGGACGTTAAAGTCTACAGCTACTGAGATTGTGCAAATGGATGCAACAGTAAAAACAACAATAAATACCTAAATAGCAACATAATCAGAAACTACTTATACAATATGATGTTGCTCTTTAATACAAATATGGTGATGTGCCCTTTAAAGACTAAAACATTTCTTTATATTTGTGAACTTGTCCATATCCTGGTAGAGCTTCGTATATTTGGAAGAGGACTTGTTCCTGGTAGTGGGTTTATTGTTTAAATTTTTTATTAAATGGGTTAGTAGTATTGAAATCACCAGTGTGATACTGTTGGTAGTGTATAGGAGAAGACTGCACAAGTGATGATACAGTATACTGAGGCTTCAATGTGCAGTGGATCACTGCAACATCCTCATAATAAATCTAAGTAATGTTACATGAGTCCCAATGTTATTCCATTCATAAGTCACAGATAGTGATCATGGATAGAATTTGGATGCAGGGAACTTTTATTTCTCTGACGTCCTAAGTGGATGCTGGGACTCCGTAAGGACCATGGGGAATAGCGGCTCCGCAGGAGACTGGGCACAACTATAAAGAAAGCTTTAGACTACTGGTATGCACTGGCTCCTCCCACTATGACCCTCCTCCAGACTTCAGTTAGAATCTTGTGCCCGGCTGAGCTGGATGCACACTAGGGGCTCTCCTGAGCTCCTAGAAAGAAAGTAATTTAGGTTTTTTATTTTACAGTGAGATCTGCTGGCAACAGACTCACTGCAGCGAGGGACTAAGGGGAGAAGAAGCGAACCTACCTAACAGGTGGTAGTTTGGGCTTCTTAGGCTACTGGACACCATTAGCTCCAGAGGGATCGACAGCAGGACCCGACCTTGATGTTCGTTCCCGGAGCCGCGCCGCCGTCCCCCTTACAGAGCCAGAAGCATGAAGAGGTCCGGAAAATCGGCGGCAGAAGACTTCGGTCTTCACCAAGGTAGCGCACAGCACTGCAGCTGTGCGCCATTGCTCCTCATGTACACCTCACACTCCGGTCACTGATGGGTGCAGGGCGCTGGGGCGGCGCCCTGAGGGCAATATTACACACCTTGGCTGGCAAATATACACCATATATAGTCCCAGAGGCTATATAGGTGTAAATTAATACCCCTGCCAGAGTTTCAAAAACGCGGGAGAAGTCCGCCGAAAAAGCGGCGGGGCCAACTCCCTCAGCACACTGGCGCCATTTTTCCCTCACAGCTCCGCTGGAAGGAAGCTCCCTGGCTCTACCCTGCAGTCTACAAGCTACAGAAGGGTAAAAAAGAGAGGGGGGGCACTAAATTTAGGCGCAGGATATATATATATATATATATATATAAAGCAGCTATAAGGGAAAACACTCATTTATAGTGGGATCCCTGTATTATATAGCGCTCTGGTGTGTGCTGGCATACTCTCTCTCTGTCTCCCCAAAGGGCTTTGTGGGGTCCTATCCTCTGTCAGAGCATTCCCTGTGTGTTTGCGGTGTGTCGGTACGGCTGTGTCGACCTGTTTGATGAGGAGGCTTATGTGGAGGCGGAGCAGATGCCTGTAAATGTGATGTCACCCCCTGCGGGGTCGACACCTGAGTGGATGGTGCTGTGGAAGGAATTACGCGACAGTGTCGACTCCTTGCATAAAAGGTTTGACGACATACCAAATGTGGGACAGCCGGCTTCTCAGCCTGTGCCTGCCCAGGCTTCTCAAAAGCCATCAGGGGCTCTAAAACGCCCGCTACCTCAGATGGCAGACACAGATGTCGACACGGATACTGACTCCAGTGTCGACGACGATGAGACTAATGTAACTTCCAGTAGGGCCACACGTTACATGATTGAGGCAATGAAAAATGTGTTGCACATTTCTGATGTTACCCCCGGTACCACAAAAAAGGGTATTATGTTTGGAGGAAAAAACTACCAGTAGCTTTTCCTCCATCTGAGGAGTTAAATGAAGTGTGTGAAGAAGCGTGGGCTTCCCCTGATAAGAAGCTGGTAATTTCTAAGAGGTTACTAATGGCGTACCCTTTCCCGCCAGAGGATAGGGCACGTTGGGAAACATCCCTTAGAGTGGATAAAGCGCTCACACGCTTGTCAAAGAAGGTGGCACTACCGTCTCCGGATACGGCCGCCCTGAAGGAATCTGCTGATAGAAAGCAGGAGACTATCCTGAAATCTATATATACACACACAGGTGTTATACTGAGACCAGCTATTGCTTCAGCATGGATGTGCTAGACAGGGACACTATATTGCTAACCGTAGAGCATATAAAAGACGCACTTTTATACATGAGGGATGCACAGAGGGATATTTGCCGGCTGGCATCCAAAATTAGTGCAATGTCCATTTCTGCCAGGAGAGGGTTATGGACTCGGCAGTGGACAGGAGATGCAGATTCCAAAAGGCACATGGAAGTTCTGCCTTATAAGGGTGAGGAGTTGTTCGGGGATGGTCTCTCGGACCTCGTTTCCACAGCAACAGCTGGGAAGTCTACATTTTTACCCCATGTTCCCTCACAGCCAAAGAAAGCACCGTATTATCAGGTACAGTCCTTTCGGCCCAATAGGGGCAAGCGGGTTAAAGGCGCGTCCTTTCTGCCCAGAGGCAGAGGTAGGGGAAAAAAGCTGCAGCATACAGCCAGTTCCCAGGAGCAAAAGTCCTCCCCCGCTTCCTCTAAGTCCACAGCATGACGCTGGGGCTCCACAGGCGGAGCCAGGTACGGTGGGGGCCCGTCTCAAATATTTAATCAATCAGTGGGCTCGCTCACGGGTGGATCCCTGGATTTTTCAGATAGTATCTCAGGGGTACAAGCTGGAATTCGAGACGTCTCCCCCCCGCCGTTTCCTCAAATCTGCCTTGCCAACCACTCCCTCAGGCAGGGAGGCAGTGTTACAGGCAATTCACAAGCTGTATTCACAACAGGTGATAGTGAAGGTACCCCTACTTCAACAAGGACGGGGTTACTATTCCACAATGTTTGTGGTACCGAAACCGGACGGTTCGGTGAGACCCATTTTAAATTTGAAATCCTTGAACACATATATAAAAAAATTCAAGTTCAAGATGGAATCGCTCAGGGCGGTTATTGCAAGCCTGGACGAGGGGGATTACATGGTATCACTGGACATCAAGGATGCTTACCTGCATGTCCCCATTTACCATCCTCACCAGGAGTACCTCAGATTTGTGGTACAGGATTGTCATTATTAATTCCAGACGTTGCCGTTCGGTCTATCCACGGCTCCGAGGGTCTTTACCAAGGTAATGGCCGAAATGATAATACTCCTTCGAAAGAAGGGAGTTTTAATTATCCCGTACTTGGACGATCTCCTGATAAAGGCGAGGTCCAGAGAGCAGTTGTTGGTCGGGGTAGCACTATCTCGGGAGGTGCTACAACAGCACGGCTGCATTCTAAACATTCCAAAGTCGCAGCTGGTCCCTACGACACGTCTACTGTTCCTGGGGATGGTTCAGGACACAGAACAGAAAAAAGTGTTTCTCCCGGAGGAGAAGGCCAAGGAGCTGTCATCTCTAGTCAGAGGCCTCCTAAAACCAAAACAGGTGTCGGTGCATCACTGCACGCGGATCCTGGGAAAGATGGTAGCTTCCTACGAAGCGATTCCATTCGGCAGGTTTCATGCAAGAACCTTTCAGTGGGACCTGTTGGACAAGTGGTCCGGATCGCATCTTCAGATGCATCGGCTGATAACCCTGTCTCCAAGGACAAGGTTGTCTCTGCTGTGGTGGCTGCAGAGTGCTCATCTTCAAGAGGGCCGCAGATTCGGCATACAGGACTGGGTCCTGGTGACCACGGATGCCAGCCTTCGAGGTTGGGGGGCAGTCACACAGGGAATACACTTCCAAGGACTATGGTCAAGTCAGGAGACTTCCCTGCACATAAATATTCTGGAACTAAGGGCCATTTACAATGCCCTAAGTCAGGCAAAACCCCTGCTTCAGAACCAGCCGGTACTGATCCAGTCAGACAACATCACGGCGGTCGCCCATGTAAACCGACAGGGCGGCACGAGAAGCAGGACGGCAATGGCAGAAGCCACAAGGATTCTCAGATGGGCGGAAAATCACGTGTTAGCACTGTCAGCAGTGTTCATTCCGGGAGTGGACAACTGGGAAGCAGACTTCCTCAGCAGGCACGACCTCCACCCGGGAGAGTGGGGACTTCATCCAGAAGTCTTTCAAATGATTGTAAACCGTTGGGAAAGGCCACAGGTGGACATGATGGCATCCCGCCTAAACAAAAAGCTAGAAAGATATTGCGCCAGGTCAAGAGACCCGCAGGCGATAGCTGTGGACGCTCTAGTGACACCGTGGGTGTACCGGTCGGTTTATGTGTTCCCTCCTCTTCCTCTCATACCAAAGGTACTGAGGATAATACGGAGAAGAGGAGTAAGAACTATACTCATTGTTCCGGATTGGCCAAGAAGAGCTTGGTACCCGGAACTTCAAGAAATGATCTCAGAGGACCCATGGCCTCTACCGCTAATACAAGACCTGCTGCAGCAGGGGCCCTGTCTGTTCCAAGACTTACCGCGGCTGCGTTTGACGGCATGGCGGTTGAACACCGGATCCTGAAGGAAAAGGGCATTCCGGAGGAAGTCATTCCTACGCTGATTAAAGCTAGGAAAGAAGTAACCGCAAACCATTATCACCGCATATGGCGAAAATATGTTGCTTGGTGTGAGGCCAGGAAGGCCCCAACGGAGGAATTTCAGCTGGGCCGTTTCCTGCACTTCCTACAGTCAGGGGTGACTATGGGCCTTAAATTGGGTTCCATTAAGGTCCAGATTTCGGCTCTATCGATTTTCTTCCAGAGAGAACTGGCTTCACTACCTGAAGTTCAGACTTTTGTTAAGGGAGTGCTGCATATTCAGCCCCCTTTTGTGCCTCCAGTGGCACCTTGGGATCTCAACGTGGTGTTGGATTTCCTAAAGTCACATTGGTTTGAGCCACTGAAAACCGTGGATTTGAAATATCTCACGTGGAAAGTGGTCATGTTGTTGGCCTTGGCTTCGGCCAGGCGTGTATCAGAATTGGCGGCTTTGTCATGTAAAAGCCCTAATCTGATTTTCCATATGGATAGGGCAGAATTGAGGACTCGTCCCCAGTTTCTCCCTAAAGTGGTATCAGCTTTTCATCTGAACCAACCTATCGTGGTGCCTGCGACTACAAAAGACTTGGAGGCTTCCAAGTTGTTGGACGTAGTCAGGGCCCTGAAAATATATGTTTCCAGGACAGCTGGAGTCAGAAAGACTGACTCGCTCTTTATCCTGTATGCGCCCAACAAGTTGGGTGCACCTGCTTCAAAGCAGACTATTGCTCGCTGGATCTGTAGTACGATTCAGCTTGCACATTCTGCGGCTGGACTGCCGCATCCTAAATCAGTGAAAGCCCATTCCACGAGGAAGGTGGGCTCTTCTTTGGCGGCTGCCCGAGGGGTCTCGGCTCTTTAACTTTGCCGAGCAGCTACTTGGTCGGGGTCAAACACGTTTGCTAAATTCTACAAGTTTGACACCCTGGCTGAGGAGGTCCTAGAGTTTGCCCATTCGGTGCTGCAGAGTCATCCGCACTCTCCCGCCCGTTTGGGAGCTTTGGTATAATCCCCATGGTCCTTACGGAGTCCCAGCATCCACTTAGGACGTCAGAGAAAATAAGAATTTACTCACCGGTAATTCTATTTCTCGTAGTCCGTAGTGGATGCTGGGCGCCCATCCCAAGTGCGGATTGTCTGCAATACTTGTACATAGTTATTGCTTAACTAAAGGGTTATTGTTGAGCCATCTGTTGAGAGGCTCAGTTGTTATCATACTGTTAACTGGGTATTGTATCACAAGTTATACGGTGTGATTGGTGTGGCTGGTATGAGTCTTACCCGGGATTCAAAATCCTTCCTTATTGTGTCAGCTCTTCCGGGCACAGTATCCTAACTGAAGTCTGGAGGAGGGTCATAGAGGGAGGAGCCAGTGCACACCAGTAGTCTAAAGCTTTCTTTATAGTTGTGCCCAGTCTCCTGCGGAGCCGCTATTCCCCATGGTCCTTACGGAGTCCCAGCATCCACTACAAACTACGAGAAATAGAATTACCGGTGAGTAAATTCTTATTTTTGTACCACCAATCGCTGATTTTGTTGTAGATTTGTAGAGCCTTCAAAAACAGACTCAAAACTTTCTTGTTTACTCAAGCATTTCCCTAACGTCCCTTTATTTACTATCTCTATGTTCTCTGTATTTTATGAAAAGTTTTTCTGTACTTTTTTTTCTGTACTGTATCATGTTCATTCTAACTATTAAGCTCATTGAGTCCTATTGAAGAGGGGTCACCCTGAAAACAGCATAGGGAGTTATTCTAAAGACCCTGTGCTCATTACTTCATGTGCCTTGTGACCCTTGGTTGCCATGGTAGTCACATGGCACTTTCTAAACTACCATAGTGATTTATGTTTATAATATTTAAACACCTATTTCTCTAGCATCGATAAGGGATATTGGGGGAGAATAGTACGATGGGGTATAGACTGGGTACAAAGGAGCCAGTGCACTTTAAATTTCTTCCACTGGGTGTGCTCCAACCCTCTATGCCCCCTCCTACAGGCAGTTTAGAAAACAGTGCCCTCAGGAAAGGATGCACACACTGCAGCTCCAGAGAGTTCTCTTCAATTTCTTTTAAATCTTTCATTTTATCTGGGCAACAGCATACCTGCACCATGGGAGTGGGGGGGTCACTGGCCTTTTGAGGTGCAGAGCCGTTTCCCCACTGCATGACCACCGTCCTGAGGGGTTGTTGTTCAGCGGGGCACTGCGCCTTGGCTGTCAGCATGCCGCACCGCCCCTAACGCTGCCTGAAGGTGACATCGGTGGTGAGTACAAACCAGGGGCAGCTGACCACGGGTGCGGCGTATGGGACCCTCATGGGGGGGGTTCCCGCTAAGATCCCCCGTGTAGAACTGGCACAACAGGGCTTAACTACCACTTGTGTGATGTTTCTAGGCTTAAAAGGAGACTTTCGGAGCTACTCAAAGCGGGACCTGAGGCGTTTGGCGCCCTGCTCTGCTTACTGCAGCCACAGACAGCACACACAGCGCTTCCTGATCCTACAGACACGCTGGATATCTGGAACAGGGTGTAGCAAAGGGGGAGAGCCGCTTGTGTACACTATCCTGAGCCTATTTAGGAGAATAATTGTTAGTGTTTACTGTATTATAGAGAGCTGACAGCCACACTGGGGCTGTGCAGCTCAGGGTGTGCTGGTGTCCTCTCGCATACAGTAAGAGCAGGCTTGCATTATAACTGTCTGTGTGTATGTTATTGTGCTTAATGTGAAACATGAGTAAACACAAGCTGTGCAGTGTATGTCACACTAGATTCTCTCCCTTATATAATGACTGTTTCCTTTGAACAATGCAGTCAATCTTCACAAATCCATGAATGAGCTGGGGAAGAGGGTCCAGAGCCCCACTGGTTAGGGTCTCTTAAGACTATGATGTCAGATATGTCATCCCAGCTTACTGCTAATGTGCAGAAAACTCAGCTACTGCAACAAGCTGTTGCAGATTTAGCTGCTAGGGCAGATGCACAGCCCCCCCCTCTCTCATGCAGGGCCACAGAAGCGTGGTTTGCCTGCTATATTATCTGATACAGATGACGATGTCCAGGATGATGGGGATGACCCGGATCCCGTTGATGGGGATCCAGATGCGGATCGGGGTATTGAACCCCTTATTTTAGCTATAAGGGATGTGTTAAAGCTCCATCTAGAGGACGCTGCATCACAGCAGTCGTTTTTCTTTGGACTAAACAAGCCTAATGTCACTTTCCCTGATTCTACAGAATTAGATAACTTATTCAAATAGGCCTGGAAACATCCAGACAAAAAATTCCAAGTGTCCAATAGTTTTTCTCTTACGTCCTAGAGGATGCTGGGGTCCATTTAGTACCATGGGGTATAGACTGGTCCTTTGGGAGCCACTGGCACTTTAAGAGTTTAATAGTGTGGGCTGGCCCCTCCCTCTATGCCCCTCCCACGAGACTCGGTTTAGAAAATGTGCCCGGAGAAGCTGGTCACAGCTAGGGGAGCTCCTAGGAGTTTTTCTAGTTTTTTTTTTTTTTTCTAAGCGTTGTTAGGTACAGGAAGGCTGCTGGCAACAGCCTCTCTGCTTTGTGGGACTTAGGGGGGTAGGAACCAACTCTTGAAGTTAATGGTTGTCTATCTCCGCTGACGGGACACTGAGCTCCTGAGGGTGCTGATCGCAAGCCGACGAGGCGCCGCGCACTCCCGCAGCACGGCCGCCACCCCCTAACAAAGCCAGAAGAAAGAAGAGTGGTGAGTACAGCGCCGGAGGCCCGGTTAGCACAAGGGTGGGAGCGCAGCTCTGACAGGCTGCGCTCCACGAAGGCTCAGCAACATGCATATGTAGACGCTGCTGAGGGGCGTACAGGGCCAGCGCAATCACCCTAAGACCGGTAAATACAGCTAACAAGGGCTAATCCTGCTGTTAGCATCAAAGACCTCAGACCAGTATAACCTATTAAGGTTAGTTAGTTAGCGCCGGGCTTTTATCAAAATAACTGCCCACAAGGGCGCTGTGTGGCTGGCTCCTCATACTCGGTGACTCTTCGAAGGTACTCTGTGGGAAAATGTGTCTGACATTTCCTGTATATGTGTGTAAGTGTATATATCCACATTACCATGTCTAAGGGCTCTGTGTCATGTGCTGCAGAGTGTGTATCTTCTCCGGAGGAGTCTATTCCATGCACTCAGGACTGCAATGGGCTTTCCCAGCCTTCTGAATCCGAATCCCCATGGATGGATTCTTTAAGGCGAGTGATATCCCAGATTTCATCAAGGATGTCGCATAATGAGAAAGAGACGCAGTTTTTGAGAGAATCTGTAGAGGGTTTGAAGTATTCAGCTCCCACTACTTCCTCAAATACCCCACCTACATACCCCCAAAAAATGAACACTTGCCCAGATAATGCAAGTTGACACTGATACCGACTCTGATACATGGGATGGTGATGGGGATATGCAGGGGGTGATGCATCCCTTGCTAAAGGGGTGCAGCTAATGATTGAAGCCATTAGGGATGTTTTACATATTTCTGAGAGGGTACCTGAACAAGTAGAGGAATCTTATTTTACAGAAAATAAATCCTCGCTTACCTTCCCCGCTTCTAAGGAGTTAAACTCTTTATTTGAAAAATCCTGGGAAAACCCAGAGAAAAATTCAGATCCCTAAAAGAATTCTCATTGCTTTCCCATTCCCTGAAGATGATAGAAAGAAGTGGGAAAACCCACCTGTAGTAGACGCTTCTGTATCTAGGTTGTCTAAAAAGGTGGTTTTACCTGTCCCTGGTTCAACTGCCTTAAAAGAGATGGCTGACCGCAAGATTGATTAAGACTACGCTCAAATCACTATACACTGCTACAGGCGTGGCTTTAAGGCCCACTATTTCTTGTGCATGGATTTCTAAAGCCATAGTAAAGTGGTCAGGCACATTACTAGAGGACTTGGATACTATGGATAGGAGTAACATTGACTTGTTTTTACGTCACATACAGGATTCTGCTGGCTTCATGGTGGAGACCATGAAGGATCTTGGCATGCTGAATGCAATGGCTACTTCCATGACGGTCTCGGCACTCAGAGGACTCTGGCTACGCCAATGAACTGCAGATGCAGAATCCAAGAAAAGTGTGGAGAACCTACCCTTCACAGGTCAGGCTCTGTTTGGGGATGCGTGGATCTCCACAGCAACTGCGGGTAAGTCAACCTTTCTCCCCTCAGCAGCACCACCGAATAGGAAATCTTATCCTACGTCTACACTGCAGTGCTTTCAGACTGCAAAATTTAAAAAATTCAAATCCCCTTCCACCTTCTTTAGGGGTGGTCGGGGAAAATCCAGAAAACCTGCACCAACAGGTTCTCGGGAAAAGAAACCAGGTTCTGCTGCCTCAAAATCTTCAGCATGGCGGTGGACCTCCCAGCCTGGAGATCGGGCAGGTGGGAGCGAGACTAAAAGATTTCAGTCACATCTGGGCGTCATCTTGCCGAGACCCCTGGGTGACAGAGATTGTTACCCAGGACTACAGACTGGAGTTTCAGGAACTCCCACCTCATAGATTCTTCAAATCAGGCTTACCAGTTTCGCTGACAGAAAGTGCTATCCTGCAGGAAGCTATTCGAAAATTGGTCCAAACAAATGTTATTGTTCCAGTTCCACTTCACCTAAAACACAAACCTGTTTGTGGTACCGAATCCGAATGGTTCAGTAAAGCTGATATTAAACCTAAAGTTATTGAACCCCTACTTGAGGGAATTCAAATTCAAGATGGAGTCTCTGAGAGTGGTGAACTCAGGTCTGGAGGAAGGGGAATTCCTGGTATCCCTGGATATCAAGGATGCATACATTCATATTCCGATCTGACCGCCTCACCAGGCTTATCTCAGATTTGCGCTGCTGGATTGTCACTATCTGTTCCAGGCACTGCCCTTTGGCCTCTCCACAGCACCTAGAGTGTTCACCAAGGTCATGGCAGAGATGATGCTACTCCTCCGCAGGCAAAGAGTGAACATAATTCCTTATCTGGACGAACTGCTGATAAAAGCATCTTCCAGGGAGAGGTTGTTGTAGAGTATCTCTCAGCTCAACTACTCCAGGATCATGGGTGGATCCTGAACCTTCCAAAGGTTTCACATTTGGAGCCGACAAAGAGACTGCCCTTCCTGTGGATGATACTCGACACGGAAATGCAGAGGGTGTTTCTACCGGTAGAGAAAGCATTGGTGATCCAATCAATCGTAAGGGATGTCCTGAAGCCAGCCCCGGTATCGGTTCATCAGTGCACTCGCCTTCTGGGGAAGATAATAGCCTCCTACGAGGCTCTTCAGTACGGAAGATTCCATGCGAGGTCCTTCCAACTGGATCTCCTAGACCAGGCATGTCCAAACTGCGGCCCTCCAGCTGTTGTGAAACTACATATCCCAGCATGCCCTGACACAGTTTTGCTGTCAGAGAATGCTAAAGCTGTGTCAGGGCATGCTGGGATGTGAAGTTTCTCAACAGCTGGAGGGTCGCAGTTTGGATATGCCTGTCCTAGACAAATGGTCGGGATCACATCTTCACATGCACCAGCGGGATACGCCTGTCACCGAAATCCAGAATTTCACTTCTCTGGTGGCTGCAAACTTCGCACCTACTCGAAGGCCGCAGATTCGGGATTCAGAATTGGATCCTTCTAACCATGGATGCAAGTCTCAGAGGTTGGGGAGCGGTCACCCAAGGGGAAAACTTCCAAGGAAAATGGTCAAGTCTGGAATCCATCCTTCCGATAAGCATTCTGGAACTAAGGGCCATATACAACGGCCTTCTACAAGCGGCACATCTTCTGCAAGATCAGGCCATTCAGGTTCAGTCGGACAATGTAACGGCAGTGTCCTACATATACCGACAGGACGGAACGAAGAGCAGAGCGGCAATGTCAGAGGTAACAAGAATCCTCCTCTGGGCAGAAAAGCACGCGGTGGCGCCATCAGCAATCTTCACTCCGGGAGTGGACAACTGGGAAGCGGACTTCCTCAGCATCCAGGAGAATGGGGCCTCCATCCGGAGGTGTTCGCAGAGGTGACAAGCCGATCGGGTGTACCTCAGGTAGACATGATGGCCTCTCGCCTCAACAAGAAGCTTCAGAGGTACTATTCCAGGTCGAGAGACCCACAGGCGGTGGACACACTGGTAACTCCGTGGGTGTTCCAGTCAGTGTATGTGTTCCCTCCACTTCCACTCATCTTAAGGATTATCAAACTAATAAAAAGAACAAGCGTTCAGGCGATCCTCATTGCTCTGGACTGGCCAAGCAAGGCTTGGTACGCGGATCTTCTGGAATTACTGCTGGAGGATCAGAGTCCTCTTCCTCTTTGTGAGGACCTTCTGCAACAGGGGCCGTTCGCCTATCAAGACTTACCACAGCTACGTTTGACGGCATGGAGGTTGAGTGCCAGATCTTAGCTCGGAAGGGTATTCCGAAAAAGGTAATTCCTACGCTGATACAAGCTAGGAAGGGGATTACGTCTAAACATTACCATCTGATTTGGAAAAAGTATGTGTCTTGGTGTGAATCCAAGAAGTTTCCAACGGTGGAGTTTCAACTGGGACGGTTTCTCCTCTTTCTGCAAGCAGGTCTGGATGTGGACCTACGCTTGGGCTCCATAAAGGTCCAGATTTCGGACTTGTCCAATTGGCTGCCCTCCCTGAGGTTCAGGCATTTTTGAAAGGGGTTCTGCACATCCAACCACCCTTTGTGCCTCCTATGGCACCTTGGGATCTTAATGTGGTGCTGCAGTTCCTGCAGTTGGATTGGTTTGAACCTTTGTAGGAGGTGGACGTCAAGTTTCTTACTTGGAAGATGGTCACACTGTCGGCATTGGCATCTGCTAGACGTGAGTCGGAATTGGGGGCATTGTCATGCAAGAGCCCCTACTTGATTTTCCATGACGATAGAGCTGAGCTCAGAACGCGTCAGCAATTTCTTTCGAAGGTTGTGTCAGCTTTTCATATCAACCAATCTATTGTGGTGCCATTGGCTACTGACTTCTCAATGACCTCAAAGTCCTTGGATGTGGTGAGGGCTTTAAAATTTATGTGAAGAGAACTCGTCACATGAGTTTGCACGCTTTATTTGTCCTTTATGATCCCAACCAGGTTGGGTGTCCTGCTTCTAAGCAGACGTTTTCTCGCTGGATCAGGTTTACTATACAGCATGCTTATCGACGGCAGGCTTGCCGTGTCCAAAATCTGTTAAGGCCCACTCTACTCGTAAAGTGGGTTCTTCCTTGGTGGCTGCCCGGGGTGTCTTGGCTTTACAGCTTTGCCGAGCAGCTACTTGGTCTGTGTCGGACGCGTTTGAGTTCTACGAGTTCGATACTTTGACCACATTTTAGGTCCTCAGAGGCCAATCTGTTCTGTAGGAACCTCCGTACTCTCCCTCCCGTACTGGGAGCTTTGTTACATCCCCATGGTACTAAATGGACCCCAGCATACTCTAGGACGTAAGAGGAAATAGGATTATAATTACCTACCGGTAAATCTTTTTCTCGTAGTCCGTAGAGTAGGCATTCCCAACCGCGGTCCTCAAGGCACACCAACAGTGCAGGTTTTAGTGATATCCAGGCTTCGGCACAGATGGTTAAATCAAAATTACTGAGGTACTAATTAAGTCGCCTGTGTTCAAGCCTGAATATCACTAAAACCAGGACTGTTAGTGTGCCTTGAGCACCGAGGTTGGGAAACACTGCCGTAGAGAATGCTGGCGCCCGCCCAGTGCTTCGTATTCCTGCATTGTTACTTGGTTCAGTATTGTTGTTTCAGCCGTTGCTGAATTGTTCCAAGTTGGTTAGCTTGGCTTTCCTTTTTGTTATGTGTGAGCTGGTGTGAATCTCACCACTATCTGTGTATTTCCTTCTCTCGAAGTATGTCCGTCTCCTTGGGCACAGTTTCTAGACTGAGTCTGGTGGGAGGGGCATAGAGGGAGGGGCCAGCCCACACTATTAAACTCTTAAAGTGCCAGTGGCTCCCAAAGGACCCCTCTATACCCCATGGTACTAAATGGACCCTAGCATCCTCTACAGACTACGAGAAAAGGATTTATCGGTAGGTAATTAAAATCCTATTTCTCTGACGTCCTAAGTGGATGCTGGGGACTCCGTCAGGACCATGGGGATTAGCGGCTCCGCAGGAGACGGGGCACAAAAGTAAAAGCTTTAGGATCAGGTGGTGTGCACTGGCTCCTCCCCCTATGACCCTCCTCCAAGCCTCAGTTAGATTTTTGTGCCCGGCCGAGAAGGGTGCAATCTAGGTGGCTCTCCTAAAGAGCTGCTTAGAGTAAAAGTTTGTTAGGTTTTTTATTTTCAGTGAGTCCTGCTGGCAACAGGCTCACTGCTACGAGGGACTTAGGGGAGAGAAGTGAACTCACCTGCGTGCAGGATGGATTGGCTTCTTAGGCTACTGGACACTATTAGCTCCAGAGGGAGTCGGAACACAGGTCTCACCCTGGGGTTCGTCCCGGAGCCGCGCCGCCGACCCCCCTTGCAGATGCCGAAAAGTGAAGGTCCAGAAACGGCGGCAGAAGACTCTTCAGTCTTCATAAGGTAGCGCACAGCACTGCAGCTGTGCGCCATTGTTGTCAGCACACTTCATAGCAGCGGTCACTGAGGGTGCAGGGCGCTGGGGGGGGGGCGCCCTGGGCAGCAATGATAGTACCTTATTCTGGCTAAAAATACATCACATATAGCCCCTGGGGGCTATATGGATGTATTTAACCCCTGCCAGGTCTCAGAAAAACGGGAGAAGAAGCCCGCCGAAAAGGGGGCGGGGCCTATTCTCCTCAGCACACAGCGCCATTTTCCCTCACAGAAATGCTGGTGGGAAGGCTCCCAGGCTCTTCCCTGCACTGCACTACAGAAACAGGGTTAAAACAGAGAGGGGGGGCACTTATTTGGCGATATGTATATATATATTAAAATGCTATAAGGGAAAAACACTTATATAAAGGTTGTCCCTGTATAATTATAGCGTTTTTGGTGTGTGCTGGCAAACTCTCCCTCTGTCTCCCCAAAGGGCTAGTGGGGTCCTGTCCTCTATCAGAGCATTCCCTGTGTGTGTGCTGTGTGTCGGTACGTGTGTGTCGACATGTATGAGGACGATGTTGGTGAGGAGGCGGAGCAATTGCCTGAAATGGTGATGTCACTCTCTAGGGAGTCGACACCGGAATGGATGGCTTATTTAAGGAATTACGTGATAATGTCAACACGCTGCAAGGTCGGTTGACGACATGAGACGGCCGGCAAACAAATTAGTACCTGTCCAGGCGTCTCAAACACCGTCAGGGGCTGTAAAACGCTCATTTACCTCAGTCGGTCGACACAGACACGGACACTGACTCCAGTGTCGACGGTGAAGAAACAAACGTATTTTCCTTTAGGGCCACACGTTACATGTTAAGGGCAATGAAGGAGGTGTTACATATTTCTGATACTACAAGTACCACAAGAAGGGTATTATGTGGGGTGTGAAAAAACTACCTGTAGTTTTTCCTGAATCAGATAAATTAAATGAAGTGTGTGATGATGCGTGGGTTTCCCCCGATAGAAAATTATTGGCGGTATACCCTTTCCCGCCAAAAGTTAGGGCGCGTTGGGAAACACCCTTTAGGGTGGATAAGGCGCTCACACGCTTATCAAAACAAGTGGCGGTACCGTCTCCAGATAGGGCCGCCCTCAAGGAGCCAGCTGAGAGGCTGGAAAATATCCTAAAAAGGTATATACACACATACGGGTGTTATACTGCGACCAGCAATCGCCTCAGCCTGGATGTGCAGCGCTGGGGTGGCTTGGTCGGATTCCCTACCTGAAAATATTGATACCCTTGACAGGGACAGTATTTTATTGACTATAGAGCATTTAAAGGATGCATTTCTATATATGCGAGATGCACAGAGGGATATTTGCACTCTGGCATCAAGAGTAAGTGCGATGTCCATATCTGCCAGAAGATGTTTATGGACACGACAGTGGTCAGGTGTGCAGATTCCAAACGGCACATGGAAGTATTGCCGTATAAAGGGGAGGAGTTATTTGGGGTCGGTCCATCGGACCTGGTGGCCTCGGCAACAGCTGGAAAATCCACCTTTTTTACCCCAAATCACATCTCAGCAGAAAAAGACACCGTCTTTTCAGCCTCAGTCCTTTCGTCCCCATAAGGGCAAGCGGGCAAAAGGCCAGTCATATCTGCCCAGGGATAGAGGAAAGGGAAGAAGACTGCAGTAGGCAGCCCATTCCCAGGAACAGAAGCCCTCCACAGCTTCTGCCAAGTCCTCAGCATGACGCTGGGGCCGTACAAGCGGACTCAAGTGCGGTGGGGGGTCGTCTCAAGAGTTTCAGCGCGTAGTGGGCTCACTCGCAAGTGGACCCCTGGATCCTACAAGTAGTATCCCAGGGGTACAGACTGGAAATTCGAGACGTCTCCCCCTCGCAGGCTTCTGATGTCTGCTTTACCAACGTCTTCCTCCGACAGGGAGGCAGTATTGGAAACAATTCACAAGCTGTATTCCCAGCAGGTGATAATCAAAGTACCCCTCCTACAACAAGGAAAGGGGTATTATTCCACACTATATTGTGGTACTGAAGCCAGACGGCTCGGTGAGACCTATTCTAAATGGGAAATCTTTGAACACTTACATACAAAGGTTCAAATCAAGATGGAGTCACTCAGAGCAGTGATAGCGAACCAGGAAGAAGGGGACTATATGGTGTCCCTGGACATCAAGGATGCTTACCTCCATGTCCCAAATTGCCCTTCTCACCAAGGGTACCTCAGGTTCGTGGTACGGAACTGTCACTATCAGTTTCAGACGCTGCCGTTTGGATTGTCCACGGCACCCCGGGTCTTTACCAAAGTAATGGCCGAAATGATGATTCTTCTTCAAAGAAAAGGCGTCTTAATTATCCCTTACTTGGACGATCTCCTGATAAGGGCAAGGTCCAGAGAACAGTTGGAAGTCGGAGTAGCACTATCTCAAGTAGTTCTACGACAGCACGGGTGGATTCTAAATATCCAAAATCGCAGCCGTTTCCGACGACACGTCTGCTGTTCCTAGGGATGGTTCTGGACACAGTCCGGAAAAAGGTGTTTCTCCCGGAGGAGAAAGCCAGGGAGTTATCCGAGCTAGTCAGGAACCTCCTAAAACCAGGAAAAGTGTCAGTGCATCATTGCACAAGAGTCCTGGGAAAAATGGTGGCTTATTACGAAGCGATTCCATTCGGCAGATTCCACGCAAGAACTTTTCAGTGGGATCTGCTGGACAAATGGTCCGGATCGCATTTTCAGATGCATCAGCGGATAACCCTATCTCCAAGGACAAGGATGTCTCTCCTGTGGTGGTTACAGAGTGCTCATCTTCTAGAGGGCCGCAGATTCGGCATTCAGGATTGGATGCTGGTGACCACGGAGGCCAGCCTGAGAGGCTGGGGAGCAGTCACACAGGGAAAAAATTTCCAGGGAGTGTGATCAAGTCTGGAGATTTTTCTCCACATAAATATACTGGAGCTAAGGGCAATTTACAATGCTCTAAGCTTAGCAAGACCTCTGCTTCAAGGTCAGCCGGTATTGATCCAGTGGGACAACATCACGGCAGTCGCCCACGTAAACAGACAGGGCGGCACAAGAAGCAGGAGGGCAATGGCAGAAACTGCAAGGATTTTTCGCTGGGCGGAAAATCATGTGATAGCACTGTCAGCAGTGTTCATTCCGGGAGTGGACAACTGGGAAGCAGACTTCCTCAGCAGGCACAACCTCCACCCGGGAGAGTGGGGACTTCATCGGGAAGTCTTCCACATGATTGTGAACCGTTGGAAAAGACCAAAGGTGGACATGATGGCGTCCCGCCTGAACAAAAAACTGGACAAGTATTGCGCCAGGTCAAAAGACCCTCAGGCAATAGCTGTGGACGTTCTGGTAACACCGTGGGTGTACCAGTCGGTGTATGTCTTCCCTCCTCTGCTTCTCATACCCAAGGTATTGAGAATTATAAGACGTAGAGGAGTAAGAACTATACTCGTGGCTCCGGATTGGCCAAGAAGGACTTGGTACCCGGAACTTCAAGAGATGATCACAGAGGACTAATGGCCTCTGCCGCTAAGAAGAGACTTGCTTCAGCAAGTACCATGTCTGTTCCAAGACTTACCGCGGCTGCGTTTTGACGGCATGGCGGTTGAACGCCGGATCCTGAGGGAAAAAGGCATTCCGGAAGAGGTCATTCCTACCCTGGTCAAAGCCAGGAAGGAGGTGACCGCACAACATTATCACCACATGTGGTGAAAATATGTTGCGTGGTGTGAGGCCAGGAAGGCCCCATGAAGAAATTTCAACTCGGTCGTTTCCTGCATTTCCTGCAAACAGGAGTGTCTATGGGCCTCAAATTGGGGTCCATTAAGGTTCAAATTTCGGCCCTGTCGATTTTCTTCCAGAAAGAATTGGCTTCAGTTCCTGAAGTCCAGAAGTTTGTCAAGGGAGTACTGCATATACAACCCCCTTTTGTGCCTCCAGTGGCACTGTGGGATCTCAACGTAGTTCTGGGATTCCTAAAATCACATTGGTTTAAACCGCTCAAATCTGTGGATTTGAAATATCTCACAGGGAAAGTGACCACGCTGTTGGCCCTGGCCTCGGCCAGGCGAGTGTCAGAATTGGCGGCGTTTGTCTCAAAAAAGCCCATATCTGATTGCCCATTCGGACAGGGCAGAGCTGCGGACTCATCCCCAGTTTCTCCCTAAGGTGGTGTCAGTGTTTCACCCGAACCAGCTTATTGTGGTACCTGCGGCTACTAGGGACTTGGAGGACTCCAAGTTGCTAGATGTTGTCAGGGCCCTGAAAATATAGTTTCCAGGACGGCGGGAGTCAGGAAAACTGACTTGCTGTTATCCTGTATGCACCCAACAAACTGGGTGCTCTTGCTTCTAAGCAGACGATTGCTAGTTGGATGTGTAGTACAATTCAGCTTGCACATTCTGTGGCAGGCCTGTCACAGCCAAAATATGTAAATGCCCATTCCACAAGGAAGGTGGGCTCATCTTGGGCGGCTGCCCGAGGGGTCTCGGCTTTACAACTTTGCCGAGCTGATACTTGGTCAGGGGCACACCCTGACTGAGGAGGACCTGGAGTTCTCTCATTCGGTGCTGCAGAGTCATCCGCACTCTCCCGCCCGTTTGGGAGCTTTGGTATAATCCCCATGGTCCTGACGGAGTCCCCAGCATCCACTTAGGACGTCAGAGAAAATAAGAATTTACTTACCGATAATTCTATTTCTCGTAGTCCGTAGTGGATGCTGGGCGCCCATCCCAAGTGCGGATTGTCTGCAATACTTGTACATAGTTATTGTTACAAAAATCGGGTTATTATTGTTGTGAGCCATGTTTTCAGAGGCTCCGCTGTTATCATGCTGTTAACTGGGTTCAGATCACAGGTTGTACAGTGTGATTGGTGTGGCTGGTATGAGTCTTACCCGGGATTCAAAATCCTTCCTTATTGTGTACGCTCGTCCGGGCACAGTATCCTAACTGAGGCTTGGAGGAGGGTCATAGGGGGAGGAGCCAGTGCACACCACCTGATCCTAAAGCTTTTACTTTTGTGCCCTGTCTCCTGCGGAGCCGCTAATCCCCATGGTCCTGACGGAGTCCCCAGCATCCACTACGGACTACGAGAAATAGAATTATCGGTAAGTAAATTCTTATTTTTTGTGCACTTTCCCATTTGCACCTGAAGGTAGAAAATTTTGGTAGGAACCCCCTGGGGTGGATGTATCAGTGTCTCGCCTGTCTAAAAAGGTGGTGCTACCCGCCCCAGGCTCCTTTACCGTGAAGGATCCTGGGGATAGGAAGATTGAGACTACACTAAAATCTATATACACAGCAGCCGGTATAGCACAAAGACCGGTTATTGCGGGTTGCTGGATGACCCATGCTCTTCATTCTTGGGCCATTCAAATTCAGGGTGGCCTCTCGGGGGATATGCCCTTAGTTACTGTGGTAACCCTCCAGAAGCACATTCAGGACACTACCCATGTCCTCTGTGATTCGCTCAAGAAGATGGGGAATATTAATGCTCAGTCTTCTGCCATGGCAGTGTCGGCGCGCAGGGCCTTATGGTTGCTTCAGTGGATTGTGGACACAGAATCCAAACGTAGTGTGGATTCCCTCCCCTTTTCTGGGCAATGGCTTTTTGGGGTCGAATAGGATACCTAGATTTCAAAAGTTACGTCCGGGAAATCCATGTTTCTCCCCACTGGAGTCCCGCCAGCGAGTCGCTCCTTTCCGGGGCCGTCTCTCCAGTCCTTTCAGTCTCGCAGGTTTCTATCTAAGGCGATCATGTCAGCAATCTTCATTCCGGATGTTGACAACTGGGAGGCGGACTTCCTGAGTCGTCACGATCTCCACTCGGGGGAGTGGGGACTCCACCATCTGGTGTTCCAGCAGATCATCGACCGCTGGGGTTGCCCACAGATCGACATGATGGCTTCTCATCTCAACAAGAAACTTCCCTGGTATTGCTCACAGACCAGGGACCCTCAGGCGAGGGTAGTAGACGCACTGATGACGCCTTGGCCTTACCGGCTGGTCTACCTGTTTCCTCCAATTCCGTTGCTCCCAAGGGTGCTCAAGCGAATCCGAAATCAGGGAGTCCAGGCACTTCTGATTGCCCCGGATTGGCCTCAGAGGGCGTGGTACGCGGATCTTGTGGCCCTGTCCGTCGAAGACCCTTGGCCTCTACCACTCAGAAGAGATCTTCTTCAACAGGGATTGTTCATCTACCCGGACTTACGGCGACTTCGTTTGACGGCATGGAGGTTGAACGGAACATCCTAGCTCACAAGGGCCTTTCCAAAAAAGTTATTGCTACCATGGTTCAGGCCAGGAAACCTGTGACGACAAAACACTATCATCATATCTGGAGGAGATATGTCTCTTGGTGCGAGGAACGCACATATCTGCCTGCTGAGTTTCACTTGGGACGTTTTTTACGTTTCCTGCAGGCTGGTGTGGATAAGGGCTTACGTCTGGGTTCCATTAAGTTCCAGATTTCAGTCCTCTCCGTTTTCTTTCAGAAGAAATTGGCAGTGTTGCCGGACGTTCAGGCCTTCTTGCAAGGGGTACTCCACATTCAATCACTTTTTGTGCGCCTACGGCACCCTGGGATTTGGATGTAGTGTTGGCATTTCTACAGTCCTCCTGGTTTGAACCTCTGATGACGGTAGAAGACAAGTACCTCACGTGGAAGATGGTGATGTTACTGGCCCTGGCTTCTGCTCGACGTGTCTCAGAATTGGGGGCCTTATCGTGTAAAAGTCCGTACTTGGTCTTTTCGAGGACAGAGCGCAGCTCCGGACTAGACAGCATTTCCTGCTGAAGGTTGTCTCCGCGTTTCACCTGAATCATTCTATTGTAATTCTGTCCAGTTCTGACGCTTCTGCTCCTCCGGAGGCATTGGATGCTGTGCGTGCCTTGATGATCTATGTCAAGCGCACAGCTCGGGTCAGAAAAACAGATTCCTTGTTCGTGCTCTATGATGTGCAGAAAAAGAGTTGCCCTGCTTCAAAGCAGTCCATTGCTCGTTGGAGTAGGCTTACTATCCAACAGGCCTATGTGTCGGCAGCCTTACCTATTCCTAAGTCTCTAAAGGCCCACTCTGCAAGATCAGTGGGCTCTTCCTGGGCGGCTGCCCGTGGAGTCTCGGCCTTGCAACTATGCCGAGCTGCTACCTGATCAGGGAATAACACCTTTGTGAAGTTCTACAGGTTTGCTACTCTGGCCAAAGAGAATACCCAGTTTGGGCAGGTGGTGCTGCAGCAGTCTTCGCACGTTCCAGTCCGTTCTGGAATCTTTGGGACATCTCCATCATACGAAGTCTCCCCAATATCCCTTATGGATGCTAGAGGAAATACTATTTTAATTACCTACCGGTAAATCCTTTTCTTGTAGTCCATAAAGGATATTGGGCGCCTTCCTCCGTGCATTGACTTTTCTGCAGGTTGTCTTTTCTATGGTTACCTGTTTAGCTGTTGCTGTTTGGTTACCAGCTGTTGCTGGTTGTTTTATGTTAGTGGTGTACTGGTGTCTGAATCTCACCACCTTTTCTGTTTATCATGTTCCTTCTTCATATATGTCCTCTCTCCTTCGGGCACATTTTTACCTATAACTGCCTGTGGGAGGTAGCATAGAGGGAAGGAGCCAGCACACCCTGTTGAAGAAATTTAAAGTGCACTGGCTCCTTTGGACCCAGTCTATACCCCAGCGTACTAGATTCCCCAATATCCTTTATGGATTACGAGAAAAGGATTTACCGGTAGGTATTAAAATCCTATTTTTAGCATGGGTATTGCTGCTTTACAAAGATCACATTTAAGGCGTTGTGGCTATATGTGTTGTGTGTTTGGCTGACACTATTCACCACAAAGTGCTCATAAGGTTTCTTCTTATTTATTGTTTTTAGAGTTAGAGGAAAATGTACACGTAAAAAAAACAGGTATTGACTCAGTGAAGGAGAAGAAGAGGGTGACATTTGGAAGACATTTGAGTCCAGAGGTGTTTGACAGGATGCTGCCAGCAAACACTCCTCTACGTCGAGGAAGTACGCCATGCAGTCACCGCAGATCAGATAGTGGCACTGCAGCTGCGCAGGGAGAAGGTGCGCACAGTCCATATCAGCCATTGCTACAGCCAGACTTTGATGACCAAGATGAGGTGATTACAATTTCTAATGTGTAGGAACAGGTGCTGATGTGGAAATTCTTGGGATCATTCTGGAATGTTTTGAGGGGAAAGCTACAGTTAGGTTCCAGATATAGATCAGTGACCATCCCTGTTGGATGCACTGACTGCAGCATATGATCTTCTCCCCACCCATAATCAAGCGTCTGCACTCATGAACATGGTAGTAGCAGGTGTCTGCACAGTGTTCACAGATCCACGACCACAATATTCGTGCTTCAGTGATTATCTGCAAATATTACAGAAAATTGCATTCTAAGCAGTTTAAATCCAGCAATGGGATTCAGTATGATGCTGGCGGTCACATGATCCACACCGGCATCCCGACCTTGAAGATCCCGATATCAGAGTGTCTGCTAGGGATAATCCTCGGGGTGTTAGTGGTGGCTAGTGCTTACACCCCCTTGTACCTAACCCTAAGCAAGACCCCTTGTACCCCCTGGTCCTAACCCTAAATGTTACCCCGATACCTTTGTGACGACGGCTGTCGGATTGGTGTCTGGATTCTAGCAACGGTCACATGACTGCCGGCATCCCCATCAATGCCGTTTGGAGACAAGTACAGGATTTATTGACGATATGGCCTTTCTCCGACAGGGTCCATAGGTTATCCACAGGATAACATTGGGATATGAGATAGCGACAGCGGAATGGCACCAAACAATCAAAGCTTCCGGCCTCCCAGAATGCAATGGATCCAGTCCTATATCTCGCCTCCTAGCTCAGGCAAATCAGTTTTTTGTTTGGTGCGGTAGGAGCCGGACCATGGTCAATAGGGCTGCTGGTTTTTAGCAGCCATAAGCTTTTTTTATTTTATTTTTATAGTCTTACTATGTTTTTTGAGCAATCTTTCTAAAAAGCGTCTTCTACGTACCTTGGAAAGAGTCGCTCCAACAACTTCCTGCCGGGTCATGACAACGCTTACCCACGTGTACAGTGCTGTGTCGGTGGGCATCTGCGTAGGATGTACTAGCAAGTCCAGCAGACGTTACCAGGCTGTGGCCGGAGCATGGGGAGAAGGTAAGGCATCGGTTCTGCTTAGTGGGGGAAACGCGAGACACAGCGGCACTATTTCGGGATGGAGACTACCAAACAGTCTTTGATGCGGCTGCCACTACGGGTGCACCAGCGCTAGGCCTCAGAGATCATAAGCTCCAGGGGTACTATGAGGCCACAATCCCAAGGGTTTTTGTCAGCAGTGGGGAGGGACTTGGTCGTCCCTCCCCCCGGTTCATGACCGGTTTCCTCCGAGTTTCACGTCATGAACTGAGTTCCCACTTCCGTCTGAGATGCTGTGTATCTAAAAGGATCAGCATAAGCGGCTGTGTGGCTGGTGTGCGTCAGTGTTCACTTGGGCGTCTGTGTGCACTGTAGGTTCATGGGGCGATTGTGTACACTAATAGCGTCTGGATCCCCTCAGCGTTCACTAACGTATTGATCGATCCTGGAAGCGGGGTGAAGTCTCCCTGTATCCCACTCTCCTGAGCCGGGTGATACAGCACTAAGTCTCTATCTACCTTTTTGGTACAAATAGTTGGATAAGTGCCTGATGCATATGAGTCTGTAAACTATTACTGCTGTTTCTTTCGTGGTGCGACTGAATACGTTTAAACTCCTATATAAGGTAATGCAGTAATATATGTTTCTCCTACATACTTGAAATGTATCTGTAGTTGATTATGTGCTCATATTTCTTATTATACTAATGTATAACCTGTAACTGATTGGTAGTGTGATTGCTGACTTTACTAATAATTCTGTCAGTGTTCTGTGTATTCCAATCCTCATTGCTGGTGCAAAGCAGGGAGGGATCGGATTGTATGTCACTTTAACAAAATTTAAAGTAACACTGTACAGGTGTGTGATTTATTTATCATGTCTAAGAGAGGCAAGGGTGAGGAGGATACACACTCCACAGCAGCACCAACACTCATAATAATGCCAGCTCCTATACCAGGGATAGGTTACCCTATTAACCCTTACATGCAACATTCCACCTGGGGTTTATCACATCCAGCACAGGTATTGGCAGCCTCTCAACAAAAGCAAGCTGAAAGGCCAGTGGTAAGTAAATCACATAGACACGAGACAACATTTTCACAGTCTACATATGTTTCAGATGAGGACTCGTCGGCGTATGAAGACTCATCGCACTCCGGGTCTGCATACAGAGACAAGGAGGAAGGTCTCAGCTCAGTGGACATACCTGAGCTAATTAGTGCTATGAAAGCCATTCTATCCTTAGAGGAGGCAGCAGAGCCTTTGTTAAAAGCTGAGGCACCTGTGTTTTAAATGTCCCAAAACTGTTAGGACTGAGTTTCCTGTGTCAGATCAGCTGACAGAAATTATGCAGGAGGCCTGGGTTACGCCAAGTAAGAAGTTTAGGATTCCACAGAAATGGAATTCACATTATCCTCTTCTGGCTAGGGACTGTTTAAAAAGGGAGATGGTAACCAAAGTAGATACGCATGTCATTCGATTGGTGCGAACATCTACATTACCTCTGTCTTCAACATCATTAAATGATGTCACGGGTAGGAAAATAGATGGTTTTCTAAAAAACATTTTCTCTTTGTCTGGGGCAATCATAAGACCAGCCATGGCTTCAGTCTGGATGGCAAAAGCAGTGGCAGCCTGCGCTGATGCATGGGAGGACGATTTTTCAATGGCATCTAGAGAGCAGAAGTACCATATTGCACATATCAAACAGGTGGCTATTTAATGGAAGAAGCAGCTTTGGATATGGGTACAATTGCTTGCCTCTAAGGCATAAACCTCAGCAGTAGCAGCTGGCAGAGTTGTTTGGCTACGTACATGGAAAGCTGACTCAGAATCCAAGAAGGTTCTGGAGTCTTTGCCTTTTACTGGAGATATTCTTTTTGGTAAAGAATTAAACAGTATTTTGGAGTCAGGAGCAGATTCCAAGAAAGTAAAGTTTCCTTCCACACACAAACCAAAGCCTAGATTTCCAGCTTTTCGTCCCTAAACTAAAAAGCATTGGGCTACCAGGGGACCGGCTTCCGAATCAGAAGATAGGCCATCAGCCTGATGGGGTGAGCCTCCACTTGGGGGACCCCAGGGTGGGAGGCCGACTTCAGTTTGCACAGACCTGGCAGCAGTCTACCACAGATGCCTGGGTGCAAGAAGCGGTATCTCACTGTTATGCATTTGCTTTCTAGAAACACCCTCCTCAAAGGTTTTTTTTTTTTTTTTTGTACCAGCCTGTCTTCAGTGTAAATGAAGGCCAGGGCTTTGCAAGCGGCAGTACAGAAGTTGCTTCAGTCAGGAGTGATAATTCCAGTTCCTCCTGCGCAATGAGGACAAGCTTTTTATTCCAACCTGTTTCTAGTCCAGAAGCCAAATGGGTCGTTCCGGCCCATACTCCATCTCAAAGTGCTGAACAAGTATATTTGGGTGCCTTGGTTTCATTTGGAGACTTTACATTCCATTATTTTGGTCATGGAGCCGGAGGATTTTATGGTATCCCTGGATATCCAGGATGCTTACCTACATGTTCCCATAGCACTGTCCCATCAGCGCTATGTCGGGTTCGCTATCCTCCAACAGCATTTTCAGTTACAGGCCCTTCCATTTGGATTGGCCACAGCCCCCAGAGTATTCACCAAGATTATGGTGGTAATGGCAGCTTTCTCTCCGCCAGCAGGGGATAAGAATTTTTCCATACCTTGATGACCTCTTAATCCGGACACAGTATCAGGGATTGCTTCTGTGTCATCTGAAACAGACAATAGCTTGTTTGCAGAAGCACGGTTGGCTCGTAAATTGGGCAAAGTCGTCTGGTACCGTCACAGCGGATGACTCACTTGGGGGCTGTATTGGATTCGAGCCTTCAGAGAGTTAACCTTTCCTCTGAACAAAATATCCAAAGTTCAGTCAAGGATTCAGGAGCTGCTACACAGTTGAAAGGTATCCATTCACGCAGCAATGCATGTGATGGGAATGATGGTGTCAACACTTAACATGGTAGAATATGCTCAGTTTCATTCGAGGCCTCTGCAACGTCTGATCCTTACCAAATGGAATAGTATTCATCAGCCAATAAAAACGTAGATTATGGTCCATACTCTGGAAGTAAGGAGGTCATTAGCCTGGTGTCTACAGACATCCCATCTGAACAAAGGGAGACCCTTTTGGATATCAGATTGGGAAATTTTGACAACGGATGCCAGCCTTCAGGGCTGAGGAGCGGTGTCAGGAAGAATTTGTTTCCAGGGGCAGTGGACCAATGAAGAAAGTTGCCTGCCAATAAATATATTGGAACTTTGGGCCATATACATGGCACTGTTTCAGGCAAAGGACATCCTTCGGGGGAAACCAGTTCAGATCCGCTCGGACAATGTGACGGTAGTAGCGTCCCTCAACCATCATGGAGGAATTCTCATCCAGAAAGCAATGAAGGAGGTAAGTTACACGTTAACGTGGGCAGAACTTCATCATCCAGCCTTGTCCGCAGTGTTCGTTCCGGGAGTCTTAAACTGGGAAGCAGATTTTCTCAGTCGACACGCCATTCATGCAAACGAATGGGCTTTACACCCCGAGATCTTCTAAACTCTGGTAGACAAGTGGGGGTTGCCGGAGATAGATCTCATGGCGTCCCATCAGAACAACAAAGATCCTGCATACGGGTTAAGAACGAAGGATCCAAAAGCGATTTTTGTGGATGCCCTGTCAGTGAGAAGGGACCTTCATCTGGCCTATGTGTTTCCGCCAACCCAGGGTGATGAGAAATGCAAAACAAGGAAGGGGTGCCGTGATACTAATAGCTCCGGCTTGGCCCAGAAGACATTGGTACACAGATCTGCAGAGAATGTCTGTGGATGCTCCATTTCTACTCCCTCAACGTCCAGTTCTACTGTCTCAAGGTCCTTGTTATAACAAACACCTGGATCGACTGTCTTCGACGGCGTGGCTCTTGAGACTTCCATCCTGAAGGCAAGAGGATTCTCACAACAGGTAATTCAAACAATGCCCAGAGCAAGGAAACTTTCTTCAGCTTGCATTTATCACCGAATATGGTAAGCCTATATTCAATGGTGTAGTGATTGGAAATTTGACCCTACTGTAGTTCTTTCAGAATTTCCAGGGTCTTAGCATTTCTTCAGGCAGGAATGGATAAAGGTTTAAGGGTGGCTTCCGTGAGAGTGCAAGTGTTAGCATTAACTGTGTGGTTCCAAAAGAATATTGCTAACCTACAGGATGTGCGTACTTTTTTCCAGGGAATGCTACGCATTCAACCTCCTTTAGTTCCTCCTACAGTGCTTTGGGACTTAAGTTTAGTACTAAAGTCCCTTCAGGTTGCCCCATTTGAACCACTTAAAAGAGTGGATCTTAAATGGTTGACAGCCATTGCTTCAGCTAGAAGAGTTTCAGATTTAGGGGCATTGTTATGTCATCCTCCATTTCATATTTTTTTTTTATCCAGATAGAGCAGCTCTCAGACCTAAATTTGGGTATCTTCCTAAAGTGGTGTCTAAATTCCACCTTAACAAAGAAATTGTAGTCCCGACTTTCCAGGGGCCAGACTTTTCTGCGTGGATCGTACTAGTGCCATCAGAAAGACAGATTCTCTCTTCGTTCTCTACGGATTTCACAAGAGAGGATGGCCTGCTGACAAGCAGACACTGGCGAAATGGCTTTGGATGACAATTTTCAGAAGCATATTCTCAAGCTGATCTCCCCATTCCGGTAATGTCTCTGCTCACTCTACTCGTAAGATAGGTCCATCATGGGCAGCACAACGTGGTGCTTCAGAACAAATATGAAAGGCAGCCACATGGTCTTCCATTAACACATTCATCAAACATTATGCCTTTGATACCTTTGCCTCTCAGGACGCTGATTTCGGGGACGAAGGATTCTCCTGTCCAACCAGGAGCATCCCCACCACTAAATTGTTTTGTAACATCCTAATGTTATCCTGTGGACCCTGCCGGAGAAATATTTGTTATGGTAAGAACTTACCGTTGATAACGTTATTTCACCTAAGTCCACAGGGATCCCATCCTGACGCACCTGATTTGAGAATCATTTCACTAACTAACCTCTTCCTTCTTGTACGGAAGGGTGTGCATGTGTGTTCTTCTCGCCTGATTAGGGTTCTCTATGATGCTTTTGCCATGAGCTTTGGAAAAACAACTAATTTGCCTGAGCCAGGAGGCAGGCCTATATGGACAAGCCCGTTGCATGCTGGGAGGCCGAAAGCTTTGACCGTTTGGTGCAAATCCACTGTCGCGTCATCATATCCCAATGTTATCCTGTGGACTTAGGAGAAATAACGTTATCAACGGTAAGTTCTTACCATAACAAATGTTTTTCTATTATTAATGTTATAAGTAAACTTCACACATGAGCCGATGGTGAGTGAGTGCTATGCCAGATTGTGTGGCGTAACTCGCTTTCGGTATTCTAAGAAAAGTATGCGTACGGGTATGTTCCTAAACAGGTTACCATGTTACCATTATACGGTCACTTGTGCATGCTAGCTCACCTGTTCTAATGTAGGCTAAGTGCATTAAGGGCGTCAGTCACTGTGTATAAAATACTTAAAAAATAGTAGATTGTCCCTAGAACTTGCAGAACACCTGCAATTGGCTGTTTGTGAATCCTTAGCTGGCGCTGATTGGTGATTTATGTGTCACTCAAACTTTTCAGCGCACGTTAAGCACTTGTTTGGTATATGAGACATGAAGTTGTTTCTTAGGCGTTAGCACTTTTATTGATACTTAATAGCCAATGTGTGTATTGCTGGTTTATTTGAATAATCTTCAAGGTGTCCGAGCTGAAATTGTGGTTGTGTTATGCTAGCTTGCAAAAACAATAGTCTTTGATTTTTAATAGTTTGCATTTCACTAATTGCTAGAAGTACTGTGGAAGCCTCAGAAGGTGCCAAGGGTTTGGGTCAGACCTGCAGTGCACCAAATGAAGTCTGTTTGTTCTTATGAGAGTATATTGTGTCTTTGTCCAGGAGGAGGCTCTTCAGCCGCTGTCACTTTGCTTTGAAGCGGAGACCCCAAGCAACGACTCTCCTGTATCCTCGTCCTTGCCAGGTAATCCTTGTTCATATGTAAACACCATGAGACTGACACTCATCTCGCTCAGATACTCTAGTTACCGGACTGTGTTTTCAGGGCACAACAATGGCATGATGGTAGTGGAAGATGTGACGGATGGAATTGCCTTAATTGTGGAGGATAAGCCGTTTTCTAATGATTCTGCAGAGGAGATCAATACAACTGTCTCTGCATCAGACACAGATACAGCAAATGGTAAATGGAGACCTATTCATTTTCTGTGTGTGGAAGTGTGTAGCACGCTGGACTGGTAAAGACCCGACAGCTGGACAGCCTCCAGGTTGCCTACATCTGCTCTGTGACAGTGCTGCAGAAATGAGCTACAGTATATGGGGGCAGATAAATGGTTTTTTCTCTATCGTCCTAAGTGGATGCTGGGGTTCCTGAAAGGACCATGGGGAATAGCGGCTCCGCAGGAGACAGGGCACAAAAGTAAAGCTTTTACAGGTCAGGTGGTGTGTACTGGCTCCTCCCCCTATGACCCTCCTCCAGACTCCAGTTAGATTTTTGTGCCCGGCCGAGAAGGGTGCAATTCTAGGTGGCTCTCATAAAGAGCTGCTTAGAGAGTTTAGCTTAGGTTTTTTATTTTACAGTGATTCCTGCTGGCAACAGGATCACTGCAACGAGGGACAGAGGGGAGAAGAAGTGAACTCACCTGCGTGCAGGATGGATTGGCTTCTTGGCTACTGGACATGAAGCTCCAGAGGGACGATCACAGGTACAGCCTGGATGGTCACCGGAGCCACGCCGCCGGCCCCCTCACAGATGCTGAAGCAAGAAGAGGTCCAGAATCGGCGGCTGAAGACTCCTGCAGTCTTCTTAAGGTAGCGCACAGCACTGCAGCTGTGCGCCATTTTCCTCTCAGCACACTTCACACGGCAGTCACTGAGGGTGCAGGGCGCTGGGGGGGGGCGCCCTGGGAGGCAAATGTAAACCTTTAAAAAGGCTAAAAATACCTCACATATAGCCCCAGAGGCTATATGGAGATATTTACCCCTGCCTAAATGTACTAAATAGCGGGAGACGAGCCCGCCGGAAAAGGGGCGGGGCCTATCTCCTCAGCACACGGCGCCATTTTCTGTCACAGCTCCGCTGGTCAGGAAGGCTCCCAGGTCTCTCCCCTGCACTGCACTACAGAAACAGGGTATAACAGAGAGGGGGGGCAAAATAAATGGCAATATATTAATATAAAAGCAGCTATAAGGGAGCACTTAATCATAAGGCTATCCCTGTCATATATAGCGCTTTTTGGTGTGTGCTGGCAGACTCTCCCTCTGTCTCCCCAAAGGGCTAGTGGGTCCTGTCTTCGTATAGAGCATTCCCTGTGTGTCTGCTGTGTGTCGGTACGTGTGTGTCGACATGTATGAGGACGTTATTGGTGTGGAGGCGGAGCAATTGCCAAATATGAGGATGTCACCTTCTAGGGGGTCGACACCAGAATGGATGCCTTTATTTGTGGAATTACGGGATAGCGTCAACTCGCTTAAGCAGTCGTTTGCCGACATGAGGCGGCCGGACACTCACTTAGTGCCTGTCCAGGCGCCTCAAACACCGTCAGGGGCTGTAAAACGCCCCTTGCCTCAGTCGGTCGACACAGACCCAGACACAGGCACTGATTCCGGTAGTGAAGGTGACGAATCAACCGTATTTTCCAAAAGGGCCACACGTTATATGATTTTGGCAATAAAGGAGATGTTACATTTAGCTGATACTACAGGTACCACTAAACAGGGTATTATGTGGGGTGTGAAAAAACTACCAGTAGTTTTTACCGAATCAGAAGAATTAAATGACGTGTGTGATGAAGCGTGGGGTGCCCCGATAAAAAACTGCTAATTTCAAAGAAGTTATTGGCTTTATACCCTTTCCCGCCAGAGGTTAGGGAGCGCTGGGAAACACCTCCTAGGGTGGACAAAGCGCTAACACGCTTATCAAAACAAGTGGCGTTACCCTCTCCTGAGACGGCCGCACTTAAAGATCCATCAGATAGGAGGATGGAAAATATCCAAAAAGGTATATACACACATGCAGGTGTTATACTACGACCAGCTATTGCGACTGCCTGGATGTGCAGTGCTGGGGTAGTTTGGTCAGAGTCCCTGATCGAAAATATTGATACCCTGGACAGGGACAATATTTTACTGTCGTTAGAACAAATAAAGGATGCATTTCTTTATATGCGTGATGCACAGAGAGATATCTGCACACTGGCATCACGGGTAAGTGCTATGTCCATTTCGGCCAGAAGAGCTTTATGGACACGACAGTGGACAGGCGATGCGTAGAGGAGTTATTTGGGGTCGGTCTATCGGATTTGGTGGCCACGGCTACGGCCGGGAAATCCACCTTTCTACCTCAAGTCACTCCCCAACAGAAAAAGGCACCGACCTTTCAACCGCAGCCTTTTCGTTCCTTTAAAAATAAGAGAGCAAAGGGCTATTCATATCTGCCACGAGGCAGAGGACGAGGGAAGAGACAGCAACAGGCAGCTCCTTCCCAGGAACAGAAGCCCTCCCCGGCTTCTACAAAAGCCTCAGCATGACGCTGGGGCTTCGCAAGCGGACTCGGGGGCGGTAGGCGGTCGTCTCAAGAATTACAGCGCGCAGTGGGCTCACTCGCAGGTAAATCCCTGGATCCTGCAGATAATATCTCAGGGGTACAGGTTGAAATTAGAGACAGAGCCACCTCGCCGTTTCCTGAAGTCTGCTTTACCAACGTCCCCCTCAGAAAGGGAGACGGTTTTGGAAGCCATTCACAAGCTGTATTCTCAGCAGGTGATAGTCAAGGTACCTCTTCTACAACAAGGGAAGGGGTATTATTCCACTCTTTTTGTGGTACCGAAGCCGGATGGCTCGGTAAGGCCTATTCTAAATCTGAAGTCCTTGAACCTGTACATAGAAGTTCAAGTTCAAGATGGAGTCACTCAGAGCAGTGATAGCGAACCTGGAAGAAGGGGACTTTATGGTATCCTTGGACATCAAGGATGCGTATCTCCACGTTCCAATTACCCCTCACACCAGGGGTACCTCAGGTTCGTTGTACAAAACTGTCACTATCAGTTTCAGACGCTGCCGTTTGGTTTGTCCACGGCACCTCGGGTCTTTACAAAGGTAATGGCCGAGATAATATTTCTTCTTCGAAGAAAAGGCGTATTAATTATCCCATACTTGGACGATCTCCTAATAAGGGCAAGGTCCAGAGAACAGCTAGAGATGGGTTTAGCACTATCTCGAGAGGTGCTAAAGCAGCACGGATGGATTCTGAATATTCCAAAATCCCAATTAATGCCGACAACTCGTCTGCTGTTCCTGGGGATGATTCTGGACACAGTTCAGAAAAGGTTTTTCTTCCCGAAGAAAAAGCCAAGGAGTTATCTGACCTGGTCAGGAACCTCCTAAAACCAGGAAAGGTGTCTGTACATCAATGCACAAGAGTCCTGGGAAAAAATGGTAGCTTCTTACGAAGCAATCCCTTTCGGCAGATTCCATGCAAAGGGATCTGTTGGACAAATGGTCAGGGTCGCATCTTCAGATGCACCTGCGGATAACCCTGTCGCCGAGGACAAGGGTATCCCTTCTGTGGTGGTTGCAGGAGGCTCATCTATTGGAGGGCCGCAGATTCGGCATGCAGGATTGGATCCTGGTGACCACGGGTGCCAGCCAGAGAGGCTGGGGAGCAGTCACACAGGGAAGAAATTTCCAGGGAGTGTGGTCGAGCCTGAAAAAGTCTCTTCACATAAGCATTCTGGAACTAAGAGCAATCTACAATGCTCTAAGCCAGGCGGAACCTCTGCTTCAAGGAAGACCGGTGTTGATCCAGTCGGACAACATCACGGCAGTCGCCCATGTAAACAGACAGGGCGGCACAAGAAGCAGGAGGGCAATGGCAGAAGCTGCCAGGATCCTTCGCTGGGCGGAGAATCACGTGATAGCACTGTCAGCAGTATTCATCCCGGGCGTGGACAACTGGGAAGCAGACTTCCTCAGCAGACACGACCTTCACCCGGGAGAGTGGAGACTTCATCCAGAAGTTTTCCACATGCTATTAAACCGTTGGGTAAAACCAATGGTGGACATGATGGCGTCTCGCCTCAACAAAACACTGGACAGGTATTGCGCCAGGTCAAGAGATCCGCAGGCAATAGCTGTGGACGCGCTGGTAACACCTTGGGTGTACCAGTCGGTATATGTGTTTCCTCCTCTGCCTCTCATACCAAAGGTATTGAGGATTATACGGCAAAGTGGAGTAAGACTAGTGGCTCCGGATTGGCCAAGAAGGACTTGGTACCCGGAACTTCAAGAGATGGTCACGGACGATCCGTGGCCTCTACTTCTGAGAAGGGACCTGCTTCAGCAGGGTACTTGTCTTTTTCAAGACTTACCGCGGCTGCGTTTGACGGCATGGCGTTTGAATGCCAGATCCTAAAAGGAAAAGGCATTCCAGAAGAAGTCATTCCTACCTTGATAAAGGCAAGGAAGGAAGTCACCGCGAAGCATTATCGCCGTATTTGGCGAAAATGTTGCGTGGTGCGAGCAGCGGAGTGCTCCGATGGAGGAATTTCAACTGGGTCGTTTTCCTACATTTCCTGCAATCAGGATTGTCTATGGGTCTCAAATTGGGATCTATTAAGGTTCAAATTTCGGCCCTATCAATATTCTTCCAAAAAGAATTGGCCTCAGTCCCTGAGGTCCAGATTTTTATCAAAGGAGTACTGCATATACAGCCTCCTGTGGTGCCTAAGGTGGCACCGTGGGATCTAAATGTAGTTTTAGATTTCCTCAAATCAAATTGGTTTGAACCACTAAAGAAGGTGGATTTGAAATATCTCACATGGAAAGTGACTATGTTACTGGCCCTGGCTTCGGCCGGGAGAGTATCTGAACTGGCGGCTTTGTTTTATAAAAGCCCTTATTTAATTTTCCATTCGACATAGGGCAGAGCTGCGGACGCGTCCGCATTTTCTCCCTAAGGTGGTATCAGCGTTTCACCTGAACCAGCCTATTGTAGTGCCTGCGGCTACAGACGACTTGAAGGACTCCAAGTTGTTGGACGTTGTCAGAGCCTTAAAAATATACATTTAAAGGACGGCTGGAGTCAGAAAATCTGACTCGCTGTTTATACTGTATGCACCCAACAAGTTGGGTGCACCTGCTTCTAAGCAGTCGATTGCTCGTTGGATTTGTAACAAAATTCAACTTGTACATTCTGTGGCAGGCCTGCCACAGCCTAAATCTGTTAAGGCCCATTCCGCAAGGAAGGTGGGCTCATCTTGGGCGGCTGCCCGAGGGGTCTCGGCATTACTACTCTGCCGAGCAGCTACGTGGTCAGGGGAGAACACGTTTGTAAATTTTTCCAAATTTGATACCCTGGCAAAGGAGGACCTGGAGTTCTCTCATTCGGTGCTGCAGAGTCATCCGCACTCTCCCGCCCGTTTGGGAGCTTTGGTATAATCCCCATGGTCCTTTCAGGAACCCCAGCATCCACTTAGGACGATAGAGAAAATAAGAATTTACTTACCGATAATTCTATTTCTCGGAGTCCGTAGTGGATGCTGGGCGCCCATCCCAAGTGCGGATTATCTGCAATACTTGTACATAGTTATTGTTAACTAATTCGGGTTATTGTTTAGGAAGCCATCTTTCAGAGGCTCCTCTGTTATCATACTGTTAACTGGGTTTAGATCACAAGTTGTACGGTGTGATTGGTGTGGCTGGTATGAGTCTTACCCGGGATTCAAAATCCTCCCTTATTGTGTACGCTCGTCCGGGCACAGTACCTAACTGGAGTCTGGAGGAGGGTCATAGGGGGAGGAGCCAGTACACACCACCTGACCTGTAAAAGCTTTACTTTTGTGCCCTGTCTCCTGCGGAGCCGCTATTCCCCATGGTCCTTTCAGGAACCCCAGCATCCACTACGGACTCCGAGAAATAGAATTATCGGTAAGTAAATTCTTATTATTACGGTTTTTGTATGCTGTGCCTCACTCAACTTAGGATATCATTTCATTGGTTTTCTAGAAACGTTCATCGCTCCAGAGCTGGATTTTGTACCTGCTGCTAGGGAAATCATTCGTTCCTCCAAAAGGAAGAAGGTAAAGCTCTATATAGTAACCTGTCTGACCAGAGCATGTATCTGCATCCTGCCAGCTGCACATGATCTAAATATTCTCATATGTCATGCCCTATACCAGATACTGTCATGAAAAGGGAATGTACCTTCTGCACTTCTTATAACAGGATATATATTTCCGTGGTATTTTACAGGGGGTGCTACCATGAGAAGTCTCCATAAACAATAGAGTACAGCAGAAGAGAAGAAAGAGCAGTGCACTTATTAGCATATGGAATATTTACAAATGTCATTTTATTTCACCTCATTAAACTAAATATTCTGCAATACAAGACTAACAGAATTATTCAAATAATAGGGTAGAGTACTAGATCATAAAGCTCAAGGTTCTCCGAGTGCTCCTAGTGTGCCTTCATATTAATGTTATATAGCGACATATATACACTGTGTGTGTGTGTGTGTGTGTGTGTGTGTGTGTGTGTGTGTGTGTGTGTGTGTGTGTGTGTGTGTTATTTATTTATTTATTAACAGTTTCTTATATATCACAGTAAATTCCATTGTGCTTTACAATTGGAAATAAATATATATATATATATGTGTGTGTGTGTGTGTGTGTGTGTGTGTGTGTATACATATATATATATGTGTGTGTGTGTGTGTGTATATATATATATATATGTGTGTGTGTGTGTGTGTGTGTGTGTGTGTGTGTGTATACACACACACACATAGACAGACATGGTCAAGTCACATTATTAGGACCACCAGCTAATAGCCAGAGTAAACACCGTGTGCAGCACGGACATCAGCTAGACAAGCTGGGAGTGACTCAATAAGGTGCTGGTAGATTGGCACAGGTTCATTTTGACAGTGAGCTGTGTCACTGTAGCACAAGCCTGGCCAACCTGTGGCTCCCCAGCTGTTGTGAAACTGCAAGTCCCAGCATGCCTTGCCATAGTTTTGCTATTAGGGAATGCTAAAACTGCAGCAGGGCATGCTCGGATGTGCAGTTTCACAGCAGCTGGAGAGCCACAGGTTGGCTAGTCTTGCCGTAGCGTGTCGGTCGGCCTTCAGGCACCTTCGTAGCTGACATTCACTTCACATCAATGGCACATGGTGCTCCGCAGTTTCCACATCAGTTATTCGCAATGGTGCCATTTGTCCAGTCATGATACACCTTCCCCACAGCAACACGTGAACAGTTCACAGACTGCGCTGTTTCAGAAATACTGCAAGCCTGGCCCGAAAGCTGATAATCATCCCTTTTTGCAACTCGCGTAAATCACTCATTTTACCCATGACAGCAACAAGTGATGTGTGCTGACGGCCTATCACACACCTTGTATATCCACCAAGCCAGCGCACAACACGTGACGTACTTCATGGGCTATACGACGTCAAATGTAGGAGGTGGTCATAATAATGTGACTCAACTGTGTATTTCTCTGGCTGGGTCCACAGGATTATCCACAGGATAACATTGGGATATGGTTGAGCGACAGCGGAAATGACACCAACACGGTCATGAGCTTTCTGGCCTCCCAGGATGCATCGGGGCCTTCACCATATAGTCCCGCCTACTGACTCAGTCAAATCAGTTTTTTGCTTGGTGCGGCAGGAAGCCGCATGGTCACAGGGCTGCTGAGAAAAGCAGCCTCAAGCTTTTATTATTTTATTTTTATCGACTTACTATATTTTTTTGAGCGACTTTTCTTAACAGCATCTTAAACGCATACTAGAAAGAGTCGCTCCAACAACTCCCCACCGGGTCGCAACAACGCTTACCTTCGCGGTATTAGTACTGTCTCGACGGGCATCTGTGTCGGATGTTCTAGCAGGTCCAGCAGACGTAACCAGGCTGTGGCCGGAGCATGGGGGGACGGTAAGTCTATGGATTTCCTCTTACTAGACGGGTCAGGGCACAGCTACACTGATTTGGTGGAGACTACAAACAGTGTGTTGATGCGCCGAACATCTCGAGTGCAACAGCGATACGCTCCAGGGATCATAGGCGCCAGGACTAGGAGATGCCGCGATCCTTAGGGTTTAAGTCAACAAGGGGATTCAGACGCTCTCCTGGCCGCCCCTCCTCCGAGTTCATGACCAGTCCCGCGTGTCTCTCGTCCATGAACAGAATGACCTCACTTCCGGCTCAGACGCTACCACGAGGGTACTCGGTCGCAGCTTAGACGCTGCGGTTGTGTACACTAAAAATCCCACCTAGACCGAGTCGCAGGCCTTAGCGTCTGCATACACGTGGAAGTCGCTGAGTGTCCGTGTCCGTCAGTGAGCGA
Source organism: Pseudophryne corroboree (assembly GCF_028390025.1). Taxonomy (NCBI): domain Eukaryota; kingdom Metazoa; phylum Chordata; class Amphibia; order Anura; family Myobatrachidae; genus Pseudophryne; species Pseudophryne corroboree. The sequence goes on along the minus strand of NC_086449.1, from coordinate 132,487,327 downwards.
CCGTGTCCGTTATCAGTTATCAGGAGCGGTAGTGTACATCAGTAGCGTCTGAATCCACTCAGCGTCTTACGAGCGTATTTGCTTGGATATGGAAGTGTGGTGAGTCTCCCTGTATCCCGCTCTCCGGAGGCAGGGTATACAGTACTAAAAATTCTCTCTACTTGTTAGTATGAATTGTTCATTTTTAGTACCTATTGCATATGAGATCTGTATATTACTGTGTTTTCTGCATGTTATGTTGAAAAAGAACCAGTTAAAAACAGAAGTACAATTTTCCTACTTATGTATAAGTTATTATGGAGGTTGTATTCTCATATGACAATGTCTAATGCTTTAACATGTGACTGACTGCTAGTATGTGTGCTGACTTTTCTGTGTAATGTCAGTCCTGTTCTGACCCTCAATTCAGGTGCACTGTGGTCAGATTGATCTCACTTCTATATACTCATATATAGGTGATTTTCAGTCCCAAATTGTGTAGTCATTTACAGATTATTACCATGTCTGTGAGCGGCAAAAGTGACGAGGAGAATTTATCAAGCACTCCTACAGCCCTAACATGCTTATCTTGTAAGACAGGGTTAGTTGGTATGGACCAATTGGTCACTTATGAGGGTTTGTGTGCGAACTGTTTTGCTTTTCAGCAAAGTAAAAAACAGGAGTTGGTTCAACCACCAACAGAGCCACCATGGAATATGTTCGCAAAGACTCTATCTTCAATAGCGGACAGGTTAACTCCGGTAGCACCACCTCAAGGGTTAGGTTACACTATTAACCCATACATGCAGCTCCCTTCCTATGGCTTGGTTCCAGTAGCCTCTACAAGCAACCAAGGGACAGGTAAGACTAAGACGGATACGTCTATGTGGCAGACTACACAAGATGATACAACAGATGATGATACAGTAGATTCAAATACTCCGTATGATGATCAGTCGCAGAGTTTTAGTTCAGAGGATGTAGCTGAACTTATTAATGCTGTGAAGGCTGTTCTCTCTTTAGAAGAGCCAGCCAAGACAGTATTAAAATCTAAAGCACCTGTTTTTAAACGAACAAAATCCGTTAAAGCTGAATTCCCAGCGTCAGATGATCTGACGGAAATGATGGATGAGTCTTGGGCGATGCCCAGTAAGAAATATAAGATTCCTAAAAGATGGGATTCTTATTATCCATTTCCAGCTGTGGAGTGTTCAAAAAGAGAAGTTCCTCCAAAAGTAGATGCACATGTTCTGCGACTTGTGCAAAAATCTGCTTTACCACTGTCATCTACCTCACTAAATGATGTCACAGACAGAAGGGTAGATAGCCTTTTGAAAAATGTATTTTCTCTAGTAGGAGCAGTGGTAAGACCTGCTATGGCTTCGGCCTGGGTAGCAAAGGCAATGGGTGAATGGATAGAGGAACTAGAGAATTACATCTCTTCTCCTACTAGGGAGCAAGAAGATCGTTTTAGCCGTTTAAGACAATCTGCCCAATACTTGGAAGAAGCAGCAATTGATGTGGGTACAGTTGCTTCTAAAGCTTCAGCCTTGACAGTAGTCACTCGCAGAGCAGTTTGGCTACGTACCTGGAAGGCAGATGCAGAATCTTTCGTTGGTAATATATTGTTTGGAAAAGCATTATCTGATATCCTAGAATCAGAGGCTGAATCAAAGAAGGTCAGATTTCCGGCTACCTATAACCCTAAGTCCAAGGGTCTAAAATTTCGCTCTTTTCGTTGGCAGCAAAGCGAAAACTAAAGAGGAGCCTAAGCAACCCCAGTTTAAAACCAGGGGTAGGAGGCAGTGGGCTAGCAAAAAGCCAGCTTCCAAGCCTGAACAGAAACAGTCAGCCTGAAGAGACTGGCCTCCCTGGAGGATTCCGGGGTTGGGGGCCGACTCCTTCATTTTGCACACATATGGCAACAGTCAACAACAGATGCTTGGGTGCAGAAGGTAGTATCTCAGGGGTATGGGTGCCCATTCAGGAGGCAGCATCCTCAAAGATTTTTTTGCACCAGCCCGCCTCGTATAGAGTCGAAGGCCAATGCCCTGCAAGAAGCAGTCCAAAAATTACTGCAGTCAGTTGTGATTGTCCCAGTACCTCCATCACAAAGGGGACAGGGGTTTTACTCCAATCTATTTCTAATCCAGAAGCCAAATGGGTCATTTCGACCAATTCTCAATTTGAAAATGTTGAACAAATACATATGGATCCCGAAGTTCCACATGGAGACGTTACGCTCCATAATGTTGGCTATGGAACCGGGAGATTACATGGTATCTCTGGATGTACGGGATGCTTACCTACATGTGCCTATAGCACTGTCGCATTAGTGCTACCTCAGGTTTGCCATCCTTCAGGAACATTTTCAGTTCCAAGCATTGCCCTTCGGGCTAGCAACAGCACCCAGGGTGTTTACCAAAATTATGGTGGTTATGGCAGCTTGTCTGCGCAAACAGGGGATAAGAATATTCCCATACCTCGACGACCTATTAATCCTAGCACATTCGCAGGATTTACTTTTGAGCCATCTTCAACAGACAATAGTTTGTTTACAGAGATACGGGTGGCTCATAAATTGTGAAAAGTCGTCTCTGAATCCGTCACAGCGGATGGTTCATTTGGGGGCCATATTGGATTCAGACCTACAGAGAGTGTTCTTACCAGAGAAAAAGATAGTCAAGGTGCAGGTCATGGCTCAGGAAGCGTTGCACGCCCAGACAGTGTCAGTCCATGCAGCAATGCGACTGTTTGGTCTGATGGTATGAACCTTCGACATGGTGGAATATGTGCAATTCCACTCCAGACCATTGCAGCACCTTATTCTGACCACATGGAACGGAAATCATCAGACGATAAAAAAGCAGATGATAAAGTTTCCAGTAAACGTAAAAAGGTCTCTAGAGTGGTGGCTACAGACAGACCATTTAAACAAGGGGAGACCCTTTTGGATAAGAGTGGCAAGTCCTGACAACAGATGCCAGCCTGCAAGGCTGGGGTGCGGTACTCGGAAGCCTGTGGTTCCAGGGAAAATGGACCGCAAGGGAAAGTCGCCTGCCAATAAATCTGTTGGAAATAAGGGCCATTTACATGGCTCTAGTTCAGGCAAAGGACAGTCTGCAAGGAAGACCGGTCCAGATTCGCTCAGACAATGCGATAGCAGTAGCGTACCTCAATCATCAAGGAGGAACTCACAGCAAAAGATTGCTGGAGGAAGTAACTCCCATTCTAAGATGGGCAGAACTCCATCTCTCAGCATTGTCAGCAGTATTTGTCCCAGGTGTACTGAACTGGGAAGTGGATTTTCTCAGTCGACACACCACTCAGGAAACCGAATGGGCATTACACCCAGAAGTGTTTCAGGCAATAGTGAACAGATGGGGTCTACCAGAGATAGACCTCATGGCGTCTCGTCTAAACAACAAAGGTCCGAGATACGGATCGAGAACGAAGGATCCCAGAGCGGTCCTTGTAGACGCACTGTCAGTAGAATGGAGATTTCATCTGGCGTATCTGTTCCCCCCAATATCTCTGTTACCCAGAGTAGTGAGAAAAATAAAGCAAGCAAAAGGAGCAATAATTCTAATAGCTCCAGCTTGGCCAAGAAGGCATTGGTACACAGATCTACTGAGGATGTCCGTGGAAGCACCGATACTGCTCCCTCAACGTCCATACCTGCTAATGCAGGGTCCTTGTTGCCACAGTCATCTGGATCGCCTGTCTTTGACGGCGTGGCTATTGAAACCTCTATCTTAGAAGCTAGAGGATTTTCAAGACAAGTAATCCAAACTATGCTTAGAGCAAGAAAGCCTTCTTCGGCTCGTGTGTATCATAGAATATGGCAAGCCTATATTCATTGGTGTACTGGAAAAAATTTGAATCCAAGATCTTTCAAAGTATCCAGGATTTTGGATTTCCTTCAAGCAGGATTGGATAAAGGTTTGAAAGTTGCTTCCTTGAGAGTTCAAGTATCAGCATTGACTGTATGGTTTCAGCGAAAGATTGCTGATTTACAGGATGTACGTACTTTCTTTCAGGGAGTGGTACATATTCAACCTCCATTTGTTCCTCCTGCAGCTCCCTAGGATTTGAATTTAGTTCTTAAATTCCTCCAGGGTCCTCTGTTTGAACCACTTAAGAGAGCAGATCTTAAATTGTTAACGGCTAAAGTACTTTTTCTACTGGCAATGGCGTCAGCCAGAAGAGTGTCAGATTTAGGAGCATTATCGTGTAAGTCTCCTTTTCTAAGATTTTTTTCCAGACAGAGCAGTTCTCAGAACGAGATCTGGTTATCTTCCAAAGGTGGTATCAAAGTTTCACCTGAATGAAGAGATTGTAGTCCCAGCTTTTCAGGGTATCGGGACTATCTGCGGGAGAAGCGTCGCTGGACGTAGTCCGAGCTTTAAGAATCTACATAGATTGTACTAGTGCCATCAGGAAAACAGATTCTCTCTTCATCCTCTATGGATTTCATAGAAGAGGATGGCCTGCTAGTAAACGGACGCTGGCGAGATGGCTCTGAATGGTAATATCAGAAGCTTATTCTCCTGCAGATCTCCCTACTCCGGCTAATGTCTCTGCTCACTCTTCACGTAAGGTAGGTCCTTCATGGGCAGCACAACAGGGTGCTTCAGCAGAACAGATATGTAAGGCAGCCACATGGTCTTCCATAAACACATTCATTAGACATTATGCCTTGGATACTTTTGCCTCTCATGATGCAGACTTCGGGCGAAAGGTCCTCCTGTGTAATCAGGAGCGTCCCCACCACTAGAATTGGCTTTGGGAATCCCAATGTTATCCTGTGGATAATCCTGTGGACCCAGCCAGAGAAATATACGTTATGGTAAGAACTTACCGTTGATAACGTGATTTCTCTTATGTCCACAGGGATCCCACCCTGACGCACCTGATTTGAGGATCTTGACAAACACTAAAACCTCTTCCCTCTTGTATGGAAGGCTGTGCATGTGTGTTCTTATCGCCTAAACAGGTCTCTACCTGATGCTCCTGCCTAAATCGCTGTGGAAAGAACTGATTTGACTGAGTCAGTGGGCGGGACTATATGGTGAAGGCTCCGATGCATCCTTGGAGGCCAGAAAGCTCGTGACCGTGTTGGTGCCATTTCCGCTGTCGCTCAGCCATATCCCAATGTTATCCTGTGGATACCTGTGGACATAAGAGAAATCACGTTATCAACAGTAAGTTCTTACCATAACGTATATATCTATATATTTATATAATATAAAATCGGTTATAATAAACAAGCTGACAGAGTAAAATGATTCTACTGCATATTACTAATGTAAGGTGTTATAGCCTATAAATTGGCACAATGCTGAGTGCTGCTGTATTCCACCGTTGTATTTCAGGATCTATTTACCTAGCCGGTATTGCTACTATTATAGGCTATTGTGTGGGTGCTTAGTATACAGATACTGTATCATCAGGTAATAGTGACTCAATGGATCCACTTACTGGTCACAATCTGTTGTTTCATTGAATATTGTAAATCTTACTGGCTCCCATGCAGAGGTGTAGCTAGGCGCCATGATGCCGGAGCAAGGGTATGTTTTGGCGCCCCCCTCCCCTGTACTGAATTGGGGGCCTAGGCAACATGTGGTGGCATGTTACATTTGAAAAGAAACCATTTTTCTCTGACGTCCTAGTGGATGCTGGGGACTCCGTAAGGACCATGGGGAATAGACGGCTCCGCAGGAGACTGGGCACATCTAAGAAAGATTTAGGACTATCTGGTGTGCACTGGCTCCTCCCCCTATGACCCTCCTCCAAGCCTCAGTTAGATTTCTGTGCCCGGCTGAGCTGGATGCACACTAGGGGCTCTCCTGAGCTCCTAGTAGAAAGTATAGTTTAGGGGGTTTTTTTTCAGTGAGACCTGCTGGCAACAGGCTCACTGCAACGAGGGACTAAGGGGAGAAGAAGCGAACCTACCTAAGTGGTGGTAGCTTGGGCTTCTTAGGCTACTGGACACCATTAGCTCCAGAGGGATCGAACACAGGACCCGACCTCGTCGTCCGTTCCCGGAGCCGCGCCGCCGTCCCCCTTACAGAGCCAGAAACAAGAAGGTGGTCCGGAAAATCGGCGGCTGAAGACTTCTGTCTTCTCCAAGGTAGCGCACAGCACTGCAGCTGTGCGCCATTGCTCCTCATGCACACCACACACTGCGGTCACTGATGGGTGGAGGGCGCTTGGGGGGGGGGGGGCGCCCTGAGCAGCAATAATAAGACCTTGGCTGGCAAAACTAACACCATATATAGCCCCAGAGGCTATATAGGTGTATATTAACCCCTGCCAGAAACGATAAAATAGCGGGAGAAAGCCCGCCGAAAAAGGGGCGGAGCCAACTCCCTCAGCACACTGGCGCCATTATTCCCTCACAGCTTCGCTGGAAGGAAGCTCCCTGGCTCTCCCCTGCAGTCCTGCACTACAGAAAGGGTAAAAAAGAGAGGGGGGGCACAATTTAGGCGCAGTATATATATATTATAGGCAGCTATAGGGGAAAACACTCTGTATAGTGATATCCCTGTGTTATATAGCGCCCTGGTGTGTGCTGGCATACTCTCCCTCTGTCTCCCCAAAGGGCTTTGTGGGGTCCTGTCCTCTGTAAGAGCATTCCCTGTGTGTCTGCTGTGTGTCGGTACTGCTGTGTCGACATGTATGACGAGGATAATGATGTGGAGGCGGAGCAAATGCCTGTGAATGTGATGTCACCCCCTGCGGGGTCGACACCAGTGTGGATGGACTTATGGAAGGAATTACGTGACAGTGTCAGCTCCTTACATAAAAGGTTTGACGACATAGGACAGCCGGCTACTCAGCTTGTGCCTGTCCAAGCGTCCCAAATGTCATCAGGGGCTATAAAACGCCCGCTACCTCAGATGACAGATACAGATGTCGACACGGATACCGACTCCAGTGTCGACGATGATGAGACGAGTGTACCCTCCAATAGATCCACCCGTTATATGATTGAGGCTATGAAAAATGTTTTACACATTTCTGATGATACCCCAGGTACCACAAAAAAGGGTATTATGTTTGGTGAGAAAAAACTACCAGTAGTTTTTCCTGCATCTGACGAATTAAATGAGGTGTGTGAGGAAGCGTGGACTTCCCCAGATAAGAAATTTATCATTTCTAAACGGTTAATGGCTGCGTACCCTTTCCCGCCAGAGGATAGGTCACGCTGGGAAACACCCCCTAGGGTAGATAAAGCATTGACACGCTTATCAAAGAAGGTGGCACTACCGTCTCCGGATACGGCCGCCCTAAAAGAACCGGCTGATAGAAAGCTGGAAAGTACCCTAAAAGCTATATACACACACACTGGCATTATATTGAGACCCGCTATTGCATCAGCTTGGATGTGCAGTGCTGCTGCTGCGTGGTCAGACTCCCTGTCGGAAAACATTGATACCATGGATAGGGACAATATTTTGCTAACGATTGACCATATAAAAGACGCGGTCTTATACATGCGTGATGCACAGAGGGATATTTGCCGGCTGACATCAAAAATAAGCGCTATGTCCATTGCCGCCAGACGGGGGTTATGGACTAGGCAATGGTCAGGTGATGCCGACTCCAAGCGGCACATGGAAGTTTTACCCTATAAAGGGGCGGAACTTTTTGGGGAAGGTCTTTCAGACCTCGTTTCCACAGCTACTTCTGGGAAATCGACTTTTTTGCCACAGGCTACCCCACAGCAAAAGAAAGCACCGTATTATCAGGTACAGTCCTTTCGGCCCCAGAAAAATAAGCGGGCTAGAGGTTCATCCTTTCTGCCGAGGGGCAGAGGAAGGGGGAAAAAGCTGCAGCACACAGCTAGTTCCCAGGAGCAGAAGTCCTCCCCTGCGTCCGGTAAGTCCACAGCATGACGCTGGGGCTGCTCAGGCGGAATCGGGAACGGTGGGGGCACGTCTCAGGTTTTTCAGCACACAGTGGGCTCTCTCACAAGTGGATCCCTGGGTCCTTCAAGTAGTATCTCAGGGGTACAGGCTGGAATTCGAGACGTCTCCCCCCCGCCGTTTCCTAAAATCTGCCTTGCTGGCAACTCCCTCTGCCAGGGAGGCAGTGTTAGTGGCTATTCAAAAACTGTATTCACAGAAAGTGATCGTCAAGGTACCCCTCCTTCAGCAAGGAAAGGGTTACTACTCCACAATGTTTGTGGTACCAAAACCGGACGGTTCGGTGAGACCCATCTTAAATTTAAAAACCTTGAACACTTATATCAAAAGGTTCAGGTTCAAGATGGAATCGCTCAGGGCGGTTATTGCGAGCCTGGAGGAGGGGGATTACATGGTATCCCTGGACATCAAGGATGCGTACCTGCATGTCCCCATTTACCCTCCGCACCAGGAGTACCTCAGATTTGTGGTACAGGACTGTCTCTATCAGTTCCAGACGCTGCCGTTCGGGTTATCCACGGCACCGAGGGTCTTTACCAAGGTAATGGCCGAAATGATAATACTCCTTCGCAAGAAGGGAGTTTTAATTATCCCGTACTTGGACGATCTCCTGATAAAGGCGAGGTCCAAAGAACAGTTGATAGTGGGGGTGGCACTTTCTCAGGAAGTGCTACAATAGCAAGGCTGGATTCTAAACATTCCAAAGTCACAGCTGGTCCTGACGACACGTCTTCTGTTCCTGGGAATGATTCTGGACACAGACCAGAAAAGAGTGTTTCTTCCACTGGAAAAAGCCGAGGAATTGACATCTCTGGTCAGAGACATTCTAAAACCAGGAAAAGTGTCGGTACATCAATGCACACGAGTCCTGGGAAAAATGGTAGCTTCGTACGAAGCAATTCCATTCGGAAGGTTCCACGCAAGGACGTTCCAGTGGGACCTGTTGGACAAATGGTACGGGTCCCATCTCCAGATGCAACAGCGGATAACCCTATCGGCCAGAACCAGGGTGTCGCTGCTGTGGTGGCTGCAGAGGGCTCATCTACTAGAGGGCCGCAGATTCGGAATACAGGACTGGGTCCTGGTGACCACGGATGCCAGCCTTCGGGGCTGGGGGGCAGTCACAAAGGGAAGAAATTTCCAAGGACTGTGGTCAAATCAGGAGATTTCTCTTCACATAAATATCCTGGAGCTAAGGGCCATTTACAATGCCCTAAGCCAGGCAAGACCCCTGCTTCAAAACCAGCCGGTACTGATCCAGTCAGACAACATCACGGCGGTCGCCCATGTAAACAGACAGGGCGGCACGAGAAGCAGGATGGCGATGGCAGAAGCCACAAGGATTCTCAGATGGGCAGAGAATCTTGTGTTAGCACTGACGGCAGTGTTCAGTCCGGGAGTGGACAACTGGGAAGCAGACTTCCTCAGCAGGCACGACCTCCACCCGGGAGAATGGGGACTTCATCCAGAAGTCTTCCAAATGCTGGTCAACCGGTGGGAAAAACCACAGGTAGACATGATGGCGTCCCGCCTCAACAAGAAGTTGAAAAGATATTGCGCCCGGTCAAGAGACCCTCAGGCGATAGCGGTGGACGCTCTAGTGACACCATGGGTGTACCAGTCGGTTTATGTGTTTCCTCCTCTACCTCTCATACCCAAGGTACTGAGAATAATAAGAAGGCGAGGAGTGAAAACCATACTCGTGGTTCCGGATTGGCCAAGAAGAGCTTGGTACCCGGAACTTCAAGTGATGCTTACAGAGGACCCTTGGCCTCTGCCGCTCAGACAAGACCTGCTGCAGCAGGGACCCTGTCTGTTCCAAGACTTACCGCGGCTGCGTTTGACGGCATGGCGGTTGAACACCGGATCCTGAAGGAAAAGGGTATTCCGGAGGAAGTCATCCCTACCCTGATCAAAGCCAGGAAGGATGTCACCGCAAGACATTATCACCGCATTTGGCGAAAATATGTTGCTTGGTGTGAGGCCATGAAGGCCCCGACGGAGGAATTTCAACTGGGTCGATTCCTGCACTTCCTGCAAGCAGGGGTGACGTTGGGCCTCAAATTGGGGTCCATAAAGGTCCAGATTTCGGCTCTGTCGATTTTCTTCCAAAAAGAACTGGCTTCACTGCCCGAAGTTCAGACTTTTGTCAAAAGAGTACTGCATATTCAGCCTCCTTTTGTGCCCCCAGTGGCACCTTGGGATCTCAATGTGGTTTTGGCATTCCTGAAATCACATTGGTTCGAACCACTTAAGACTGTAGATTTAAAATATCTCACGTGGAAAGTGGTCATGCTGTTGGCCTTGGCGTCGGCCAGGCGGGTTTCAGAATTGGCGGCTTTGTCTTGTAAAAGCCCTTATCTGATTTTCCATATGGATAGGGCAGAATTGAGGACTCGTCCTCAGTTTCTCCCAAAGGTGGTCTCAGCTTTTCACTTGAACCAACCTATTGTGGTGCCTGCGGCTACTAGGGACTTGGAGGATTCCAAGTTGCTGGACGTAGTCAGGGCCCTAAAAATTTATATTTCCAGGACGGCTGGAGTCAGAAAGACTGACTCGCTGTCTATCCTGTATGCACCCACCAAGCTGGGTGCTCCTGCTTCTAAGCAGTCTATTGCGCGCTGGATTTGTAGCACTATTCAGCTGGCGCATTCTGCGGTAGGCTTACCGCAGCCTAAATCTGTAAAAGCCCATTCCACACGGAAGGTGGGCTCATCTTGGGCGGCTGCCCGAGGGGTCTCGGCTTTACAACTTTGCCGAGCAGCTACTTGGTCGGGGGCAAACACGTTTGCAAAATTCTACAAATTTGATACCCTGGCTGAGGAGGACCTGGAATTCTCTCATTCGGTGCTGCAGAGTCATCCGCACTCTCCCGCCCGTTTGGGAGCTTTGGTATAATCCCCATGGTCCTTACGGAGTCCCCAGCATCCACTAGGACGTCAGAGAAAATAAGATTTTACTCACCGGTAAATCTATTTCTCGTAGTCCGTAGTGGATGCTGGGCGCCCATCCCAAGTACGGATTGTCTGCAATACCTGTACATAGTTATTGTTACAAAAATCGGGTTTTGTTGTGAGCCATCTCTTCAGAGGCTCCATTTTGTTATCATACTGTTAACCGGGGTTCCTATTCTGTGTTATATGGTGTGATTGGTGTGGCTGGTATGAGTCTTACCCGGGATTCAAAAATCCTTCCTTATTGTGTCAGCTCTTCCGGGCACAGTTCCTAACTGAGGCTTGGAGGAGGGTCATAGGGGGAGGAGCCAGTGCACACCAGATAGTCCTAAATCTTTCTTAGATGTGCCCAGTCTCCTGCGGAGCCGTCTATTCCCCATGGTCCTTACGGAGTCCCCAGCATCCACTACGGACTACGAGAAATAGATTTACCGGTGAGTAAAATCTTATTTTAAAAATCCTTAATTGGTGACAGGGCCGGTTCTAGACCTTGTGGAGCTCAGGGTGAAATTTTCCTTTGGGTGCCCCCATGTTTAAAATAGGGTCAGAGTGCACTGAAGGCTTGCAACAACACCATGGGGACATGGCAGTACGGATAGTGAAATTGGTAGCACTACTTCCTGACAGCACTGAGGCCATGGGTTAAATTCCCACCATGGCCCTTAGTGTGTGGAGTTTGTATATTCTCCCAGTGCTTGTGTGGGTTTTCTCCGGGTGCTCCGGATTCCTCCCACAATACAAGAATATACTGGTAGGTTAATTGGCTCCCAACAAAAATTAACTCTGGTGTGTGTGCATGTGGTAAGGAATAAAGGGGGTGATTCAGACCTGATTGCTGCTATGCGTTTTCGCACAGCGGGCGATCAGGTCATAGCTGCGCATGTGTATGCACCGCAATATGCACGTGCGTCGGACAACATCAATGGGCATCGCTGGTCAGCGACAGGATGGTGCAAAAACTATAACCGCGCGGGCGTTCGCAAGGTGATTGACAGGAAGAGGCTGTTTGTGGGTGGTAACTGACCGTTTACTGGGAGTGTCTGGAAAAACGCAGGCGTGCCCAAGCGTTTTCAGGGAGGGCGTCTGACGTCAGCTCCGGCCCCGATCAGCCTGTTTTCATTGCACTGAAGGAGTAAGTCCTGGGCTGCGCAAAGACTGCACACAGTGGATTTTTGCAGCACCGCATACACATGGGATTGCACACTTGCCTGGCGAATTTACACTTCTCCTGGGGACGGTGACTATCTGAACGCAGGGCAGCAAAGTTAGCAGCTCAGTGATAAGGTCTGAATCAACCCCAAGATTGTAAGCTCCCATGGGGCAGGGACTGATGTGAATGGTAAAATATTCTATGTAAATTGCAATATATGTGCGCCCTGTAAATAACTGGTAATAAATAAATAATGGCTTCATTGAGAATGTGCAAGGCCACAGAATAGTACCAATTCACATTACACTGCACAGTAGTGTCCGTTATTTACATTACACCACACAGTAGTGCCCCTTATACACATTATGCCACACAGTAAAGCCCCTTATACATGTTACGCTTCACAGTAGAGCCCCATATACACATTACACTATGGTAGAGCCACTCTGGAAGTAGCTGAATTTAACTATTAACTTGTTTAATTCAAATAAATGAAAGACACTATACAGCATATGCTCCAACTGACTTGACCTCACAACCCCCCAATTCCTTAATGAAAATAAAGCCCCAAATGTGAAACCCTCCCCCACAGACCTGGTAACCCCCCAATCTGTGAATTAAAATAATGCCCCAAAACTGCCCCCCCAGATCTGATAATCTCCCAATGCGTCAATGAGAATAATGCCCCAAATGTGACCCCCCCCCCCCCCCCATCCCCACAGACCTGAAACCACCCAAAATCTCAATGAAAATAATGCACCAAATTGCCCCCCCCCCCACCATTCTGATAATCTTCCAATGCCCCAATGAAAATAATTCTCTGGAACTGCATCCCAGACCTGATAATCCCACTGTGCTTCTATGAAAATAATGTCCCAGAAGTGCATAAACTATGCCGCAGTAGCCTGGGGGGCAGAGAGAGGTGCCACTGTTGCCTCTGGTCTGCCCTGTTTCCTACCTAGTCTCAGGGTCTGACTCAGTGTGCACACCCTCTGCCTCTCCTCCTCCTGCTGTGCAGCTGACAGTACAGTGGCTGGTGGGAGGGGGGGTGGCGGGCAGCAACGCGCCCTCTTTTTTGGCGCCCGGAGCTCGCGCTCCACTGGAGCTACCCTCGCTACACCCCTGCTCCCATGTGAGTGCTCAGCGCACGAACATCATTATATTTCTCTAACGTCCTTGAGGATGCTGGGACTCCGTAAGGACCATGGGGAATAGACGGGCTCCGCAGGAGATAGGGCACTTTAAGAAAGCTTTGGACTCTGGGTGTGCACTGGCTCCTCCCTCTATGCCCCTCCTCCAGACCTCAGTTTTACACTGTGCCCAGAGCAAGATGGGTGCACTGCAGAGAGCTCTCCTGAGTTCTCTGCCTAAAAGCATTTTTGTTTGGATTTTTTCTCTACTTTTTCACAGGGAGCACTGCTGGCAAGAGGCTCCCTGCATCGAGGGACTGAGGAGAGAGGAGCAGACCTTCTTGTCTAAGATAGGCTCTGCTTCCTCGGCTACTGGACACCATTAGCTCCAGAGGGGGTGAACGCAGGTTCTTACTGGGCGTCCACCCCCGGAGCCGCACCGCCGTTCTCCTCACAGAGCTAGAAGAACAGAAGACAGAAGTCGTCAGGCGGCAGAAGCCTTCAGCTTCACGGAGGTAACGCAAAGCACTGCAGCTGTGCGTCATTGCTCCCATACACCTCACACACTCCGGTCACTGTAAGGGTGCAGGGCACAGGGGGGGGGCGCCCTGGGCAGCAATATTAACACCTCTTATGGCAAAAGACAATATACATGTACAGGTGGGCACTGTACATGTATATAAAAGAGCCCCCGCCATATTTTTGTAAGTTTGAGCGGGACAGAAGCCCGCCGCCGAGGGGGCGGGGCTTCTCCCTCAGCACTCACCAGCGCCATTTTCTCTCCACAGCACCGCTGAGAGGAAGCTCCCCGAACTCTCCCCTGCTTACACACGGTGAAGGGGTGTTTAAAAGAGAGGGGGGGCACATAATTGGCGGATAACATATTTTCTCTGACGTCCTAGTGGATGCTGGGGACTCCGTCAGGACCATGGGGATTAGCGGCTCCGCAGGAGACAGGGCACAAAAATAAAGCTTTAGGATCAGGTGGTGTGCACTGGCTCCTCCCCCTATGACCCTCCTCCAAGCCTCAGTTAGGTTTTTGTGCCCGTCCGAGCAGGGTGCAATCTAGGTGGCTCTCCTAAAGAGCTGCTTAGAAAAAGTTTGTTAGGTTTTTTATTTTCAGTGAGTCCTGCTGGCAACAGGCTCACTGCATCGAGGGACTTAGGGGAGAGAAGTGAACTCACCTGCGTGCAGGATGGATTGGCTTCTTAGGCTACTGGACACCATTAGCTCCAGAGGGAGTCGGAACACAGGTCTCACCCTGGGGTTCGTCCCGGAGCCGCGCCGCCGACCCCCCTTGCAGATGCCGAAGATGGAAGAGGTCCAGAAGCAGGCGGCAGAAGACTTTTCAGTCTTCCTGAGGTAGCGCACAGCACTGCAGCTGTGCGCCATTGTTGTCAGCACACTTCACACAGCGGTCACGGAGGGTGCAGGGCGCTGGGGGGGGCGCCCTGGGCAGCAATGTATAATACCTTTTTATGGCTAAAAATACATCACATATAGCCCTTGAGGCTATATGGATGTATTTAACCCCTGCCAGATCTCACAAACTCCGGAGAAGAGCCCGCCGAAATAGGGGGCGGGGCTTATTCTCCTCAGCACACAGCGCCATTTTCCTGCTCAGCTCCGCTGTGAGGAAGGCTCCCAGGACTCTCCCCTGCACTGCACTACAGAAACAGGGTAAAACAGAGAGGGGGGGCACTTTTTTTGGCGATATTACTATATTTAAGCTGCTATAAGGATACAACACTTATATAGGGTTGTTCCCATATATATTATAGCGCTTGGGTGTGTGCTGGCAAACTCTCCCTCTGTCTCCCCAAAGGGCTAGTGGGGTCCTGTCTTCAATAGAGCATTCCCTGTGTGTCTGCTGTGTGTCGGTACGTGTGTGTCGACATGTATGAGGACGATGTTGGTGTGGAGGCAGAGCAATTGCCGGTAATGGTGATGTCACCCCCTAGGGAGTCGACACCGGAATGGATGGCTTTGTTTATGGAATTACGTGATAATGTCAGCACATTACAAAAATCAGTTGACGACATGAGACGGCCGTCAAACCAGTTAGTACCTGCCCAGGCGTCTCAGACACCGTCAGGGGCTGTAAAACGCCCTTTACCTCAGTCGGTCGATACAGACCCAGACACGGACACTGAATCTAGTGTCGACGGTGAAGAAACAAACGTATTTTCCAGTAGGGCCACACGTTATATGATCACGGCAATGAAGGAGGCTTTGCATATCTCTGATACTACAAGTACCACAAAAAGGGGTATTATGTGGGGGGTGAAAAAACTACCTGTAGTTTTTCCTGAATCAGAGGAATTGAATGATGTATGTGATGAAGCGTGGGTTAACCCAGATAGAAAAGGGCTAATTTCAAAAAAGTTATTGGCATTATACCCTTTCCCGCTAGAGGTTAGGGCGCGCTGGGAAACACCCCCTAAGGTGGATAAGGCGCTCACACGCTTATCAAAACAAGTGGCGTTACCGTCTCCTGATACGGCCGCCCTCAAGGATCCAGCTGATAGGAGGCTGGAAACTACCCTAAAAAGTATATACACACATACTGGTGTTATACTGCGACCAGCCATCGCCTCAGCCTGGATGTGCAGTGCTGGGGTGGTCTGGTCGGATTCCCTGACTGAAAATATTGATACCCTGGATAGGGACAGTATTTTACAGACTTTAGAGCAATTAAAGGATGCTTTTCTTTATATGCGAGATGCTCAGAGGGATATTTGCACTCTGGCATCGAGAGTAAGTGCGATGTCCATATCTGCCAGAAGAAGTTTATGGACACGACAGTGGTCAGGTGATGCGGATTCCAAACGGCATATGGAAGTATTGCCGTATAAAGGGGAGGAATTATTTGGCGTCGGTCTATCGGATCTGGTGGCCACGGCAACGGCCGGGAAATCCACCTTTTTACCTCAGACCCCCTCCCAACAGAAAAAGACACCGTCTTTTCAGCCGCAGTCCTTTCGGTCCTATAAGAACAAGCGGGCAAAAGGACAGTCATATCTGCCCCGAGGCAGAGGAAAGGGTAAGAGAGGGCAGCAAGCAGCTCCTTCCCAGTAACAGAAGCCCTCCGCGGGTTCTGCAAAGCCCTCAGCATGACGCTGGGGCTTTACAAGCGGACTCAGGAACGGTGGGGGGTCGACTCAAGAATTTCAGCGCGCAGTGGGCTTGCTCACAGGTGGACCCCTGGATCCTGCAGGTAGTATCTCAGGGTTACAGGTTGGAATTCGAGAAGTCTCCCCCTCGCCGGTTCCTAAAGTCTGCTTTGCCAACGTCTCCCTCAGACAGGGCGACGGTATTGGAAGCCATTCACAAGCTGTTTTCTCAGCAGGTGATAGTCAAGGTACCCCTCCTACAACAGGGAAAGGGGTATTACTCCACGCTATTTGTGGTACCGAAGCCGGACGGCTCGGTAAGACCTATTCTAAATCTGAAATCTTTGAACCTGTACATACAAAAATTCAAGTTCAAGATGGAATCACTCAGAGCAGTGATAGCGAATCTGGAAGAAGGGGACTTTATGGTGTCCCTGGACATAAAAGATGCTTACCTGCATGTCCCAATTTGCCCTTCACATCAAGGGTACCTCAGGTTCGTGGTGCAAAACTGTCATCAGTTTCAGACGCTGCCGTTTGGATTGTCCACGGCACCTCGGGTATTTACCAAGGTAATGGCCGAAATGATGATTCTTCTGCGAAGAAGAGGCGTATTAATTATCCCTTACTTGGACGATCTCCTGATAAGGGCAAGGTCCAGAGAACAGCTGGAGGACGGAGTAGCACTAACCCAAGTAGTGCTGCAACAACACGGGTGGATTCTGAATTTTCCAAAATCTCAGTTGACCCCGACAACACGTCTGCTGTTCCTGGGAATGATTCTGGACACGGTTCAGAAAAAGGTGTTTCTTCCGGAGGAGAAAGCCAAGGAGTTATCCGAACTTGTCAGGAACCTCCTAAAACCAGGAAAAGTGTCTGTGCATCAATGCACAAGAGTCCTGGGAAAGATGGTGGCTTCTTACGAAGCAATCCCATTCGGCAGATTCCACGCACAAACTTTTCAGTGGGATCTGCTGGACAAATGGTCCGGATCGCATCTGCAGATGCATCAGCGGATAACCTTATCGCCACGGACAAGGGTGTCTCTTCTGTGGTGGTTGCAGAGTGCTCATCTGTTAGAAGGCCGCAGATTCGGCATACAGGACTGGGTCCTGGTGACCACGGATGCCAGTCTGAGAGGCTGGGGAGCGGTCACACAGGGAAGAAACTTCCAGGGAGTATGGTCAAGCCTGGAGATGTCTCTTCACATAAATATACTGGAGCTAAGAGCGATTTACAATGCTCTAAGCCTGGCAAAACCCCTGCTTCAGGGTCAGCCGGTGTTGATCCAGTCGGACAACATCACGGCAGTCGCCCACGTAAACAGACAGGGCGGCACAAGAAGCAGGAGAGCAATGACAGAAGCTGCAAGGATTCTTCGCTGGGCGGAAGATCATGTGATAGCACTGTCAGCAGTGTTCATTCCGGGAGTGGACAACTGGGAAGCAGACTTCCTCAGCAGACACGATCTACACCCGGGAGAGTGGGGACTTCATCCAGAAGTCTTCCACATGATTGTGAACCGTTGGGAAAAACCAAAGGTGGATATGATGGCGTCTCGCTTCAACAAAAAACTGGACAGGTATTGCGCCAGGTCAAGAGACCCTCAGGCAATAGCTGTGGACGCTCTGGTAACACCGTGGGTGTTCCAGTCAGTGTATGTGTTTCCTCCTCTGCCTCTCATACCCAAAGTACTGAGAATTATACGGCAAAGGGGAGTAAGAACGATACTCGTGGCTCCGGATTGGCCAAGAAGAACTTGGTACCCGGAACTTCAGGAGATGCTCACGGAAAATCCGTGGCCTCTACCTCTAAGGCGGGACCTGATTCAGCAGGGACCGTGTCTATCCCAAGACTTACCGCGGCTGCGTTTGACGGCGTGGCGGTTGAACGCCGAATTCTAAGGGAAAAAGGCATTCCGGAAGAGGTTAAAGCCAGGAAGGAGGTGACTGCACAACATTATCACCGCATTTGGAGAAAATATGTTGCGTGGTGTGAGGCCAGGAAGGTCCCCACGGAGGAATTTCAACTGGGTCGATTCCTGCATTTCCTACAAACAGGATTGTCTATGGGCCTCAAATTGGGGTCCATTAAGGTTCAAATTTCGGCCCTGTCGATTTTCTTCCAGAAAGAATTGTCTTCAGTTCCTGAAGTCCAGACTTTTGTTAAAGGAGTACTACATATACAGCCCCCGGTGGTGCCCCCTGTGGCTCCGTGGGACCTTAATGTAGTTTTGGATTTTCTCAAATCCCATTGGTTTGAGCCACTCAAATCGGTGGATTTGAAATATCTTACGTGGAAAGTAACCATGCTACTGGCCCTGGCTTCAGCCAGGAGAGTATCAGAATTGGCGGCTTTATCGTATAAAAGCCCATATCTGATTTTCCATTCGGACAGGGCAGAACTGCGGACGCGTCCTCATTTTCTGCCTAAGGTGGTGTCAGCGTTTCATCTGAACCAGCCTATTGTGGTGCCTGCGGCTACTAGCGATTTGGAGGATTCCAAGTTGCTGGACGTTGTCCGGGCATTGAGAATATATATTTCAAGGACGGCTGGAGTCAGAAAATCTGACTCGCTGTTTATACTATATGCACCCAACAAGCTGGGTGCTCCTGCTTCTAAGCAGACGATTGCTCGTTGGATTTGTAGCACAATTCAACTTGCACATTCTGTGGCAGGCCTGCCACAGCCTAAATCTGTCAAGGCCCATTCCACAAGGAAGGTGGGCTCATCCTGGGCGGCTGCCCGAGGGGTCTCGGCATTGCAACTCTGCCGAGCAGCTACGTGGTCGGGGGAGAACACGTTTGTAAAATTTTACAAATTTGATACCCTGGCTAAAGAGGACCTGGAGTTCTCTCATTCGGTGCTGCAGAGTCATCCGCACTCTCCCGCCCGTTTGGGAGCTTTGGTATAATCCCCATGGTCCTGACGGAGTCCCCAGCATCCACTAGGACGTCAGAGAAAATAAGATTTTACTTACCGATAAATCTATTTCTCGTAGTCCGTAGTGGATGCTGGGCGCCCATCCCAAGTGCGGATTGTCTGCAATACTTGTACATAGTTATTGTTACAAAAAAATCGGGTTGTTATTGTTGTGAGCCGTCTGTTCAGAGGCTCCTACGTTTGTCATACTGTTAACTGGGTTCAGATCACAAGTTGTACGGTGTGATTGGTGTGGCTGGTATGAGTCTTACCCGGGATTCAAAATCCTTCCTTATTGTGTACGCTCGTCCGGGCACTGTATCCTAACTGAGGCTTGGAGGAGGGTCATAGGGGGAGGAGCCAGTGCACACCACCTGATCCTAAAGCTTTATTTTTGTGCCCTGTCTCCTGCGGAGCCGCTAATCCCCATGGTCCTGACGGAGTCCCCAGCATCCACTACGGACTACGAGAAATAGATTTATCGGTAAGTAAAATCTTATTATACAGCGCTGCTGGGGAAAAACATTTTGTGTTGGTCTCCAGGATCATTGCGCTGGGGTGTGTGCTGGCATACTCTCTCTCTGTCTCTCCAAAGGGCCTTGACAGGGATACTGTCTTCAGGAAAGGGATTCCCTGTGTGTGTGAAGTGTGTCGGTACGCGTGTGTCGACATGTTTGACGAGGAAGGCTCGCTTA
This sequence comes from Pseudophryne corroboree, assembly GCF_028390025.1. Classification (NCBI taxonomy): domain Eukaryota; kingdom Metazoa; phylum Chordata; class Amphibia; order Anura; family Myobatrachidae; genus Pseudophryne; species Pseudophryne corroboree. The sequence continues at coordinate 132,467,453 of NC_086449.1, read as the reverse complement.
ATGTGGAGGGGGAGTGCTTGAATGTCATGTCGCCGTCGGCAGCGCCAACACCGGAATGGGTGGATATGCTGAATGTCTTGAATGCAAATGTTAATCTATTGCATAAAAGGTTAGACAAGGCAGAAGCTAGGGATCAGTCAGGTAGCCAGTCCATGCCTGTCCCTGTGGCGCAAGGCCCTTCGGGGGCTCAGAAGCGCACCATATCCCAGATCGATGACACAGATACTGACTCTAGTGTCGACTATGAAGATGCAAAATTACAGCCGAAGGTGGCAAAAGGTATTCGGTACATGATTATTGCCATTAAAGAGGTTTTGCATATTACTGAAGAACCCCCGGTCCCTGACACGAGGGTACACATGTATAAAGGGAAAAAGCCTGAAGTCACCTTTCCATCCTCATTTGAACTAAGTGAATTGTGCGAAAAGGCTTGGGAATCTCCGGATAGGAGACCACAAGTTCCCAAAAGGATTCTTATGGCGTATCCTTTTCCACAAACTGATAGGATACGCTGGGAATCTTCGCCTAAAGTAGACAAGGCGCTGACACGCTTGTCCAAAAAGGTGGCACTGCCTTCTCAGGATACGGCTTCCCTCAAGGAACCTGCTGACCGCAGGCAGGAAATTACCTTGAAGCACATTTACACTCATTCAGGTACTATTGCTAGACCGGCTAGGGCGTCGGCCTGGGTTTGTAGTGCGGTTGTGGCATGGACAGATTCCTTATCTGCGGAGATTGACACCTTAGATAGGGATGCTATTCAAATGACCATAGAGCATATCAGAGATGCTGCCTTGTATATTAGAGATGCTCAGAGAGACATTTGTTTATTAAGCTCCAGAATAAATGCTATGTCTATTTCTGCTAGGCGGCTCTTGTGGACCCGACAGTGGACGGGAGATGCCGATTCAAAGCGGCATATGGAGTCCTTGCCTTACAAAGGGGAGGAGTTGTTTGGAGACGGCCTCTCGGACCTTGTCGCTACGGCTTGTAAGTCGAATTTCTTACCTTATGTCCCCCCGCAGCATACAAAAAAGGCACCTCATTATCAAATGCAGTCCTTTCGTTCCAATAAAAACAAGAAGGTACGGGGATCGTCCTTTGTTGCCAGAGGGAAAGGTAGGGGAAAGAAGCTGCACACAGCTAGTTCCCAAGAGCAAAAGTCCTCCCCTGCCTCTGCAAAGTCCACCGCATGACGCTGGGGCTTCCCGGGGGGAGGCAGATCTAGTGGGGGCTCGTCTTCGGTTTTTCAGCCACGTCTGGGTTCACTCGCAGGTGGATCCCTGGGCATTAGAGATTGTTTCTCAGGGATACAGGCTGGAATTCGAAGACTTGCCTCCTCGCCGGTTTTTCAAATTGGCTCTGCCAGCTTCCCCGTCAGAGAGGGAGCTAGTGTTGGCGGCAATCCAAAAATTGTATATTCAACAGGTGATTGTCACAGTTCCTCATCTCCAGCAAGGAGAGGGATATTACTCGACCCTGTTTGTGGTTCCGAAACCGGACGGTTCGGTCAGACCCATTTTAAACCTAAAATCTCTGAACCTGTACTTGAAGAGGTTCAAGTTCAAGATGGAATCACTCAGGGCGGTCATCGCCAGCCTGGATGGGGGGGATTGGATGGTGTCCCTGGACATAAAGGATGCATACCTTCATGTTCCAATATTCCCCCCTCATCAGGCGTTCCTGAGATTTGCAGTGCAGGACTGTCACTACCAATTTCAGACGTTGCCGTTTGGGCTTTCCACGGGCCCGAGGATTTTCACCAAGGTAATGGTGGAAATGATGGTGCTCCTGCGCAGGCAGGGGGTCACAATTATCCCATACTTAGACGATCTCCTCGTAAAGGCGAGATCTCGTGAGAAGTTGCTGGACAGTGTGTCTCTGTCCATGAAGACGTTGCAGATACACGGCTGGATTCTCAATATACCGAAGTCCCACCTAGTCCCTACAACGCGTCTGACCTTTTTGGGCCTGATTCTAGACACAGACCAGAAAAAGGTTTTTTCTTCCGATCGAAAAGGTTCAGGAGCTCATAGCCATGGTCAGGAACCTCTTAAAACCAAAAAAGGTTTCAGTGCATCATTGCACGCGGGTCCTGGGGAAGATGGTGGCTTCATACGAGACCATCCCTTTCGGCAGGTTCCATGTGAGGACCTTTCAATGGGACCTCTTGGACAAGTGGTCCGGGTCCCATTTACGAATGCATCAAAGGATCACCCTGTCTCCCAGGACCAGGGTATCTCTCCTGTGGTGGCTGAACAGTGCTCACCTGCTAGAGGGTCGCGGGTTCGGCATTCAGTACTGGGTCCTGGAGACCACGGACGCAAGCCTCCGAGGCTGGGGAGCCGTAACACTGGGAAAAAATTTCCAAGGTCTCTGGTCAAACCTAGAGACTTGTCTCCACATCAACGTCCTGGAGTTGAGGGCCATATACAACGCCCTGTGTCAAGCGGAGGAATTGCTTGGGAGAAAACCGGTTCTGATTCAGTCGGACAACGTCACGGCAGTGGTTTATATAAACCGGCAAGGCGGAACAAGGAGCAGAGTGGCCATGGCAGAAGCGACCAGGATTCTACGCTGGGCGGAAGGCCATGTAAGCGCACTATCAGCAGTGTTCATCCCAGGGGTGGACAACTGGGAGGCGGACTTCCTCAGCAGGCATGACCTGCATCCGGGAGAGTGGGGACTTCATCAAGAAGTCTTCGCACAGATCACGGATCGATGGGGACTGCCTCAAATCGACATGATAGCATCTCGTCTCAACAAAAAGCTAAAGCGGTATTGCGCCAGGTCAAGGGACCCTCAAGCGGTAGCGGTAGACGCTCTGGTGACACCTTGGGTGTTCAGATCGGTCTATGTGTTTCCTCCTCTTCCTCTCATACCCTGTTTCCTCCTCTTCCTCTCATACCCAAAGTGTTGAGAATAATAAGAATGAGCAGGGTCAGAACAATCCTCATTGTTCCAGATTGGCCACGGAGGACTTGGTATCCGAAGCTGCAAGAGTTGCTCACAGAAGATCCATGGCCTCTTCCTCTAAGGCAGGACCTGCTGCGGCAGGGGCCCTGTCTGTTCCAAGACTTACCGCGGCTGCGTTTGACGGCATGGCGGTTGAACGCCAGATCCTAGCGGAAAAAGGAATTCCGGAGGAAGTCATTCCTACCCTGATCAAGGCTAGGAAAGACGTGACGTTAAAACATTATCACCGTATATGGCGGAAATATGTTTCTTGGTGTGAGGCCAGAGCTTCTCCTATGGAGGAGTTCCATTTGGGCCGTCTGCTTCACTTCCTTCAAACAGGAGTGACTTTGGGCCTAAAATTAGGGTCCATAAAGGTCCAAATTTCGGCCTTATCCATTTTCTTTCAAAGAGAATTAGCCTCTCTTCCTGAAGTACAGACTTTTGTGAAGGGGGTGCTGCATATTCAGCCTCCCTTTGTACCTCCGGTGGCGCCTTGGGATCTTAACGTGGTGTTACGTTTCCTCAAGTCACCTTGGTTTGAACCACTCAAAACTGTGGAGTTGAAATACCTCACGTGGAAAGTGGTCATGTTGTTGGCATTAGCTTCGGCTAGACGTGTTTCAGAATTGGCGGCTTTATCACATAAAAGCCCATACTTGGTTTTTCACGTGGATAGGGCAGAGTTGAGGACTCGTCCTCAATTTCTGCCAAAGGTGGTCTCATCTTTTCATATGAACCAACTTATTGTCGTGCCTGTGGCTACACGGGACTTGGAGGATTCCGAGTCCCTGGATGTGGTCAGGGCTTTAAAGATTTATGTGACCAGAACGGCTAGAATCAGGAAGACTGAAGCTCTGTTTGTTCTGTATGCGGCCAACAAGGTCGGCGCTCCTGCTTCAAAGCAGACTATTGCTCGCTGGATCTGTAACACGATTCAGCAGGCGCATTCTACGGCAGGATTGCCGTTACCGAAATCGGTTAAGGCCCATTCCACTAGGTAAGTGGGCTCTTCTTGGGCGGCTGCCCGAGGGGTCTCTGCATTACAGTTGTGCCGAGCAGCTACTTGGTCGGGGTCTAACACCTTTGCAAAGTTCTATAAGTTTGATACCCTGGCTGAGGAGGACCTCCTGTTTGCTCAATGGGTGCTGCAGAGTCATCCGCACTCTCCCGCCCGTTTGGGAGCTTTGGTATAATCCCCATGGTCCTTACGGAGTCCCAGCATCCACTAGGACGTTACAGAAAATAAGAATTTACTCACCGGTAAATCTATTTCTCGTAGTCCGTAGAGGATGCTGGGCGCCCGTTCCAAGTGCGGACTTATTCTGCAAGACTTGTATATAGTTATTGCTTACATAAGGGTTATGTTATAGTTTATCGGTTGAACCGTGGCTATGTTGTTGTTCATACTGTTAACTGGGTAATTTATCACAAGTTATACGGTGTGATTGGTGTGGCTGGTATGGATCTCGCCCTTAGATTTACAAAAATCCTTCCTCGTACTGTCCATCTCCTCTGGGCACAGTTTCCCTAACTGAGGTCTGGAGGAGGGGCATAGAGGGAGGAGCCAGTGCACACCCAGAGTCCAAAGCTTTCTTAAAGTGCCCCATCTCCTGCGGAGCCCGTCTATTCCCCATGGTCCTTTACGGAGTCCCAGCATCCTCTACGGACTACGAGAAATAGATTTACCGGTAAGTAAAATCTTATTTTAAGTAGATATAAAGATCCCAATTGCTGTTTTTCCTTAAATAATCCTGAAGAGGATCATGGGCTAATTTCTGTTGGATCAATTACAAAGCATAGGTAAAATCTAACGCATAAATGATAAGGAAAAGTATGAAACCCATCACATACTGTAAAAGAACAGACACATGTTGCAGTCCCTAAGGTGAGAAAGTTAGTATAGAAATAAGAAATAGGTACAGGTTAGGTATGAAATACACCACATTATTTGTGCTTCATGGTAACATAGTAGTTAGTGTACCTCAGGTGCTGTAAACCAGTAATATTATCAGCAGTGCAATTTTTTCTCATTAGTGATGAGGGAGGAGGCACAGTTCTGTGTGAGTTATATGCCTGAGGCATTATGGCTCTTAGTGTTGAATGTGTTCTCCAGGAGATGTCACAATCTGGTTCGGTGCCAGGAAGGGAAGTGATGTAGGGGTGAAAGGTGAATTCAGTATCATTTGCATGGAAGAGAAACTAAAACTCAAAATAAGCCAGTTGGCTGTCAAGACAGGAGCTCTAGATTGAGAACTGCGGAGAGTACAGTCTAGAGAGCCTCGTAGTGCTGAATAGAAAAGATATACTGTGGAGAAGGATGTCCCAGAGATTGTGAATAACGGACTGTAGAGTGTTGTGTTATGGACACCGAGACATTGGAGGATATGATTAATGGTATCAGAGGCAGAGAGAACAACGTATTTATGACTTTTTTGCAATTCCATGGTAAAAAGTAGTGGGTAGAAGTCAAGCTGTACGGGGTTCAGGAGAGGGCCAGAGAACAGAAAGGGTACTGTACCAAGTGTTCAGACATTTATGAGTGAGAATATGTAGCAAAGAAAAGGTACAATCTCGCTTTTTGCGCTCCAATTGTCCCTTCACTTGAGTTGTCAGCTGACCCTATGTGAGAGGCTGCACGCCAGTGCATATACACTGAGGGGAACATATGGCATTGTAATATCCAGATTTTACTCTGTCAGCTGAAGTCCATCTCTGTTCCCCAATTTGGGTATGACTGTCCGTCTGTTTGTATTTTTTAAGAAATAAAAAGGGTTTGGTTTGCCCTAATTGGCTTCCCTTTTTTTTTTTTTTTTTTTTTTCACATAATACTGCATGAGTGGTATCCATCTACATCATATGGTTTAAGAAAAACATCATCTTCATTAAAGAATCCTTTATGGGTGTTCTACCACATTTATACAAGTAAGCATACATGTAATAAATCGTTGTCAAGTCCCCATTACATCACTTTGGTGACCCTATAAGAAGGTGGACGTTTGATCTCTTCTGGGACTGTTTTCCATCACTTTATTCCTCGTCTACACAGTGGAAAGAACTTTGTTCATATACAGTATTACACTATGTTATGTTTTATTCTTTGGTCCATGTAAACCCTGATATCGGTGTGAGGACAACTCAAGTGAAGGGATAATTGGAGCGCAAAAAGTGAGATTGTACCTTTTCTTTGCTACATATTGTATTCATAGGTTGGTGTCCTATCTGGTACTGTCTATTTGCTGCTCTTTTGCAGCGCCTTAGGAGGGAATTCTTTTCATTTCACATTTATGAGTGAGAAGCTTGAGGTAGGTGGAGAAAGATGTACGGTCAGGGAAGAATTATATATGTATGCTACAGAGCAAAATGCCAATTTGAGAGAGATGGTAAATATATAGAAAGATGAGACTTTGTCTCTAAATTGCAGAGATAAAGGAGTTGAGGGTCTGCTGGGGAAGAGGGCATGGGTTATAAGAGTCACCAGATCCATTGAATCTTTGCATTTTGACAGCCCTTCATTTCTATGGAAACCACTTCTAGTACGAGCTCAAAAACAGACGCCAGCAAGATGCCAGTGACTGCAAAAGACAGAAACACTTCCAAAAAGAGCAGGAAGCCTGTAATTGCCAAAAAAGCCCAGGTATCTTTATGGGTGAATGACTATACTGTATCTGACGTGGGCCTGTATGACATGGACATTATGATTATTTTGTGATAAGCCCCCATTGGATATTACTACTAGTAAACGTAACTTCCTGGTCCTTTCTGTATTGTGCCAGGCATGTACATACTGTACGTTGTATGAAAGTCTTGCGTCATAGTATGCAGTGACAGTGCTGCTCTCTTGGGTGCTCTGGTCCAGTCTCGCACACCATTCAGGTTGTTGTAAATAAAGTGTGGTAGAAACAGAGGCCGCTGCTCAGATTGCAATGGGTCACATCAGTTGTTTGCAAAGTAAACCTATTATTATTTTTGTGCTTGCCCCATGTATATCACAGATGGGCATATACCCAATTCCCTGATGGTACAGCAGAATATGTGAACTGCTACTGTGACCGCCCTGCAGGTAGCAGGGTAAGGTGGTGGTTGTGCAGTGCTTCTCAGTCCTTATACATGACTTTTCAGTAGATTGTGTTAAATACTAAAATGGCCTGCATTTGTAAAATGTGATCCTTGTGATGATGTGACATTAAAAACAGCATTTTACTTTAATTTAATTGCAATCGTACCATTGTTCCTAACACTGCTGTACCCTCGAGTTGTAATTTTAGGTCGCCTTTAACTGCAAAAAAGCAACTATTCAGAGCAGTCTTTTATTATAAAACATTTGTAAAATGAAAAGATTTAGGCAGATATAATCAATAATATCCCCCAATGATTTTTTGAGAGAAAACAAACGGGGAATTTGCCAGATGTTTAGTTTTGAACAATTCAATTAATCCCAACATCACCCTCCCACCTTTTTTTTCCCTTCTTCTCCCAAACAATGGCCCTCATTTCGAGTTGATCGCTCGCCGACGTTCTTCGCAGTGCAGCAATCAGGTTACTACTGTGCATGCGTATGCAACGCAATGCGCACGCGCGTTGTACGGGTGCAAACAGCATCGTTGCTGTGCAATGCTTCTAGCGACGAATCCATTTGCACAACCGATCGCAAGGAGATTGACAGGAAGAGGGCGTTTATGGTTTGTCAACTGATTGTTTTCTGGGAGTGGTAGGGAAAACGCAGGCGTTTGCAGGGCGGGTGTCTGACGTCCATTCCGGGACCGGACAGGCTGAAGTGATCGCAAGGGCTGAGTAAGTCCAGAGCTACTCAGAAACTGCAAAAACCTTTTTCGTCCCGCTCGGCTGCACAAGCGTTCGCACACTTGCAAAGCGAAAATACACTCCCCCGTGGGAGGCGACTATCTGATCGCTGCTCTGCAAAAAATAGCTAGCGAGCGATCAACTCAGAATGAGGGCCAATGTTCTATGCTCATGTAAAAACATAACATAGAAGATCCGGGATAAGTTAAGTTGAATATCCCGAGGAGGGAGAGGGAGCATTATCAATTAGCCACAGTAATTTACTGCGGCTAATTGAATAACCCCCTTGATCTCTTACATTACCAAGTCAATGTTCAAGATATTTTAGTAAGTATATCTTATTGATTTTGAAAAATAACAATTTAAAAAATCACTTAAACACCACTTTCTTTATTAAAAGATGAAATAAGCCTTATGCACTAAGGGGGTCATTCCGAGTTGATCACACGCTGCCGATTTTTGCAGTGCAGCGATCAGGTAAAAAAAACACAAACTGCGCATGCGGATGCACCGCAATGCGCACACGCGTCGTACGGGTACAAACAGCATCGTTGTTGTGCACTGCTTCTAGCGATGATTCCATTCGCACAGCCGATCGCAAAGAGATTGACAGGAAGAGGGCGTTTATGGGTGTCAACTGACCGTTTTCTGGGAGTGGCAAGGAAAACGCAGGCGTGTCCAAGCGTTTGCAGGGCGGGTATCGGACGTCAATTCTGGGACCTCAGGCGCTGGAATCATCGCACGGGATAAGTAACTACAGGGCTGGTCTTGTTTTGCACAAAATGTTTTTGTACCACTCGGCTGCACATGCGATCGCACACTTGCAAAGCGAAAACACACTCCCCCGTGGGCGGTGACTATGCGTTTGCACGGCTGCTAAAAGTAACTAGCGAGTGAACAACTCGGAATGAGGGCCTAAATTCCTGTATTTTCCTTAAGTGGATTTGTAGGGTTATGAGTTAAAAATCAGGCATTTATAGGCACGAATCACCTGAAATCACCTCCAATTTTCAACGTGACAGCATTTATGGCAAAAATGTTCATGTGACAATCGCATAGGACAGCCAAGAAAAACCCTTAATTTTATGTAGAAAATGTTTCACCATTCCAAATTCTCTAGATCAGTGGTTCTCAAACTCTTGTCTTTGAGGTACCCTGCACAGTCCAGGTTTTAAAGATATCCATGTTTAAGCACAGATGATTTAATTAGTACCTCAGGCAGTGGGATTATTCCATCTGTGCACAAGCAGGGATATCTTTAAAACCTGGACTTGTTGAGGGTAGCTTGATGACAGAGTTTGAGAACAACTGCTGTAGCTTAATGCCTAGTTATTTTGAGGGAAGTAGATCTTGTGAAGAAATGTGACTTTCCAATGGTAGTGATCTTTCTCTTAAAATAAAAATACCACAGATTAAATCCTCCCGAGGAAAAGGCAAGAAGGGCCGAGGGAAACCCAAGAAGTCCGTCCAACAGAAACCTTTCTATGGGGAACGAGAAACGGTCTCCAAAAAGCCGCTGCTGAGTCCAATCCCAGAGCTGCCAGAGTATATATCCACAACCCCTGTAATCACACTAGGTAACTGTTCCTTCTATACTTTACTTGCTTTATGCTGTAATGTCATTATAAACGTTTTGCCATTAATTGTGTGCTTGCTTTGTAGGCACTTTTATAGTGAAAGGTGTGATGCAATAAATAGTTTTGTCGCCCTCCTCCAGGTGAAGCTTCAAGTAAACCATTGGAGAAGAAGGTCTCAAAGACCAGAGGTCTACGGAAGAAAAGTAAAGGCCAACCAAATAACAATGGCCTTTCACAAGAGGACTCAGATCATGTGGTTTGGAATATTGGAGAAGAGGATACTGAAAAATTAACAAACTGTGTTGTAGAGCCCAATCAGGTGGCAGATATATTAAAGGGTTCCGGCCACAAGGACTTAAAAGTCAAAGAAACTGAATCACCTACAAAGAATCATGATCCAATATCTCAAGGTATTTTAGATTTGGTCCAGCAGTCTGATATTGCAAACAATGGATGCCCTCCGTCTTCTGCTGACATAGAAATGAAAGACAAGTTAAGCAAGTTTGCTCTTGTTACTTGTGGCCTTGACACAATGACTGAAGATAAGACCACAAACAGTACCACGCGTGTTGTGAAGTCGCGTTCCAAGAGGCATTTCACTTCACAGAAACGTGAGTCGAAAAGCACTTCAGGAGAGGAACATTCTGAAATTGCAGAAATGTCTTCATCAGGGAGTGTAAAGCAAGAAGACCATGCTGACCACGGCTATACGAGTTCAAAGGCTAACATTGATGACCCAAATCAGGAGACAAATTTACTTGTTCTGTCTCCCAAGTTAAATCTGTTCTCCACAGAAGAAAGAATTGACACATCTACCTCTATCGTACCTAATGATAAAAAATCTAGGTCTTCAAGAAACAGCCGCAGATCCACCATCTTTTGTGTAAGTACCGAACTGAGTGCACCAAGTGAGAACCTTTCCGCTGTGCAGCCACATCTTGTTAATGATCCAGCCTCCTGCACGAATGAGCCCTACCTTTCCATTGATGAGGTTCTACAGTCCACGCAAAGAGAAAAGAAGGTTAGACGCAGCATGCGGCTGCGCAGAGATTCTGGCGTTGGATTGTCCTGGGTGCAGGAGAATGTGAGCAGTGAGGTGACTGGAAGGAGGAAGTCCTTAAGTTCTGTGGTGAAGCGTGCCGAAAGCCCCAAATTGCTGCTGGAAAACTTTGTTCTTAACCCTAACAAGGAAAACCTGAGCAGCCAACAGATTCCTATTTCAGCCAAGAAAAGTAGGAGAAGAACACTGGGTACCACCACCCTACAAGAAAGTACAGTGCTCTTTGACACAAAGCGAAGGAGATCAAACAGCAGCATTCCTCCTGCTGGAGCGCTGACCAGCCATAATGCCACTTCTGCAGATACATAGAAAGTGCATTTTGTCCTGTGGATTTAAGACCGGTTGTGGAAAGAGTACCTGACGGTAATTACAGATTTCTTGTGGAATATGGACTTGTACTTGAAACTCTAACCAATATCTGGGACTTCTGACTGGATACTCAGCATTTTGAATGTGGTTTGAATATCTGGTCTCAAGTTATCTAATAAATTAGAACCCATTCAGAAGTACACTGATTTCTAAAAGACTTTGGTTCCTTGTTGCTAATTTTTTTTTTTTTTCCAAATTTCTCCAGAATAAATTGTTAAATTTAGCTCCAGACATTGTATGTTTTGTTACCTGTTCACATCCTCTGTTCTTTGTTTTTCTTTTGCTATAAGCAAAATTTCAAAGAGTTCTAAGCTGTGCTCTTGTAAAGTTATATTTTTGTCCGTTTTAGCAGTCTTGTGTGTTTCTACAAATTCTTTATTAAATGTTTTGTCTTTTAAATTGTCCTTAGTGTGTCTTATATAAAATATTTACAGTTATGTATATAGTGCGGTGGTTTCCACTTTTTTTAAATCACGGCGCCCTAGAGTATCAGAATTTTTTTCACGGCACCCCTAGGCCAAAAGTTTCTTATTGAGAAATTTAGAAAGAAATATTAAATTAAGTAAATTGTCTTTAGATATCATCCTTAAGTTCAATTGAGTGGTGAGGGACAAGATTTGCTTTTGTTTGTCCGCATATTTTATGACTGACAGCCACCAGCACTGGTTTTGCCTATTACATTGACTATAAAATGTTTTAATTGGTCCTGGACCACCAACCTAGTGCACCCCTGCAAGTGTCCTGAGGCACCCCAGGGTGCCGCGGCACGCAGTTTGAGAACCACTGATATAGTGTCTGGTTGTTGCACTGTAATTAATTTATCCATCCTCATCAAAGTCTGGGATTCTCACTGGTCATAACCACTTAGGTATTCTCCTAAAAATGAGATCTACATGAAACAGTAGCTTGGAGGAAGTGGTACAACTTACATTATAGCTTCCAGTATTTGATCTATTTACAACTGTATACTAAATCTGACAAATGCAGTTATTAAGTATATGTACTTTTAATTAAACATTAAGGAAAAACATTGTCAAAATGAAGACCCTAGTGCAGAGGTTTCCAAACACGGTCCTCAAGGCACCCCAGCGGTCCAGGTTTAAAGGTTATCCATGAATGAGCACAGGTGAATTAGTACCTCAGTCATTTTAATGTAAGCATCTGTGCTCAGCCATGGATATCCTTAACACCTGGACCGTTGAGGTGCTTTGAGGACTGCGATTGGGAACCACTGCCATAGTGTACAGATTATTAGTAGCGGGAGTCTTATCAGTTAACGCACTGTAAATGTAAAAGAAAAATTGTACTACACACAGAAATCTGAGGGTTTATTTACAAAGATTCTGCTTGTAAAACCAACACTTCTGAGATTTTCTCTTGCGTCCTAGAGGATGCTGCGGTCCACATTAGTACCATGGGGTATAGACTGGTCCACCAAGAGCCATTGGCACTTTAAGAGTTTGAGAGTGTGGCAGTGATCGCGCTGAGCCACAAAAAAAGTGGGTCCCAAGGACCCCTCACTTTCAAAAATTGGGGTCCTATCTGACTTTTTCTGGGTCCCATCAGAATGAAGGTAAACACTATTTTCTCTATCGTCCTAGTGGATGCTGGGGTTCCTGAAAGGACCATGGGGAATAGCGGCTCCGCAGGAGACAGGGCACAAAAAGTAAAGCTTTACGATCAGGTGGTGTGTACTGGCTCCTCCCCCTATGACCCTCCTCCAAGCCTCAGTTAGATTTTTGTGCCCGGCCGAGAAGGGTGCAATCTAGGTGGCTCTCCTAAAGAGCTGCTTAGAAAAGTTTAGCTTAGGTTTTTTATTTTACAGTGAGTCCTGCTGGCAACAGGATCACTGCAACGAGGGACTTAGGGGAGAAGAAGTGAACTCACCTGCGTGCAGGATGGATTGGCTTCTTGGCTACTGGACATTAGCTCCAGAGGGACGATCACAGGTACAGCCTGGATGGTCACCGGAGCCTCGCCGCCGGCCCCCTTGCAGATGCTGAAACGAGAAGAGGTCCAGAATCGGCGGCAGAAGACTCCTCAGTCTTCTTAAGGTAGCGCACAGCACTGCAGCTGTGCGCCATTTTCCTCTCAGCACACTTCACACGGCAGTCACTGAGGGTGCAGGGCGCTGGGAGGGGGGCGCCCTGGGAGGCAAATGATAACCTTTTTTGGCTAAAAATACCTCACATATAGCCTCCGGGGGCTATATGGAGATATTTAACCCCTGCCAGAATCCACTAAAGAGCGGGAGACGAGCCCGCCGAAAAAGGGGCGGGGCCTATCTCCTCAGCACACAGCGCCATTTTCCTCACACAGCTCCGCTGGTCAGGAAGGCTCCCAGGCTCTCCCCTGCACTGCACTACAGAAACAGGGTAAAACAAGAGAGGGGGGGCAAAATTGTGGCAAAACTATATTATTAAAGCAGCTATACAGGGAGCACTTATTATAAGGCTATCCCTGTCATATATAGCGCTTTTGGTGTGTGCTGGCAAACTCTCCCTCTGTCTCCCCAAAGGGCTAGTGGGGTCCTGTCTTCGTTAAGAGCATTCCCTGTGTGTCTGCTGTGTGTCGGTACGTGTGTGTCGACATGTATGAGGACGATATTGGTGTGGAGGCGGAGCAATTGCCAAATATGGGGATGTCACCTCCTAGGGGGTCGACACCAGAATGGATGCCTTTATTTATGGAATTACGGGATAGTGTCAACACGCTAAAGCAGTCGTTTGACGACATGAGACGGCCGGACAATCAATTAGTGCCTGTCCAGGCGCCTCAAACACCGTCAGGGGCTGTAAAACGCCCTTTGCCTCAGTCGGTCGACACAGACACAGGCACTGATTCCAGTGGCGACGGTGACGAATCAACCGTATTTTCTAGTAGGGCCACACGTTATATGATTTTGGCAATGAAGGAGGCGTTACATATTGCTGATACTACAGGTACCACAAAACAGGGTATCATGTGGGGTGTGAAAAAACTACCTATAGTTTTTCCTGAATCAGATGAATTAAATGAGGTGTGTGATGAAGCGTGGGTTGCCCCCGATAAAAAAATGCTAATTTCAAAGAAGTTATTGGCTTTATACCCTTTCCCGCCAGAGGTTAGGGCGCGCTGGGAAACACCTCCTAGGGTGGACAAGGCGCTCACACGCTTATCAAAACAAGTGGCGTTACGCTCTCCTGAGACGGCCGCACTTAAAGATCCAGCAGATAGGAGGATGGAAAATATCCAAAAAAGTATATACACACATACAGGTGTTATACTACGACCAGCTATAGCGACAGCCTGGATGTGCAGTGCTGGGGTAGCTTGGTCAGAGTCCCTGATTGAAAATATTGATACCCTGGATAGGGACAATGTTTTACTGTCTTTAGAGCAAATAAAGGATGCATTTCTTTATATGCGTGATGCACAGAGGGATATCTGCACACTGGCATCACGGGTAAGTGCTATGTCCATTTCGGCCAGAAGAAGTTTATGGACGCGACAGTGGTCAGGCGATGCGGACTCAAAACGGCATATGGAAGTTTTGCCGTATAAAGGGGAGGAGTTATTTGGTGTCGGTCTATCGGATTTGGTGGCCACGGCTACAGCCGGGAAATCCACCTTTTTACCTCAAGTCACTCCCCAACAGAAAAAGACACCGACTTTTCAACCGCAGCCCTTTCGTTCCTTTAAAAACAAGAGAGCAAAGGGATATTCATATCTGCCACGAGGCAGAGGAAGGGGGAAGAGACAGCAACAGGCAGCTCCTTCCCAGGAACAGAAGCCCTCCCCCGCTTCTACAAAAGCCTCAGCATGACGCTGGGGCTTCTCAAGCGGACTCGGGGGCGGTGGGGGGTTGTCTCAAGAATTTCAGCGCGCAGTGGGCTCACTCGCAGGTAGATCCCTGGATCCTGCAGATAATATCTCAGGGGTACAGGTTGGAACTAGAGACGGATCCACCTCGCCGTTTCCTGAAGTCTGCTTTACCAACGTCCCCCTCCGACAGGGTGACGGTCTTGGAAGCCATTCACAAGCTGTACTCTCAGCAGGTGATAGTCAAGGTACCCCTTTTACAACAAGGAAAGGGGTATTATTCCACTCTATTTGTGGTACCGAAGCCGGATGGCTCGGTAAGACCTATTCTAAATCTGAAATCCTTGAACCTGTACATAAAGAAGTTCAAGTTCAAGATGGAGTCACTCAGAGCAGTGATAGCGAACCTGGAAGAAGGGGACTTTATGGTATCCTTGGACATCAAGGATGCATATCTCCACGTTCCAATTTACCCCTCACACCAGGGGTACCTCAGGTTCGTCGTACAGAACTGTCACTATCAGTTTCAGACGCTGCCGTTCGGATTGTCCACGGCACCTCGGGTCTTTACCAAGGTAATGGCCGAGATGATGATTCTTCTTCGAAGAAAAGGCGTATTAATTATCCCATACTTGGACGATCTCCTAATAAAGGCAAGGTCCAGAGAACAGCTAGAGATGGGATTAGCACTGTCTCAAGAAGTGCTAAAACAGCACGGGTGGATTCTGAATATTCCAAAATCCCAGTTAATTCCGACAACACGTCTGCTGTTCCTAGGGATGATTCTGGACACGGTTCAGAAAAAGGTTTTTCTCCCGGAGGAAAAAGCCAAGGAGTTATCCGAGCTTGTCAGGAACCTCCTAAAACCAGGAAAGGTGTCTGTACATCAATGCACAAGAGTCCTGGGAAAAATGGTGGCTTCTTACGAAGCAATTCCATTCGGCAGATTCCACTCAAGAATTTTCCAGAGGGATCTGTTGGACAAATGGTCAGGGTCGCATCTTCAGATGCACCAGCGGATAACCCTGTCTCCAAGGACAAGGGTATCTCTTCTGTGGTGGTTGCAGAGTGCTCATCTATTGGAGGGCCGCAGATTCGGCATACAGGATTGGATCCTGGTGACCACGGACGCCAGCCTGAGAGGCTGGGGAGCAGTCACACAAGGAAGAAACTTCCAGGGCGTGTGGTCGAGCCTGGAAACGTCTCTTCACATAAACATTCTGGAACTAAGAGCAATCTACAATGCTCTAAGCCAGGCAGAACCTCTGCTTCAAGGAAAACCGGTGTTGATCCAGTCGGACAACATCACGGCAGTCGCCCATGTGAACAGACAGGGCGGCACAAGAAGCAGGAGTGCAATGGCAGAAGCTGCAAGGATTCTTCGCTGGGCAGAGAATCATGTGATAGCACTGTCAGCAGTGTTCATCCCGGGAGTGGACAACTGGGAAGCAGACTTCCTCAGCAGACACGACCTTCACCCGGGAGAGTGGGGACTTCATCCAGAAGTTTTCCACATGCTGGTAACCCGTTGGGAAAGACCAATGGTGGACATGATGGCGTCTCGCCTCAACAAAAAACTGGACAGGTATTGCGCCAGGTCAAGAGATCCGCAGGCAATAGCTGTGGACGCGCTGGTAACGCCTTGGGTGTACCAGTCGGTGTATGTGTTTCCTCCTCTGCCTCTCAT
Source organism: Pseudophryne corroboree (assembly GCF_028390025.1). Classification (NCBI taxonomy): domain Eukaryota; kingdom Metazoa; phylum Chordata; class Amphibia; order Anura; family Myobatrachidae; genus Pseudophryne; species Pseudophryne corroboree. The sequence goes on along the minus strand of NC_086449.1, from coordinate 132,451,201 downwards.
ACCAAAAGTATTGAGAATTATACGGCAAAGAGGCGTAAGAACGATACTAGTGGTTCCGGATTGGCCAAGAAGGACTTGGTACCCGGAACTTCAAGAGATGATCACGGAAGATCCGTGGCCTCTACCTCTGAGAAGGGACTTGCTTCAGCAGGGTCCCTGTCTGTTTCAAGACTTACCGCGGCTGCGTTTGACGGCATGGCGGTTGAACGCCGGATCCTAAAGGAAAAAGGCATGCCGGAAGAAGTCATTCCTACTTTGATTAAAGCAAGGAAGGAAGTAACCGCGCAACATTATCACCGCATTTGGCGAAAATATGTTGCGTGGTGCGAGGATCGGAGTGCTCCGACGGAGGAATTTCAACTGGGTCGATTCCTACATTTCCTGCAATCAGGATTGTCTATGGGTCTCAAATTGGGATCTATTAAGGTTCAAATTTCGGCCCTGTCGATTTTCTTCCAAAAAGAATTGGCTTCAGTTCCTGAAGTCCAGACTTTTGTTAAGGGAGTGCTGCATATACAGCCCCCTGTGGTGCCTCCAGTGGCACCGTGGGATCTCAATGTTGTTTTGGACTTTCTCAAATCTCATTGGTTTGAACCACTAAAAACTGTGGATTTGAAATATCTCACATGGAAAGTGACCATGCTACTAGCCCTGGCTTCGGCCAGGAGAGTGTCAGAACTGGCAGCTTTATCTTACAAAAGCCCATATCTGATTTTCCATTCGGACAGGGCAGAACTGCGGACTCGTCCGCATTTTCTCCCTAAGGTGGTGTCAGCATTTCATCTGAACCAACCTATTGTAGTGCCTGCGGCTACAAGCGACTTGGAGGACTCCAAGTTGTTGGACGTTGTCAGAGCTTTAAAAATATACATTTCAAGGACAGCTGGAGTCAGGAAATCTGACTCGCTGTTTATACTATATGCTCCCAACAAGTTGGGCGCTCCTGCGTCTAAGCAGACTATTGCTCGCTGGATTTGTAGTACGATTCAGCTTGCACATTCTGTGGCAGGCCTGCCACAGCCAAAATCGGTAAAAGCCCACTCCACAAGGAAGGTGGGTTCTTCTTGGGCGGCTGCCCGAGGGGTCTCGGCATTACAACTCTGCCGAGCGGCTACGTGGTCGGGGGAGAACACGTTTGTAAAATTCTACAAATTTGATACCCTGGCTAAGGAGGACCTGGAGTTCTCTCATTCGGTGCTGCAGAGTCATCCGCACTCTCCCGCCCGTTTGGGAGCTTTGGTATAATCCCCATGGTCCTTTCAGGAACCCCAGCATCCACTAGGACGATAGAGAAAATAAGAATTTACTTACCGATAATTCTATTTCTCTGAGTCCGTAGTGGATGCTGGGCGCCCATCCCAAGTGCGGATTATCTGCATTACTTGTACATAGTTACAAAAATCGGGTTATTATTGTTGTGAGCCATCTTTTCAGAGGCTCCGCTGTTATCATACTGTTAACTGGGTTTAGATCACAGGTTGTACGGTGTGATTGGTGTGGCTGGTATGAGTCTTACCCGGGATTCATAAATCCTTCCTTATTGTGTACGCTCGTCCGGGCACAGTACCTAACTGAGGCTTGGAAGAGGGTCATAGGGGGAGGAGCCAGTACACACCACCTGATCGTAAAGCTTTACTTTTTGTGCCCTGTCTCCTGCGGAGCCGCTATTCCCCATGGTCCTTTCAGGAACCCCAGCATCCACTACGGACTCCGAGAAATAGAATTATCGGTAAGTAAATTCTTATTTTTTTAAGACCGTGGCTTAAAATACAGTAGTTGCAGCATTGCTATTAAAGGAGCAGACGGAGAGAGAGGGAGGGGAGATGGAGAGAGAGAGGGGGGAGATGAACAGGGGGGAGACAGAGGGAGGGAGTGAGCAAGACAGAGGCTGAGCAGCACTTGCTTTTTCCTACCTGGCGTCAGTGGTGTTTAAAATCGGGCTGCTACTGCGTATGGAGATCACTGCCAGTGCCTCTGCGCATACCTTCCGTGGACTTTTGGCACTGGCGACGGTTAGGACAGGGGTTAATAGAAGTAGGAAAGGGGTGCGCGCTGAGAGAGCAGTCCTCCTCCCCTTTCAGCCCGGCGTCCATGTCGGCAGCAAAAGTGGGCGCTGAATAGTAAAATAGGTCGGGCACAGACATCATTTGAGTCTGGGTGGGTTGGAGCTGAGACTGAGGAGAGGGGAGAGTGGCCCCTCCTCCCTCTCCGTTTGGGAGTCAGGACCTGAGTCACTGACTGTGCAGTGGCCGTCTTAAGCACAGGCTCTGGTGGCAGGCGGACGGGCGTAGCGCTGGTGGCGGCATTTAATGAGTCAGTAAGATTCATTGTAATGCCGGCGGCTCAGGTCCCCGAACTGGCCACCACCCCGTGAACAAGTCAACTCAATGCCCATCTCCCCCGCCGCTTGTAACAGCTCAGAGCAAATGCTGCACTACTACCCGGAGCTGGCTGGATCACTGAGTACCCGGGCGCCCCCCCCGGCCGCGGAACACTGGCAACACTCACAGAGGTCACTCACTACCCGCTGTCATAGAGGTACGGCTCACCAAATCAAGGAGTGCTGCCGCACGGAGCTACGACATCATGCCTGGACTGGCAAGGCTCCACCTCCTGTTTCTCATACGTCCTAGAGGATGCTGGGGACACCAAAAGAACCATGGGGTATAGACGGGATCCGCAGGAGACATGGGCACTTTAAGACTTTCAAAAGGGGTGTGCACTGGCTCCTCCCTCTATGCCCCTCCTCCAGACTCCAGTTTTAGAATTGTGCCCAGTGAGACTGGACGCACTACAGGGGAGCTCTACCGAGTTTCTCTGAAAATACTTTTTTGTTAGGTTTTTTATGTTCAGGGAGGCTGCTGGCAACAACCTCCCTGCTTCGTGGGACTGAGGGGAGAGAAGTATGACCAACTTCTAGTGAGTTAATGGCTCTGCTTCTGGCTAAAGGACACCATTAGCTCCTGAGGGTTTGATCGCTGGGTACGCTCAGATGCTCGCTCCCACAGCCGGCCGTCACCCCCCTTACAGAGCCAGAAGTCAGAAGACAGGTGAGTAGAAGAAGAAAGAAGACTTCAGTGACGGCATTTCCCTGAGGTACCGCGCTGCAAGAGAGGACATTAGCCCTCTCTTGCCAGTATAATCAGTATTACAAAGAGCGGGACGGAAGTGCGCCATTAAGGGGGCGGAGCTTCGTCCCCACAGCTCACTCGGCGCCATTTCATCGCTGGCTGCAGAGACGCTGGTCCTTCCTCACACTGCTGAACAAGTATCAGGGTGCAAAACGGGGGGGGGGGGGGGGCGTTAAGGTTGCTTGGTGCAATAATATAATATAAAAAGTGCTACAGGTCTGGGACATTTTAGTAATCGCTTCAGACCCATTGATTTGGCGCTTTGGTGTGAGCTGGCAAATTCCCTCTGTGTCTCTGACAGGCTTTTCTGTGGGTCTGTCCCCTATAAGCCCAGTGTGTCTGTGGGTGTTTATAACACGTGTGTCGGCATGTCTGAGGCTGAGTGCTCTTCACAGGAGGAGGCTGTATTAGAGACGCAAAAGGAGGTGGGGGTGACCATGTCGGCATCGCCGACTCCTGATTGGGTAAATGTGTTGAATGCGTTGAATGCTAATGTAGCTCGTATTAGTAAGATATTAGGCAAGTCTGAGTCTCAGACCCAGGCATGGAAGAAATCTGTGGAAGATATGTTATTGCAAAGTCAGGTTCCCTCAGGGTCACAAAAACGTACGTTGGCCCAGTTGGCAGACACTGCTACCGACACGGACTCTGATTCCAGTGTCGACTACAGCTATTCCAGATTAGATCCAAAGTTGGCAAGAAGCATTCAGTACATGATTGTGGCGGTTAAAGAGGTATTACATTTTACTGAAGACCCGGCTGTCCCTGATAAAAGGGTCTGTATGTATAAGGAAAGGGAACCTGAGATAACGTTTCCTCCCTCTCAAGAACTGAACACGCTATTTGAAAAAGTCTGGGAAGGTCCTGACAGAAGTTTATTCGCAAAAGAATTACGGTAGCTTATCCATTTCCCTCGGCGGATAGGGAAAAGTGGGAGTCACCACCCACCGTGGACCAGGCCCTGTCACATTTGTCTAAAAAGGTGGCGCTCCCGTCACCTGACACGGCGGCCCTTAAGGGTTCTGTGGATAGAAAACAAGAAACTACGTTAAAGTCCATTTATGCGACCAGACCTGTCATTGTGTCTGCGTGGTTAAGTAGTGCTATAGAAAAGTGGGCAGACAACTTGTCTTCTGAAATAGATACCCTAGATAGGGATAGCGTCCTCTTGACGCTGAGTTATATCAAGGACGCTGCAGCATACCTTAAGGAAGCTGCGAGAGATATTGGTCTTTTGGGATCAAAGGCCAATGCCATGGCAGTCTCAGCTAGACGAGCGTTGTGGATTCACCAACGGAATGCTGATGCTGATTCCAAGAAAAGTATGGAATCTCTACCATATAAAGGTAAGGCTTTATTTGGTGACGGACTTGATGATTTGGTATCTACAGCTACCGCGGGTAAGTCATCCTTTTTACCTTATGTTCCTCCACAACAAAAGAAAACGCACCACTATCAGATGCAGTCCTTTCGGCCCAATAAATACAGAAAGGGTTGAGGTTCTTCCTTCCTTGCTACTAGAGGAAGGGGAAGAGGTAAACGATCACCAGCCTTGTCAGGCTCCCAGGAGCAGAAGTCCTCCCAGGCTTCTGCCACTTCCACCGCATGACGTTGGGGCTCCTATGCGGGAGTCCGCACCGGTGGGGGCACGTCTCAAACTCTTCAGTCAGTTTTGGGTTCGTTCGGACCTAGACCCATGGGTTTTACAAATAGTATCCCAAGGGTACAAGCTGGAGTTTCAAGACGTTCCCCCTTGCCGTTTTTTCAAATCGGCCTTACCAGCGTCTCTTCCGGACAGGGAGGTAGTTTGCGATGCAATACAAAAGTTGTGTCAAAATCAAGTTATCGTCAGGGTTCCCCAGTCACAACAGGGAGAAGGCTTTTATTCAAGCCTGTTTGTGGTCCCGAAGCCGGACGGCTCTGTAAGACCAATCCTAAACCTGAAATCCCTAAATTTCTACCTAAAGAAATTCAAATTCAAGATGGAGTCTCTCCGAGCAGTGATCTCCAGTCTGGAGGAAGGGGATTTTATGGTGTCGGTGGACATAAAGGATGCCTACTTACATGTTCCCATTTATCCTCCGCATCAGGCTTACCTGAGGTTTGCAATTCAGGATTGTCATTACCAATTTCAAACGTTGCCGTTTGGTCTGTCCACGGCTCCGAGGGTTTTCACCAAAGTGATGGCGGAGGCGATGGTTCTCCTTCGCAAGCAAAGGAGTCATGATTATCCCATCAGGAAACTTGTCTCCACATAAATGTTCTGGAGTTAAGGGCCGTTTACAACGGCCTTCTGCAAGCGGAACATCATCTTCGAGATCTACCTGTGCTGATTCAGTCGGACAATGTAACAGCAGTAGCGTACATAAACCGTCAGGGCGGAACGAAAAGCAGAGCAGCAATGGCAGAAGCCACAAGGATTTTCCGCTGGGCAGAAAAGCATACAAGCGCTCTGTCAGCGATCTTCATTCCAGGAGTGGACAACTGGGAAGCAGACTTCCTCAGCAGACACGATCTCCATCCAGTAGAGTGGAGTCTTCATCAAGAGGTCTTCGCAGAAGTGACAAGTCTTTGGGGAATTCCTCAAATAGACATGATGGCATCTCGCATCAACAAGAAACTTCAGAGATATTGTTCCAGGTCGAGGGACCCTCAAGCAATAGCGGTGGACGCGCTGGTAACACCATGGGTGTTTCAGTCAGTGTACGTGTTTCCTCCGCTTCCACTTATTCCGAAGGTGCTAAAGATCATAAGAAGAACGAAGGTTCAAGTGATCCTCATTGCTCCAGACTGGCCAAGGAGGGCTTGGTATCCAGATCTTCAGGAATTACTCATATCAGATCCCTGGCCTCTTCATCTTCGAGAGGATCTGTTACAGCAGGGGCCGTTAGTGTGCCACGACTTACCGCGGCTACGTTTGGCGGTTGGGCGCCGGATCCTAGCCCGAAAGGGTATTCCCAATGAAGTTATTCCCACACTTTTTCAGGCTAGAACAGGAGTGACGTCTAAACATTATCACCGTATTTGGAGAAAATATGTGTCTTGGTGTGAATCCAAGAAGGCTCCCACGGAGGAATTTCAGCTAGGGCGTTTTCTCCATTTCCTGCAAGCAGGTGTAGATGCCGGCCTAAAGTTAGGCTCGATTAAAGTACAGATTTCGGCCTTATCAGTTTTCTTTCAAAAGCAATTGGCCTCCTTTCCGGAAGTTCAGACCTTTGTGAAAGGAGTTTTGCACATCCAACCTCCTTTTGTGCCCCCAGTGGCACCATGGGATCTTAACGTGGTGTTGCATTTTCTTCAATCACATTGGTTTGAACCTTTTACAGAAGGTTGAGTTGAAATTTCTCACGTGGAAAGGGGTCATGCTATTGACTTTGGCATCCGCAAGGCGTGTGTCTGAGTTAGCGGCTTTGTTTCATAAGAGTCCTTATTTAATCTTCCATGAAGATAGAGCAGAGTTGAGGACTCGTCAACAATTTCTGCCGAAGGTGGTTTCATCGTTCCACATGAACCAGCCTATTGTGGTACCAGTGGCTACTGACGCCTTCGCGGAGTCAAAATCCCTCGATGTTGTCAGGGCCTTGAAGATTTATGTTGCCAGAACGGCTCAACTTAGAAAAACACTGTATGCTGCCAACAAGATTGGAACGCCTGCTTCCAAGCAGACTATTGCGCGCTGGATCTGCAATACGATTCAACAGGCTCATTCTACGGCTGGATTGCCGTTACCGAAATCAGTGAAGGCCCACTCTACCAGGAAAGTGGGCTCCTCCTGGGCGGCTGCCCGTGGGGTCTCAGCATTACAACTCTGCCGAGCAGCTACTTGGTCGGGTTCAAACAGTTTTGCGAAATTTTACAAGTTTGATACCCTGGCTGATGAGAGCCTCATGTTTGGTCAATCGGTGCTACAGAGTCATCCGCACTCTCCCGCCTGTTCTAGAGCTTTGATATAAACCCCATGGTTCTTGAAGCGTCCCCAGCATCCTCTAGGACGTATGAGAAAATAGGAATTTAATACCTACCGGTAAATCCTTTTCTCTTAGTCCATAGAGGATGCTGGGCGCCCGTCCCAGTGCGGGCTCTATCTGCAGTTTTTGGTTATGTTTACACACGGGTTGTGTTATGTTATAGTCAGCCTGTTGCTGACGTTGTTCATGCTGTTGACTGGAGTTTGTTTACTGCCATGTTGTACGGCGTGTTTGAGGTGTGAGCTGGTATGTGTCCCACCTTGGTTACCTATAAATCCTTTCCTCGAAATGTCCGTCTCCCTGGGCACAGTTCCTATAACGAGTCTGGAGGAGGGGCATAGAGGGAGGAGCCAGTTCACACCCCTTCAAAGTCTTAAAGTGCCTATGTCTCCTGCGGATCCCGTCTAGACCCCATGGTTCTTGAAGCGTCCCCAGCATCCTCTACGGACTAAGAGAAAAGGATTTACCAGTAGGTATTAAAATCCTATTTTTTCCTCTTCCTGCAAGCAGGTGTGGATATGGGCCTGAGGTTGGGATCCATAAAGGTCCAAATTTCAGCCCTATCCATTTTCTTCCAGAAACAGTTGGCTGCCGTCCCTGAGGTTCAGACTTTTTTGAAGGGAGTTCTGCACATCCAGCCTCCCTTTGTACCGCCAACGGCGCCCTGGGATCTTAACGTGGTGTTGCAGTTCCTCCAGTCGGACTGGTTTGAGCCTCTACAGGATGTTGAGGTCAAGTTTCTCACGTGAAAGGCTGTCACTTTGTTGGCCTTAGCGTCTGCTAGACGTGTGTGTCGGAGCTGGGGGCTTTGTCCTGTAGAAGCCCATACTTGATCTTCCATGAAGATAGGGCTGACACGTCAGCAGTTTCTTCCGAAGGTTGTGTCGGCATTTCATATCAACCAACCTATTGTGGTGCCAGTTGCTACTGACTCCTCAGTTTCATCAAAGTCCTTGGATGTTGTAAGGGCTCTGAAAATCTATGTGAAGAGGACTGCTCGTCACAGGAAATCGGACTCTGTCCTGCATGATCCTAAGAAACTTGGGTGTCCTGCTTCTAAGCAGACAATCTCTCGCTGGATCAGGTTCACTATCCAAGAGTGCCGTGTCCTACATCTGTTAAGGCCCACTCTACTCGTAAGGTGGGTTCTTCCTGGGTGGCTGCCTGGGGTGTTTCAGCTTTACAGCTTTGCCGAGCGGCTACTTGGTCTGTGTCAAACAGGTTTGCAAAGTGTTACAAGTTCGATACTTTGGCCGCTGAGGACTTGAAGTTTGGTCAATCAGTTCTGCAGGAGCCTCCACGCTCTCGCTACAGTTCTGGGAGCTTTGGTACATCCCCATGGTACTAATGTGGACCCCAGCATCCTCCTAGGACATAAGAGAAAATAGGATTTTGGTTACCTACCGGTAAATCCTTTTCTCGTAGTCCGTAGAGGATGCTGGGCGCCCGCCCAGCGCTTCATTTCTCTAACGTCCTAGTGGATGCTGGGAACTCCGTAAGGACCATGGGGAATAGCGGGCTCCGAAGGAGGCTGGGCACTCTAGAAAGATTTATGACTACCTGGTGTGCACTGTCTCCTCCCACTATGACCCTCCTCCAAGCCTCAGTTAGATTTCGTGCCCGGCCGAGGTTGGATGCACACTAGGGGCTCTCCTGAGCCCTTAGAAAGAAAGTATAGTTTTAGGTTTTTTATTTTCAGTGAGACCTGCTGGCAACAGGCTCACTGCAGCGAGGGACTAAGGGGAGAAGAAGCGAACTCGCCTGCTTGCAGCCGGATTGGGCTTCTTAGGCTACTGGACACCATTAGCTCCAGAGGGATCGACCGCAGGCCCAGTCCTTGGTGTTCGGTCCCGGAGCCGCGCCGCCGTCCCCCTTACAGAGCCAGAAGCAAGAAGAGGTCCGGAAAAACGGCGGCAGAAGACATCAGTCTTCACCAAGGTAGCGCACAGCACTGCAGCTGTGCGCCATTGCTCCTCATGCACACTTCACACTCCGGTCACTGAGGGTGCAGGGCGCTTGGGGGGGGGGGGGCGCCCTGAGCAGCAATAAAAACACCTTGGCTGGCAAAAATACCACAATATATAGCCCCAGAGGCTATATATGTGGTAAATACCCCTGCCAGAATCCAGGAAAAAGCGGGAGAATAGGCCGCGGAAAAGGGGCGGAGCTATCTCCCTCAGACACACTGGCGCCATTTCTCCTTCACAGATCCGCTGGAAGGAAGCTCCCTGGCTCTCCCCTGCAGTCTACACTACAGAACAGGGTAAAAACAGAGAGGGGGGGCACTAAATTTGGGCGCAATATATATATATATATAATATAAAAAGCAGCTATAGGGGACATAACTCAGTTAGTCCCTGCATTATATAGCGCTCTGGTGTGTGCTGGCATACTCTCACTCTGTCCCCCCAAAGGGCTTTTGTGGGTCCTGTCCTCATTCGGAGCATTCCTTGTGTGTGTGCGGTGTGTCGGTACGGCTGTGTCGACATGTTTGATGAGGATAATGATGTGGAGGCAGAGCAGATGCCTTTAGAAGGGATGTCACCCCCTGCGGGGCAGACACCTGAGTGGATGGGCTTATGGAAAGTAATGAGTGCACGTATAGACTCCTTATATAAGAAAATCGACGACATGCCAAATGTGGGACAGCCGACTTCTCAGCTCGTGCCTGCCCAGGCGTCGCATGGGTCGTCAGGGGCTCTAAAACGCCCGCTACCTCAAGCAGACCCAGATGTCGACACTGATACTGACACCAGTGTCGACGACGATGAGTCAAACCTGATGCCCACTAAGGCCATTCACTGCATGATTGAGGCAATGAAAGAGGTGTTAAACATTTCTGATATAACTACAGGTACCACTAAAAAGGGTATTATGTTTGGAGAGAAAAAACTACCCGTAGTTTTTCCCCCATCAGATGAATTAAATGAAGTGTGTGAAGAAGCGTGGGCTTTCCCTGATAAAAAATTGGTAATTCCTAAGAAGGTACTAATGGCGTTCCCTTTCCCGCCAGAGGATAGGTCACGTTGGGAAACACCCCCTAGAGTGGATAAAGCGCTCACACGTTTGTCTAAAAAGGTGGCACTACCGTCTCCGGATACGGCCGCCCTCAAGGAACCTGCTGATAGAAAGCAGGAGGCGATCCTGAAGTCTGTATATACACACACAGGCATTATACTTAGGCCAGCTATTGCGTCAGCTTGGATGTGCAGTGCTGCCGCTGCATGGTCAGATAAACTGTCAGAAAATATTGACACATTAGACAGAGACACGATCCTGTTAACCATAGACCATATAAAAGACTCAGTCTTATATATGAGAGATGCACAGAGGGAAATCTGCCGACTGGCATCTAAAGTAAGTGCATTGTCCATTTCTGCTAGGAGAGGCTTATGGACTCGCCAGTGGACAGGAGATGCAGATTCAAAAAAGCACATGGAAGTGTTACCATATAAGGGTGAGGAATTATTTGGGGATGGTCTCTCGGACCTAGTTTCCACAGCAACGTCTGGGAAGTCAGCATTTTTACCCCATGTCCCCTCACAGCCTAAGAAGGCGCCGTTTTATCAGGTTCAGTCCTTTCGGACCCAGAAAAACAGGCGTGGAAAAGGCGGGTCTTTTCTGTCCAGAGGCAGAGGTAGGGGAAAAAGGCTGCAACAAACAGCAGGTTCCCAGGAGCAAAAGTCCTCCCCCGCTTCTTCTTCCAAGTCCGCCGCATGACGGTGGGGCTCCACAGGCGGAGCCAGGCACGGTGGGGGGTCGCCTCAAAAATTTCAGCGATCAGTGGGTTCGCTCACAGGTGGATCCCTGGATCCTGCAAATAGTATCTCAGGGGTACAAGCTGGAATTCGAGGCGTCCCCACCCCACCGGTTCCTAAAATCTGCCTTGCCGATTGCTCCCTCAGACAGGGAGGCGGTGCTAGCGGCAATTCACAAGCTGTATTCCCAGCAGGTGATAATCAAGGTACCCCTACTTCAACAAGGCCGGGGTTATTATTCCACACTATTTGTGGTACCGAAACCGGACGGTTCGGTGAGACCCATTCTAAATTTGAAATCCTTGAACACATACATAAAGAAATTCAAGTTCAAGATGGAATCGCTCAGGGCGGTTATTGCAAGCCTGGACGAGGGGGATTACATGGTATCCCTGGACATCAAGGATGCTTACTTGCATGTCCCCATTTACCATCCTCACCAGGAGTACCTCACATTTGTGGTACAGGATTGCCATTACCAATTCCAGACGCTGCCGTTTGGACTGTCCACGGCACCGAGGGTATTTACCAAGGTTATGGCAGAAATGATGATACTCCTTCGAAGAAAGGGAGTTTTAATTATCCCGTACTTGGACGATCTCCTAATAAAAGCGAGGTCCAAGGAACAGTTGTTGGTGGGAGTAGCACTATCTCAGGAAGTGCTGCACCAGCACGGCTGGATTCTGAATATCCCAAAGTCACAGCTGGTTCCGACGACACGGCTACTGTTCCTGGGTATGATTCTGGATACAGTCCAGAGAAAAGTGTTTTTCCCGGAGGAGAAAGCCAGGGAGTTGTCATCTCTAGTCAGAGACCTCCTGAAACCAAAACAGGTATCAGTGCATCGCTGCACGCGGGTCCTGGGAAAGATGGTGGCTTCTTACGAAGCAATTCCCTTCGGCAGGTTCCATGCCAGAATCTTTCAGTGGGACCTGTTGGACCAGTGGTCCGGATCGCATCTTTAGATGCATCGCTTAATAACCCTGTCTCCAAGAACCAGGGTGTCTCTACTGTGGTGGCTGCCGAGTGCCCATCTTCTAGAGGGCCGCAGGTTCGGCATACAGGACTGGGTCCTGGTGACCACGGATGCCAGCCTTCGAGGCTGGGGGGCAGTCACACAGGGAAGAAACTTCCAAGGACTATGGTCGAGTCAGGAGACTTCCCTTCACATAAATATTCTGGAACTAAGGGCCATCTACAATGCCCTAAGTCAAGCAAAATCCCTGCTCCTACACCAGCCGGTGCTGATCCAGTCAGACAACATCACGGCAGTCGCCCATGTAAATCGACAGGGCGGCACAAGAAGCAGGATGGCGATGGCAGAAGCCACAAGAATTCTCCGATGGGCGGAGAATCATGTACTAGCACTGTCAGCAGTGTTCATTCCGGGAGTGGACAACTGGGAAGCAGACTTCCTCAGCAGACACGACCTCCACCCGGGAGAGTGGGGACTTCATCCAGAAGTCTTCCAGATGCTGGTAAACCGTTGGGAAAAAACCACAGGTGGACATGATGGCGTCCCGCCTCAACAAAAAGTTAAAAAGATATTGCGCCAGGTCAAGGGACCCTCAGGCGATAGCTGTGGACGCTCTAGTGACACCGTGGGTGTACCAGTCGGTTTATGTGTTCCCTCCTCTGCCTCTCATACCAAAGGTATTGAGAATAATAAGAAAGCGAGGAGTAAACACAATTCTCGTGGTTCCGGATTGGCCAAGGCGAGCGTGGTACCCGGAACTTCAAGAGATGCTCTCAGAGGACCCGTGGCCTCTACCGCTCAGACAGGACCTGCTACAGCAGGGGCCTTGTCTGTTCCAAGACTTACCGCGGCTGCGTTTGACGGCATGGCGGTTGAACACCGGATCCTGAAGGAAAAGGGTATTCCGGAAGAAGTCATTCCTACGCTTATTAAGGCCAGGAAAGATGTTACGGCAACGCATTATCACCGTATATGGCGAAAATATGTTGCATGGTGCGAGGCCAATAAGGCCCCAACAGAGGAATTTCAACTAGGTCGATTTCTGCATTTCCTGCAACCAGGAGTGGATATGGGCCTAAAACTAGGCTCCATTAAAGTACAGATCTCGGCTCTGTCGATTTTCTTTCAAAAAGAACTAGCTTCAGTACCTGAAGTTCAGACTTTTGTAAAAGGAGTGCTGCATATTCAGCCCCCGTTTGTGCCTCCAGTGGCACCTTGGGATCTCAACGTGATGTTGAGTTTCTTAAAATCACATTGGTTTGAGCCACTTAAAACCGTGGATCTGAAATATCTCACGTGGAAAGTGGTCATGTTATTAGCCTTGGCTTCAGCCAGGCGAGTGTCAGAATTGGCGGCTTTATCATGTAAAAGCCCTTATCTGATTTTCCATATGGATAGGGCAGAGTTGAGGACTCGTCCCCAATTTCTCCCTAAGGTGGTGTCAGCGTTTCACCTGAACCAGCCTATTGTGGTGCCGGCGGCTACTAGTGAATTGGAGGACTCCAAGTTGCTAGACGTTGTCAGGGCCCTGAAAATATATGTTTCCAGGACGGCTGGAGTCAGAAAATCTGACTCGCTGTTTATCCTATTAAAACGCAAAAAGAAAAAGTATTCCACATTGGGGCACTCATCTGTAACTTACTGTAATGAAAAATCTGAATCTAGGTATAGGACAACTTCCTATAAAACATAACCTTTATTGTAATTGGTTTAAAATACTAATAGTGGATAGCTGGCGAAGTATTCAAAAAGAATATGTGAAATAGTGAATAGTGCAGAAGAAAAAATAAAAAATATAATCGGAACACACACTAGTCTCTAATATAATCAGTCAGCTAGATAATTCTTTCTTGTAATAATCATACAACTATATCAATGTGCTTATTGTCAATATTGACCTATAGGATTGTATACATAAATTCGCTGTTTATCCTGTATGCACCCAACAAGCTGGGTGCTCCTGCTTCTAAGCAGTCTATTGCTCGCTGGATTTGTAGTACAATTCAGCTTGCACATTCTGTGGCAGGCATACCACAGCCAAAATCTGTAAAGGCCCATTCCACAAGGAAGGTGGGCTCATCTTGGGCGGCTGCCCGAGGGGTCTCGGCTTTACAACTTTGCCGAGCAGCTACTTGGTCAGGGGCAAATACGTTTGCAAAATTCTACAAATTTGATACCCTGGCTGAGGAGGACCTGGAGTTCTCTCATTCGGTGCTACAGAGTCATCCGCACTCTCCCGCCCGTTTGGGAGCTTTGGTATAATCCCCATGGTCCTTACGGAGTTCCCAGCATCCACTAGGACGTTAGAGAAAATAAGAATTTACTCACCGGTAATTCTATTTCTCGTAGTCCGTAGTGGATGCTGGGCGCCCATCCCAAGTGCGGATTGTCTGCAATACTTGTAAATAGTTATTGTTAACTAAAGGGTTATTGTTGAGCCATCTGTTGAGAGGCTCAGTTGTTTTCATACTGTCAAACTGGATATAGTATCACGAGTTGTACGGTGTGATTGGTGTGGCTGGTAAGAGTCTTACCCGGGATTCTAAATCCTTCCTTATTATGTCTGCTCGTCCGGGCACGGTGTCCTAACTGAGGCTTGGAGGAGGGTCATAGTGGGAGGAGCCAGTGCACACCAGGTAGTCATAAATCTTTCTAGAGTGCCCAGCCTCCTTCGGAGCCCGCTATTCCCCATGGTCCTTACGGAGTTCCCAGCATCCACTACGGACTACGAGAAATAGAATTACCGGTGAGTAAATTCTTATTTTTCCTGCTATCGTATTTGGTTCAGTACAATTTCAAAGTAATGTTTCCGTCTCCTCAGGCACAGTTTCTAGACTGAGTCTGGTACGAGGGGCATAGAGGTAGGAGACAGCCCACACTCTCAAACTCTTAAAGTGCCAATGGCTCCTGGTGGACCCGTCTATACCCCATGGTACTAATGTGGACCCCAGCATCCTCCACGGAGAGTTTGAGAGTGTGGGCTGTCTCCTACCTCTATGCCCCTCGTACCAGACTCAGTCTAGAAACTGTGCCCGAGGAGACGGACATCTTCGAGAGAAGGATTTTACACAGATAGTGGCGAGATTCACACCAACTCACACATACAAGGCACATCAAGCTAACTAGCTTGAAACGCAGCAACCGCTGAAACATTACTTAACAAATAACAATGCAGTGAAAATGAAATTGTACTGAACCAAATACGATAGCAGGAAAATGAAGCGCTGGGCGGGCGCCCAGCATCCTCTACGGACTACGAGAAAAGGATTTACCGGTAGGTAACCAAAATCCTTTTTTTTTTTTTTTTTTTTTTTGCTCAATTGTTAAAATGACAATGCTTTTACTAGCAATACACAGCTAGTAAAAGCATTGCCCTTTTAAATATCTGTTAATAAAAACCCTCAAAAGATTCAGGTTTTACAACCTGACTTTCGTAAATAACCCCCCCGTGGTTTCGGGAAAACTCTGTCCTGTCTGAGATGCTGGAGAAGGAGTGATTCCTGATCATGCATATGAGCATACTACAATTTTTATATGGTCTCTAGGTTATACACTAGTTCACCAACCTAACCACCACTGTTGGCCTTGACAACATGGCATGCAGGATTCAGTACGATTTGCTGGTGTATGGGATGTCGGCGGTCAGAATAATGACGTCGGCATCCTGTTAATTGAATCCCAACAGGGGGTAGGTGTGAGTGTGTTGCTCCCCCCCACCACCACCACCACCTGTGCCCTAACCTTCTCTTCCCGCAGCCTGTGTCCGGTGATAACCGTTCCCAATGGACAGGAACACCAGCAAGCTTTTCTATGTTCAGTGTTATTCTGACAATCTAGTAGAATCTCTTGTAAAAACTGAACTATTACCTCTCCCTCAATTAGAGACAGGTGAAGCTCCTCCCACATCTTTAGGACACTTTTAATGTGATATGATGTAGGTCAAAAAGTTGAGACTCAGAATGCCTGCCCACTCAAGTTGTTTTCTCTTACGTCCTAGAGGATGCTGGGCACCACATTAGTACCATGGGGTATAGACGGGTCCACTAGGAGCCATTGGCACTTTAAGAGTTTAATAGAGTGGGCTGGCTCCTCTCTCTATGCCCATCCTACCAGACTCCGTTTAGAAAATGTGCCCGGAGGAGCTGGTCACAGCTAGGGGAGCTCCTAGAGCTTCTTTGGTTTTATTTTTTTTCTAAGAGTGTTTAGGCACAGGGAGGCTGCTGGCAACAGCCTCCCTGCTTCGTGGGACTTAGGAGGCGAGTAGTGTCCAACCCAGAGAGGTTAATGGCCACTATCTCCGCTGACAAGATACTGAGCTCCTGAGGGCGGTGATCATTAGCCGCCCGAGGCGACCGCTCACTCCCGCAGCATGCCGCCACCCCCTAACAGAGCCAGAAGATTCTGGTGGTGAGTGTGATGGCGGCAACAGGGTGGGAGCGCAGTACTGACACTGTGCTCCGGAGGCTCAGCAGTACCCAGTGCGGCGCTAGGAGGGGCACCCTGAGCCAGCACATATACCGTAAACTGTTCACTCAGGCTATCAGAGACCTCGGTAACGCTGCTAGCACCATACCTCCGGCCAGTATAAAGATTTCAAAGTACGGGAAGACGCGCCATGTTCAGGGGGTGGAGCTTCTCCTCAGAACGGACTCAGCAGCTCACCAGCGCCATTTTCTCCATACAGATCTGTAGACTGAGACGCTGACGGGGAACGCTGTCCCTCCACACGACTCCTACTATCCTGTGCGGTACCAGGGGGTTGAGAAGGGGGGGGAGGCGGTAGTTTACTGTGTAGTCTATTAAGGGTACACAGTCAGCGCCAGGTATTTAATTTTTCTCTAACGTCCTAGTGGATGCTGGGGACTCCGTAAGGACCATGGGGAATAGACGGGCTCCGCAGGAGACTGGGCACTCTAAGAAAGATTTAGTACTACTGGTGTGCACTGGCTCCTCCCTCTATGCCCCTCCTCCAGACCTCAGTTAGAATCTGTGCCCGGCCAGAGCTGGGTGCTTTTAGTGAGCTCTCCTGAGCTTGCTAATAAGAAAGTATTTTAGTTAGGTTTTTTATTTTCAGAGAGCTTCTGCTGGCAACAGACTCTCTGCTACGTGGAACTGAGGGGAGAGAAGCAAACCTACTAACTGCGGCTAGGTTGCGCTTCTTAGGCTACTGGACACCATTAGCTCCAGAGGGATCAAACACAGGACCTGACCTTGTCGTCCGTTCCCGGAGCCGCGCCGCCGTCCCCCTCGCAGAGCCAGAAGTCAGAAGCCGGCGGGTTGAAGAAAGAAGACGTCGAAATCGGCGGCAGAAGACTCCTGTCTTCATATGAGGTAGCGCACAGCACTGCAGCTGTGCGCCATTGCGCCCACACTAACCCACACACTCCGGTCACTGTAGGGTGCAGGGCGCAGGGGGGGGCGCCCTGGGCAGCAATTAGATACCTCCTGGCGGAAAGCAGCATATATATAGTTGGACACTGTTATATGCATGAGCCCCCGCCATTAATTTTACACAAAATCGCGGGACAGAAGCCCGCCGCTGAGGGGGCGGGGCCTTCTTCCTCAGCACTCACCAGCGCCATTTTCTCTCCACAGCTCCGCTGAGAGGAAGCTCCCCAGGCTCTCTCCTGCAGACTCACGGTAGAAAGGGTAAAAAGAGAGGGGAGCACATAAATTTAGCGCATTTTATATATATATATATATACAGCAGCTACTGGGTAAACACTAAGTTACTGTGTGATTCCTGGGTCATATAGCGCTGGGGTGTGTGCTGGCATACTCTCTCTCTGTCTCTCCAAAAGGCCTTGTGGGGGTCCTGTCCTCATATAGAGCATCCCCTGTGTGTGTGGTGTGTCGGTACACGTGTGTCGACATGTTTGACGAAGAGGGCTATGTGGAGGCAGAGCAAGTACAGATGAATGAGGTGTCTCCGCCGACGGCGCCGACACCTGATTGGATGGATATGTGGAAGGTGTTAAATGATAATGTAAACTCCTTACATAAAAGGTTGGATAAAGCTGATGCCTTGGGACAGTCGGGGTCTCAGCCCATGCCTGATCCTACAGTGCAGAGGCCGTCAGGGTCTCAGAAGCGCCCACTATCCAAAATGGTTGACACAGATATCGACACGGATTCTGACTCCAGTGTCGATGACGATGATGCAAAATTGCAGCCTAAAATGGCTAAAGCCATCCGCTACATGATTATAGCAATGTAGGATGTATTGCACATATCAGAGGTAAACCCTGTCCCTGACAAAAGGGTGTATATGTATGGGAAGAAAAAGCAAGAGGTGACTTTTCCCCCTTCACATGAATTAAATGAATTATGTGAAAAAGCGTGGGATTCCCCCGATAAGAAAGTGCTGATTTCCAAAAGGTTACTTATGGCGTACCCTTTCCCGCCAACGGACAGGATGCGCTGGGAATCCTCCCCTAGGGTAGATAAGGCTCTGACACGCTTATCTAAAAACGTGGCCCTGCCGTCACAGGATACGGCCGCCCTAAAGGATCCTGCAGATAGGAAGCAGGAAAGTATCCTGCAGTCTGTTTATGCACACTCAGGTACTATACTGAGGCCGGCAATTGCGTCGGCCTGGATGTGTAGTGCTGTAGCAGCATGGACAGATAATCTGTCTGAGGAAATGAATACTTTAGACAAGGATACCATTTTACTGACCCTGGGCCATATAAAAGACGCTGTCCTATATATGAGGGATGCCCAGAGGGACATTTGCCTGCTGGGCTCTAGAATAAATGCAATGTCAATTTCTGCCAGAAGGGTCCTGTGGACTCGGCAATGGAGAGGTGATGCCGACTCCAAAAAGCACATGGAGGTGTTACCTTACAAGGGTGAGGAATTGTTTGGGGACGGTCTCTCGGACCTAGTTTCCACAGCTACGGCTGGGAAGTCAAACTTTTTGCCATATATTCCCTCACAGCCTAAGAAAGCACCGTATTACCAAATGCAGTCCTTTCGATCACAGAGAAGCAAGAAGGTCAGAGGTGCGTCCTTTCTTGCCAGAGGCAGGGGTAGAGGAAAGAAGCTGCACCATACAGCTAGTTCCCAGGAACAGAAGTCCTCCCCGGCTTCCACTAAATCCACCGCATGACGCTGGGGCTCCACAGGTGGAGCCAGGAGCGGTGGGGGCGCGTCTCCGAAATTTCAGCCACCAGTGGGTTCACTCACAGGTGGATCCCTGGGCTATATAGATTGTGGCTCAGGGATACAAGCTGGAATTCGAAGTGATGCCTCCTCGCCGTTACCTCAAATCGGCCCTGCCAGCTTCCCCCATAGAAAGGGAAGTAGTGTTAGCGGCAATTCACAAGTTATATCTCCAGCAGGTGGTGGTGAAGGTTCCCCTCCCTCAACAAGGAAGAGGATACTATTCCACAATGTTTGTGGTACCGAAACCGGACGGTTCGGTCAGACCCATATTGAATTTAAAATCCCTGAACATTTATCTGAAAAGATTCAAGTTCAAAATGGAATCGTTCAGAGCGGTCATTGCAAGCCTGGAAGAGGGGGATTTTATGGTGTCTCTGGACATCAAGGATGCTTACTTACATGTCCCCATTTATCCACCTCATCAGGAGTACCTCAGATTTGTGGTACAGGACTGTCATTACCAATTCCAGACGTTGCCGTTTGGGCTCTCCACGGCACCGAGAATATTTACCAAGGTAATGGCAGAAATGATGGTGCTTCTTTGAAAGCAAGGAGTTACAATTATCCCATACTTGGACGATCTCCTCATAAAGGCGAGGTCCAGAGAGCAATTGCTAATCAGCATAGCACACTCTCAGGAAGTGTTGCAACAGCACGGCTGGATTCTGAATATCCCAAAGTCGCAGATAATTCCTACTACGCGTCTGCCTTTTCTGGGCATGATTCTGGACACGGACCAGAAGAAGGTGTTTCTCCCGGCGGAGAAGGCTCAAGAGCTCGTGACTCTAGTCAGAGACCTCTTAAAACCGAAACAGGTGTCGGTGCATCGCTGCACGCGAGTCCTGGGAAAGATGGTGGCATCATACGATGCCATTCCCTTCGGCAGGTTCCATGCGAGGATCTTTCAGTGGGATCTGTTGGACGAGTGGTCCGGATCGCATCTTCAGATGCATCGGCTGATCACCCTGTCCCCGAGGGCCAGGGTGTCTCTTCTGTGGTGGATGCAGAGTGCTCACCTTCTCGAGGGCCGCAGGTTCGGCATACTGGACTGGGTCCTGGTGACCACGGATGCGAGCCTCCGAGGATGGGGGGCAGTCACTCAGGGAAGAAACTTCCAAGGGTTGTGGACAAGTCAGGAGGCTTGTCTGCACATAAATATCCTGGAGCTAAGGGCCATATACAACGCCCTGAGTCAAGCGGAGCCTCTGCTTCGCAACCAACCGGTGCTGATTCAGTCAGACAACATCACCGCAGTGGCTCATGTAAACCGCCAGGGCGGCACAAGAAGCAGAGTGGCGATGGCAGAAGCCACCAGGATTCTTCGTTGGGCGGAGAATCACGTGCAAGCACTATCAGCAGTGTTCATTCCGGGAGTGGACAACTGGGAAGCAGGCTTCCTCAGCAGGCACGACCTCCACCCGGGAGAGTAAGGACTTCATCCCGAAGTCTTCACTCAGATTACAAATCGATGGGAACTGCCACAGGTGGACATGATGGCGTCCCGTCTCAACAAAAAGCTACAAAGGTATTGCGCCAGGTCAAGAGACCCTCAGGCGATAGCTGTGGACGCCCTGGTAACACCGTGGGTGTTCCAGTCGGTCTATGTGTTTCCTCCTCTTCCTCTCATACCCAAGGTGCTGAGAATCGTAAGAAAAAGAGGAGTGAGAACAATACGCATTGTTCCAGATTGGCCAAGAAGGACTTGGTACCTGGAACTGCAAGAAATGCTCACAGAGGACCCATGGCCTCTGCCTCTCAGACAGGACCTGTTGCAACAGGGGCCCTGTCTGTTCCAAGACTTACCGCGGCTGTGTTTGACGGCATGGCGGTTGAACGCAGGATCCTAGCGGAAAAAGGCATTCCGGATGATGTTATTCCTACGCTGATAAAGGCTAGGAAGGACGTGACAGCAAAACACTATCACCGTATATGGCAAAAATATGTTGCCTGGTGTGAGGCCAGGACGGCCCCTACAGAGGAATTCCAGCTGGGCCGGTTCCTGCACTTCCTACAGTCTGGAGTGACTATGGGCCTGAAGTTGGGGTCCATAAAGGTCCAGATTTCGGCCCTATCCATTTTCTTTCAAAAGGAACTGGCTTCTCTTCCTGAAGTTCAGACGTTTGTTAAGGGAGTGCTGCAAATTCAGCCCCCTTTTGTGCCACCAGTGGCACCTTGGGATCTCAACGTGGTGTTGGGTTTCCTGAAATCCCACTGGTTTGAGCCACTTAAGACCGTGGAGCTAAAGTATCTCACGTGGAAGGTGGTCATGTTATTGGCCTTAGCTTCGGCTAGGCGTGTGTCAGAATTGGCGGCTTTGTCTTGTAAAAGCCCCTATCTGGTTTTCTATATGGACAGGGCAGAATTACGGACTCGTCCGCAATTTCTGCCGAAAGTGGTGTCATCTTTTCATTTGAACCAACCTATTGTGGTGCCTGCGGCTACTCGTGACTTGGAGGATTCCAAGTTGCTTGATGTAGTCAGGGCTTTGAAGATCTATGTAGCCAGGACGGCTGGAGTCAGGAAGACTGACTCACTGTTTATCCTGTATGCATCCAACAATCTGGGTGCTCCTGCTTCAAAGCAAACTATTGCTCGCTGGATCTGTAGCACGATTCAGCAGGCTCATTCTGCGGCTGGATTGCCGCATCCAAAATCAGTGAAAGCCCATTCCACAAGGAAAGTGGGCTCTTCTTGGGCGGCTGCCCAAGGGGTCTCGGCATTACAGCTTTGCCGAGCAGCTACTTGGTCGGGTTCAAACACATTTGCTAAGTTCTACAAGTTTGATACCCTGGCTGAGGAGGACCTTGTGTTTGCCCATTCGGTGCTGCAGAGTCATCCGCACTCTCCCGCCCGTTTGGGTGCTTTGGTATAATCCCCATGGTCCTTACGGAGTCCCCAGCATCCACTAGGACGTTAGAGAAAATAAGATTTTACTCACCGGTAAATCTATTTCTCGTAGTCCGTAGTGGATGCTGGGCGCCCGTCCCAAGTGCGGACTTTCTGCAATACGTGTATATAGTTATTGCTTAATAAAGGGTTACGTTATGTTGGCATCCATTGTTGATGCTCTTTTGTTGTTCATACTGTTGACTGGGTAAGTTATCACAAGTTATACGGTGTGATTGGTGTGCCTGGTATGAGTCTTACCCTGGATTCCAAAATCCTTTCCTTGTAATGTCAGCTCTTCCGGGCACAGTTTCCTTAACTGAGGTCTGGAGGAGGGGCATAGAGGGAGGAGCCAGTGCACACCAGTAGTACTAAATCTTTCTTAGAGTGCCCAGTCTCGTGCCCAGTCTCCTGCGGAGCCCGTCTATTCCCCATGGTCCTTACGGAGTCCCCAGCATCCACTACGGACTACGAGAAATAGATTTACCGGTGAGTAAAATCTTATTGTAACGGTCTAATATAGCGCTGTGTGTGTGCTGGCTCCAAACTCTGTGTTCCTTTGAAGGTACTTGGGGGGGAAACTGTCTGCGGGTTTCTCACATAGCCATGTCCAGGGACTCTGTGTCTTATGCTGCAGAGGAAGTATCTTCTCCAGAGGAATCCATTCCTTGTACTCAGGAATGTAATACCATGTTTCAAGCTCTTGAATCTGAGCCCCAATGGCTGGCTTCCATTAAGGAATGATATCTCAGATTTCTACTAGGGTAGCCCATACTGAGGCTGAAACTCAGGTTTTAAATAAATCTATGGAAGTTTGGTCAGGTTCTGTCCCTATTACTTCTAAATCCCCTGGCATATACCCAAAGAAACGTGTACTTGCCCAGATTTTGCAAGCCGACACGGATATTGACTCTGACACGACGGACGGTTATGGGGATGTGCTGATGGGGGGCGGCATCCCTTGCAAAGGGGGTGCAGCTCATGATTGAGGCCATTAGGGATGTTACACATTACTGACACACCACCTGAGCAGGTTGAGGAGGCTTACTTCACAGCCAATAAGAAAGCCTCGCTAACCTTCCCTGCATCTAAGGAATTAAACGTATTTGAAAAGTCCTGGGAAACCCCGGAGAAAAAATTCCTGGTCCCGAAACGGTTCTTGTTGCTTTTCCCTTCCCTGAGGAGGATAGAAAAAAATGGGAAAACCCACCCATAGTTGACGCATCTGTCTCCAGACTGTCTATAAAGGTGGTTTTATTTGTCCCTGGATCTACCGCGTTTAGAAAATCGGCTGATCATAAGATTGACACTATGCTCAAATCCATATACACTGCTTCAGGAGTGGCGTTAAGGCCCACTATTGCCTGTGCATGGATTTCTAAAGCCATAGTAAAGTGGTCAGGCACATTACTAGAGGACTTAGATACGATGGATAGAAGTGACATTGAATTGTTTTTACGTAACATACAGGATTTGGCAGGTTTCATGGTGGAGGCCATGAAGGACCTGAGTACTCTGAATGCAAGGATATCTTCCATGGCTGTCTTCAGCACGCAGGGGACTCTGGCTACGCCAATGGTCTGCAGCTGCGGAATCCAGGAGAAGTGTGGAGAACCTACCCTTCACAGGTCAGGCTCTACTTGGGGGAAGCGTTGGATGTGTGGATTTCCACGGCAACCGCGGGTAAGTCACCTTTCCTTCCCTCTGCAACACCTTCTACGAAGAATCCATTTTTATTTAGCTGTGCCGCAGTCCTTTTGGACCACTAAGGTAAAAATGTCCGAGCCTCCTACCACTTTCTTTAGAGGTGGTCAGGCAAAAAGCCTGCACTCGCAGGCTCCCAGGACCAGAGACCTGCTTCTGGTTCCTCAAAATCCTCAGCATGATGGTGAACCTCAAAGCCTGGAGGACGGGCTGGTGGGTGCGAGACTCAGACATTTCAGACACATCTGGGTGTCGTCCGGCCTGGATCACTGGGTACAGGATATTGAGTCCCAGGGGTATAGACAGGAGTTTCAAGAACTCCTGCCGCACCGATTCTTCAAATCAGGCTTGCCAGCTTTGTTGACAGACAGGGCTATCCTACAGGAAGCCATCCTAAAATTGCAAAAGTCACAGGTCATTGTCCCAGTTCCACCTCATATGCGAAACAAGGGTTATTATTCAAACCTTTTAGTGGTACCGAAACCGGATGGTTCGGTCAGACCAATTTTGAATTTGAAATCGTTGAACCATTACCGGAACTTTTGGCTGCCATACGTGTTCCCTCCAGTGTCACTCCTCCCCAGGGTACTACGGAAGTTCAAGCAAGAAAGAGGGATGCTACTTCTAGTCGCTCAAGCGTTGCCCAGACGGCATTGGTTCTCAGGCCTGCAGGGTCTATCGATAGAGCGTTCTCTTGTACTTCCTCAACGCCCAGACATCCTCGATCAGGGCCCTTGTGTCTATCCGGACCTGGCCAGACTGGCTTTGACGGCGTGGCTCTTGAAGCTTTACTCCTGAGGGCTAAGGGATTTTCTGAGGCGGTTATTCAAACTATGTTGAAGGCCCGCAAACCGGCTTCTGCACGGATTTATTACAGGGTCTGGAACTCTTACTTCACATGGTGTGCTACTAAGAATTATGATACCTATTCGTTTAGAATTTCCAGGCTTTTGGCTTTTCTGCAACAAGGCCTAGATTTAGGCCTTCGTCTGGCCTCACTCAAGGTTCATATATCTGCCTTGTCGGTGTGGTTTCAGAGAAAAGTTGCGTCTATTCCTGACGTTCATACTTTCACTCAGGGCGTTTCACGGATTCAGCCTCCCTATGTTCCTCCTGTGGCTCCATGGGATCTGTCTGTTGTCTTAAATGTCCTACAAGAGTCTCCATTTGAACCGCTTGAGTCTGTGGACTTTAAATTCCTTACGCTTAAGGCCGTGTTTCTGCTGGCTATTGCCTCTGCTAGGAGGGTTTTGGACTTAGGCGCTTTGTCCTGTCGTCCACCCTTTTTGATTTTTCACCATGACCGGGCAGTTCTTCAAACTCACCCCAGTTATCTACCTAAAGTGGTATCTTCTTTCCATCTTAACCAAGAGATTGTGGTTCTTGCTTTTATCTCTTCTGGTTTGTCTTCCAAAGAACGGTCTTTGGATGTGGTATGGGCTCTCCGTATCTACGTGGAGAGGACTGCCTCTGTCGGGAGGTCAGATACAGTTTGTACTTTTTGGTTTTCACAAACATGGCTGGTCTGCGAATAAGCAAACCTGGCCAGATGGATTAGAATGGTGATTGCACAAGCCTATGCGCAGGCTGGACTCCCAGCGCCAGCTGCTATCAAAGCCCATTCTACTCGGTCTGTTGGACCTTCTTGGGCGGCCCGCCGTGGCGCGTCCGCTGAACAGTTGTGCAAGGTGGCTACATGGTCCTTTAGTGAACACGTTCATTAGGTTCTATGCCTTTGATACTTTAGCCTCCCAGGATGCTTCCTTTGGACGCCGGGTTCTTGTGCCCGCTACGATGCGTCCCCTCCCGTGAGGAACTGCTTTAGGACATCCCCATGGAATCCCAGTGTACCCCGCTGCAGAAAAGGAGATTTATGGTAGACTTACCATAGTTAAATCTCTTTCTGCGAGGTATACTGGATTCCACAGGGCGCCCACCCTGACTCACTTAGCTTCTTTGGGTTTGCATGGCATTAGCCACTAGTTACTTCTACTGTCGTGATGAGAATGTGGTTCTATGTGACTAACATCTGCTGTCTCCTTTACCTGCTACTGCATTGGACTGGTTAACGAAACTGAGCTCCAGTGCCTGGAGGCGGGGTTATAGAGGAGGTGGTGCAGTGCATCCTGGGAACAGTCAAAGCTTTAGGCTGTTGGTGCCTCGGATCAAGATCCAACTCTACACCCCCGATGTATTCCCTTGTGGAATCCAGTTTACCTTGCAGAAAGAGATATAACTATGGTAAGTCTACCATAAATCTCCTTATCTGCCGTCTGCCCTGCCACCTGCCAGGCGTCCCTACCCTGGACCCTCCCTGCAGTCCTTTCGGGTGGCCAGATTTAGAGGCAGAGCTAGAGGTGCCTCTTATGCTGCTAGAGGAACTTGTGGTACGCCCCGTAAACCAGCAGCTGCTGGACCTGCGGACCAGGCCTCAGGATCCTCTTCCACAAAGCCCTCCGCGGGACGGTTGACCCCAGCAGAAGATGACTTTTTCAGGTAGGTGCTCACCTTCAACACTTCGCCCACATATGGGCAGAGTCCTGCCGGGATCCTTAGGTGAGGAACCTCATTTCCCAAGGATACTGGCTGGAATTCCAGGAACTCCCTGCTCTCAGATTCTTCAGGTTGGGCTGACCAGCTTCACAGGAAGCAACGGTTTCCTTACAGTAGGCAGTACAAAAGCTGCTTTCTACAAGAGTTACTGTTCCAGTGCCTCCTCAGCTGCACACAAAGGGGCTTTACTCAAGTCTCTGTGGTTCAGACACCGTCCGACTCTGTAAGACCGATCTTGAACCTCAAATCCCTGAACCCGTATCTTCGGGGGTTCAAATTCAAGATGAAATCTCTAAGAGCAGTGAAAGCAAATCTAGAGGAGGGGGAGTTTCTGGTGTCCCTGAATATAAAGGACGCATACCTACATATCCCAATTTGGCCTCCTCATCAAGTGTTCCTCAGGTCCACAATTCTGGACCTGCGTTTCCAGTTTCAGGCCTTACCCTTTGGTCTCTCCACAGCCCCAAGGATATTCACAAAGGTCATCGAGGAAATGATGCTACAATTGCGTATGAGGGTTGTCCAAATAATTCCGTACCTGGACGATTTCCTGATAAAGGTGGTGTCCAGGGAACAGCTGCTGCACAGTATCAACTTGACTACTCGTTTGCTTATGGATCACGGTTGGATACTCAATTTCCAGAAATCTCACTTGGAACCGTCTCAAAGAATTCTGTTCCTGGGGATGATCCTATATATGGTGTCTCAGAAGGTTTACCATCCCATGGACAAGGCTTTGACTATTCAATTTATTGTCTGGTCAGTGTTGAAACCTCGCGTGGTCTCAATTCATCTATGCATACGCTTGCTGGGCGATACAGTAAGGCAGGTTCACTGCGCGACCATTTCAACTGGATTAGTTGGACAAATGGTCGGGATCTCACCTGCACATGCATTGGCATATAACTCTGTCACCGAAAGCACGGATATCCCTGCTATGGTGGCTACAAGTCCCCCATCTGGTGTAGGGTCGATGTTTCAATACATAGTCATGGACGCTGTTGACAACAGATGCCAGCCTCATGGCTTGGGGGGGCTGTAACTCAAGGAGCACAGTTCCAGGAGCCGGATTGGCTCGATGGGCCTGGTATGCGGACTTCCTTACCCTGCCGCTTCTCAAGGACCTTCTTCAGCAAGGACTGTTCATCTATCCAGACTTACAGTGGCTACGTTTGACGGCCTGGAAGTTGAGAGGGAGATCTTAACCAGGAAGGGTCTTCCATCCAAGGTGGTTTCCACTATGGTTCAGGCCGTAAGGTGGTTACCTCCAAACACTACCACCGTATTTGGAAAAAATATGTTTCTTGGTGTGAGGGTTGAAAGTTTTCTCCTGTGCAATTTCGTCTGGGCCGATTTCTACTGTTCATGTAAGCAGGAGTGGATAAGGGCCCACGGTTAGGCTCCATCAAAGTTCAGATTTCGTCTCTCTATCTACTTCCGGAAACAACTGGTGGTACTTCCTTAAGTACAGACCTTTCTAAAGGGGGTGTTGCACATTCAACCACCCTTTGTTCCTCCCACTGCTCCGTAGGACCTTAATGTGGTACTGACCTTTCTCCAATCAGCTTGATTTGAACCCTTGCATAAGGTTGACGTAAAATACCTAACGTGGAAGACTCTTATGTTACTGGCCTTGGCTTTGGCTCGGCGAGTGTCGGAATTGGGGGCCTTGTCCTATTAGACCCCATACTTGGTGTTCCATGAGGACAGGGTGGAGCTCAGAACTCGCCCACAATTTTTGCCGAAAGTGGTTTAGGCCTTTCATATAAATCAACCTATTGTGGTTCCTGTGTTATCTGACACTTCTGTTGCTCCAAAGTCCCTGAACGTTGTGAGGGCTTTGAGGATTTACATCAAAAGGACTGCTAGTCACATGAAGTCTGACTCGCTTTTTGTCCTTCATGATGCTACGAAAATTGGTCGTCCTGCCTCCAAGCAGTCCATTGCTCGTTGGCTCAAATTGACTATCCAACAAGCCTATACTTTGGCGGCTCTGCCGTTGCCGAGTTCTGTTTAGGCCCACTACACAAGGTCGGTGGGCTCTTCCTGGGCGGCTGCCCGGGAAGTCTCGGCCCTACAATTGTGCCATGCAGCCACTTGGTCTGGTGTGAACAAGTTTGTTAAGTTCTACAGGTTCGACACCTTGGCCAAGAAGGACCTTCAGTTTGGTCAGGCGGTTTTGCAGGGGTCTCAGCACTCTCCCACCCGTTCTGTTAGCTTTGGGACATCCCCATGGTAATATACTATTCCCCAGTATCCACTAGGACGTTAGAGAAAATAGGAATTTAATACCTACCGGTAATTCCTTTTCTCGTAGTCCTAGAGGATACTGGGCAACCGCCTCAGTGCTTCGTTTCCTGCTTACCTTATTCTTGGTTGGATGGCTGTTGCCTTCCCTGTTCCTTGTTTGGTTAGCATTGCTTTCCTCTGTTATGTTTAGCTCTGCTACCTTATTGTTTGTGTGTTGGTTCATTACCTCACCGCTTTATGTGTTATATCCTTCTCTCAAAGAATGTCCGTCTCCTCGGGCACAGTTTCCTAGACTGAGTCTGCTAGGAGGGGATTAGAGGGGAGGAGCCAGCACACACTATTGTTTTCTTAAAGTGCCAGGCTCCAGTGGACCCGATATATACCCCATGGTAATATCCTATTTCCCAGTATCCACTATGTACTACGAGAAAAGGAATTACCGGTAGGTATTAAATTCCTTTTTTTAATATTGTCTACTTACCTTGGTATGCATGCACAAACTTGATGGATACTAACAGGCATTAATTTGCAATTATCATCTATACTGTAGTACATTACTGTGTATGTACAATTGATTTGTTTACTAATTCTGCAATAACAGCAGTGCTTTGAATGTTTTAAGCCTCTCTATAGTGCCTAAAAACAACAACGGAGTGGATCTGTTTCAGGCGCCCCTGGCTGCTGAGAAATGTATGACAACAGAGAGAACACCACTCTCTAACAAATGGTCACAATATACAAACAATAGAGGTCAACTTATAACTTCAAGCGCCAGAAAAAATGAAAGACTTCCCCTCAATATAGGAATCCTGTAGAAGACGGTTCTCTCTATCTCCCAATCGAGGATCTTTCCTTCCACTCTCAATGAAGATGGTACATGTGAAAGGATATAATAATGCAATAGTGTAATACGTTTACAGCAAGTCACGCTACACCCGAGTGATTGATTTTGGAGCTAGGGAATAGTGCAGATCCTTCACCACATTTTTTCATAAATCTTCCCTTTTAGTTGGGTGGTCAAATTCAGGTATGCATACCCCAACTCACAAGAGGAGGTGTATTTTCAAACATGTAAAGGTATCTTTTAAACAGATGTTTTGGATCCCCAAAGATGGCCTACTGGGCGTACCCCAACTCACAACAGGTGATGCTGTAGAAAGCACATAAAGGTTTCTTTTTGAAGTGGCAAAGATAACAGCGTACCCCAACTCACAGTTCAGTTGATTTTCGTAAACATGTAAAGGTTTCTTTCAATATCCAGAAAAAAAAAAAACGATGGATAAAAATTCAATAAATTTATTCCATAAAGGACATATCCCAAAGATAGTTATCAAAAAGGGAATGATAAAATGTCCATAAAAACATCAACATAAAAAATACAAGGAGCAAGGATGCATGATCTCACCCAGGGAAACGGACTCCTGGTGTCTAACACTTGGCTAGTTAGATTCCGGAATTCTCCACTAGGTCAATGCTTCCAGGGTCTGGGATCCAGAAGGGGAGATCAGGCAGTACATGAAAAATTAACTGCTCCTGTCTGCAGCCAAAGCGTTTCGAACTCTCCAAGAGATCTTTGTCAAGGCTTTGACAAAGATCTCTTGGAGAGATTCCGGAATCTGACTAGCCAAGTGTTAGACACCAGGAGTCCGTTTCCCTGGGTGAGATCATGCATCCTTGCTCCTTGTATTTTTTATGTTGATGTTTTATGGACATTTTGTCATTCCCTTTTTGATAACCATCTTTGGGATATGTCCTTTATGGAATAAATTTATTGAATTTTTACCCATCGTTTGTTTTTTTTCTGGATATTGAAAGAAACCTTTACATGTTTACGAAAATCAACTGAACTGTGAGTTGGGGTACGCTGTTCTCTTTTCCACTTCAAAAAGAAACCTTTATGTGCTTTCTACAGCATCACCTGTTGTGAGTTGGGGTACGCCCAGTAGGCCATCTTTGGGGATCCAAAACATCTGTTTAAAAGATACCTTTACATGTTTGAAAATACACCACCTCTTGTGAGTTGGGGTATGCATACCTGAATTTGACCACCCAACTAAAAGGGAAGATTTATGAATAGATGTGGTGAAGGGTCTGCACTATTCCCTAGCTCCAAAATCAATCACTCGGGTGTAGCGTGACTTGCTGTAAACGTATTACACTATTGCATTATTATATCCTTTCACATGTACCATCTTCATTGAGAGTGGAAGGAAAGATCCTCGATTGGGAGACAGAGAGAACCGTCTTCTACAGGATTCCTATATTGAGGGGAAGTCTTTCATTTTTTCTGGCACTTGAAGTTATATGTTGACCTCTATTGTTTGTATATTGTCTCTATAGTGCCTGTTAGGGGTTTTTATGTACACTGGCTGTGTTTTCTATAGTGTTAATATAGATCACGTTCCTCTATCGTCAATCTGGGCGATGCCATTGCTCTGGGTTATGTATCTGACCTATCAGAGTTTGGCTCTAAACAATCCGCTGACTCCCTCCCGTACATAACCCCTCCTACCTTCCTCAGTCTTGTTTTAGTGCCTTAGGAGAAAAGCACATTGTAACCGCTTAGCTTTTAGTTAGGTTTTATATATATATATATATATATATATATATATTCTGCAGTTAGTCACCAAACTGCACAGTCCCTGGGGCTCTGTAGTCCGAGGAGAGCTCTATGAGGGAAGGTAAGGCACTATGGAGATAATTCAGAGTTGATCGCAGCAGCTAATTTGTTAGCAGTTGGGCAAGACCATGGGGTCATTCCGAGTTGATCGCTAGCTGCTGTTGTTCGCAGCGCAGCGATCAGGCTAAAAAATTGTATTTCTGCGCATGCGTATGCCCCGCAAAGCGCACGCGCGATGTACGGGTACAAAGCCCTTGTGGTTGTGCTCAGGTTTTAGAGAAGTTTTCAGTCGCACCGACGGCTGCAAGAAGATTGACAGGAAGGGGGCGTTTCTGGGTGTCAACTAACCGTTTTCAGGGAGTGTTTGCAAAAACGCAGGCGTGTCTGAAAAAACGCAGGCGTGGCTGAGCGTTCGCTGGGCGGGTGTATGACGTCAAATCCGGACACTAGTAGGCTGAAGTGATCGCAACTGCTGAGTAGGTTCAGAGCTACTCTGAAACTGCACAAACTGTTTTTGAAGAGCTCACCTGCACATGCGTTCGCACTTCTGCTAAGCTAAAATACACTCCCCAGTGGGCGGCGGCATAGCGTTTGCACGGCTGCTAAAACTAGCTAGCGAGCGATCAACTCGGAATGACCGCCAATGTGCACTGCAGGTGCAGCAGATATAACATTTGCAGAGAGAGTTAGATTTGGGTGGATTATTTTGTTTCTGTGCAGGTTAAATACTGGCTGCTTTATTTTTACACTGCAATTTAGATTTCAGTTTGAAAATACCCCACCCAACTCTAAAGGCCCGTACACACTGGTCGATATATCGGCCGTTCTCTTGAACGGCCGATATATTGCGGGACCGTCGGCCAGTGTGTACGGCCGATACGTCTGTGAACTTCGTCGTTCACAGACGTATCGCGTCGCCCGCGCAGCACAGCCGACGGCCAATATATCTACCGATATATTGGCGCATCGCTGTGTGTACGGGGCGGTCGGCCGACCGCCCGTACACATGCTGCGGCGGCCGGCGGTGATTGACAGCTGAACTGGGCGGCCGTGTGTACATGCCCGCCCAGTTCATGACGTCACTCCCCGATGGATCGGATAGTGTGTATGCACAGCACACTGCCCGATCCGTCCATAGATATATCTGCAGATCAATTGATCTGCAGATACATCTATTAGTGTGTACCCACCTTAACTCTATCTGCACGTTATATCTGGCCCCCCCCCCCCCCCCCCTGCAGTGCACATGGTTTTGCCCAACTGCTAACAAATTTGCTGCTGCGATCAACTCAGAATTACCCTCTTTGTGCAAATATTCCCCATTTACCTGCTCTACCCGGCATGCGGGCATCATGGCTGGGTCAGTCTCTTTTTACTAGCTGGCTCTAACTGATCCCCTGTTTGTTTTTTTTGCGAAGGTCATTCTGGGGCGCAGGAAAAAAACTTTTTTTTTTGCCATGCCCCCAAAACTTTAAAGATGGACAGCCTGTTCAGACTGTAAATACTGTGCTGGGGGACTGCTTGTTGGAAGGAGACACCGATAGATAAGCTGGTCTGGGATTTGTTACAAGTTGTTTCAAACCTATCACAAATTATTGTTCTGTATAACAACTATTCTATCTCTACTATTCCCTGCTAGGGATAGGCAGTAACTTGTCCATACATTGTTATGCATTTGTTTGCAATTTTAGTGATACTGAGTTACAGTCTGCACTATTTCCTGGTGATTGTAGCCAGTTTTGTATATTACTGTGTCACAGTGATGTCGGATAAACCAGACCAAAATCAAGTTTCGGGATGTTTGTATTCAATCTAACCTGGACCGCTGGGTGAGCGGAATGGTTTCCAGAGGTTACATTATAGTTCTGCTATGTCCAGTTCTGGATCATTTTTTGTCACTTCTCTCCCTTAGGATTAGGAGAAGAAAAGGGCCATCGTCCAGGCGGCCCATGCTTTGGAAGAGTCTGGGGTAATTGTTCCGGAACAGCAACAGGGCCCAGGTTCATATTCAAGTCTTGTCTTAGTGGAGAAACCGGACCAATCATTCTGTCTAATTCTCAACTTAAAGTGGTTAAATCCATACCATCATTTTTGAAAATTCAAGATGAAGTCAACATTATCTGTGATCAGCTCCATGCAAGAAGGATAATTTTTGGCTTAATAAATATCAAGGATAATAGGGGACAGAGAAGAAGACTCTCTTTTTGCTGGGGCACGCTTTATTTATAATTTTAAAAATTAATTACATTTTAGTGATATACATTAAAATGGTGTCTCATATCTGGCTTCACATAGAATAAATACAGTAAGTTGATACAATAAAGAAAAGACAAAAAGGCATATAGTGCTGATTGTATTGTTACAGTACAGGAACAAATGCTGTATTTAAAGAACAAAGAAAAAACATACACAAGATAAAAAAAAATATATATATATATATATATATATATATATAAAATATGTACAATTGCCAGCCAATGTTACTAGTAGGTTTGTCCTGTTAATCATGTATCTTTCTTTTTTACATGGATTTTTTTTTTTTTTTTTTGGAGAAAAAAAAAAAGAACAAAACATCAAAGATGCTTGTGTTTCAGGCAAAAATATAAACTTGGAACAACAGGTATTGGTCAATACAGATGTATATAGACAAAAAAGAAAGACCGAGATCTCTACAATATAGATTATGAGATCAGCTTTGTCTATGCAGTTGCTGAGGATGTATTTCAGTTGTCCAATGAGTGCGAAACACTAGGCAGTTTTTAATGACTGATTGTGTATCTATCCCTGAAATAAGTGGATACAGGAAAGACAAAGATTCATATGATCCACCCCCACTTCTAATGTCCAGTGTGTCCTTGTGCACAGTGAACAAAAGGATGAGAGTGTGAAGGGATGTGCCAGAGGTGAGGGAGTGCAGAAAAATTGGAGGGATCTGCTATTGTGTGGCCGCTCATACTGGCAACCTTGTTGGTATTTGAGTGTCATAAATGGCAACAAGAGTTTTTTTTTTGTGTGTGTCTACTCCAGGAAGGTTTGTTTAAGGGCCTTCAATTGTCTCTTAAGGGACAGAAATCGGCCTTATCTAACCTTTTTCAAAGGAGATTGGCTTACATTCCGGAGGTTCATACTTTCCTCCAGGGTATTTTACATATTCAAACTCCTTATGTTCCCCCGTGGGACTTAAATTTAGTCTTGGAGGCTTTACAGAAGGCTCCTTTTGAGCCTCTTGAGTCAGTGGCATTATGTTACCTTACGTTGAAGGTTGTTTTTCTTTTGACTATTTCCTCAGCCAGAAGAGTTTCAAAGCTAGCAGCTTTTTCTTGTAAACCTCCACTGATTATTTTCCATTCCAATAGGGTAGTGTTGCGCACAAAACCATATTTTCTTCCGAAGGTAGTGTCCAAATTTCACATGAACTAGGACATTGTCCATCCAGCATTTCAGCAGGCCTCAATCTGTGAAGATGGTTCACGTTCATCTCTCTTGTGTGGTTCATGCTTTATGTATTATTTGGAACGTACGGCATTTCTTCGACGTATGAATTCCTTGTTGATATTGGTAGATGCACCAAAACGTGGATGGCCACTCAGGTATTCGTCAGGCTTATGTGTCATCAAATGTGACAGTACCTGATACTCGACTCGTGCTTCCTGGGCTGTGTGACATGGTACACCTGCGGATAAGTTGTACAGGGCAGCTACCTGGTCATCTCTACACTCCTTTATCAAATGTTACCGCTTCCATACTTTTGGGGCGAGTGACGCCAATATTGGGCGTAAGATTCTGCAAGCAGTTTATTTTGCTATTCCCTCCCCTGATTAGCTGGCGTTGTTAGAAACCTGTGTAACCACGTCACCCAGATTGACGATAGAGGAAACTGGATTTTTTACTTACCGTATATTCCCTTCCTCAAAGTCCATCTGGGGGTGTTCCGCTTCTTTGTTGTTTGTTAGTTTATACCAGTTTCTTTGCACATTATTTTTGTGGGTTGTGTGTTTTAGTGTTTTTCTTTCTTCGTCCGGGCGGCTTTGCAAACCGTAGACTGGTGAAGGTAGGAGGGGTTATGTAGGTATGTAGGGGAGGGAGTCAGCTGTTTAGTGCCAGACTCTAATACGTCAGATACATAACCCAGAGTAATGGCATTCCCCAGATGGACATCGAGGAAGGGATTTTACAGTAGGTAAAAAAATCAAATTTTTATTCATCTGGATAACACTGCATCATTATTATTATTATTATTATTATTGATTTTGTTTGGCTCTATGTAGAGGGTTTCAGTATTCCCTCTCTATTGTAGCAGCAGTTTTCAAACTAAACAATTCTATAAGATCAGTACCCAGTTATGTGTTTTGTATTCTCCATAGTTATAGCTATCATTCCACAGCTGGCTGCAGAGTTACATGGGTTGCCCGTTTTGACCTGAGACTACTCCCTATGACCACAAGTGGCTTAGTCAAGGCCTCCCAACAGATGTGCTGGACTGGATATCAACCTGTCAGGGGATGCAGTTGTGAAATAGGACCATTAAGACTAAGTCACAGTGCTGTTATGGTGTCTTACCTAAATCCGCATTGAAACTGCTAAAGAGGGTAGATCTTTATTTTCACTTTTTTTTATTTTTATTTTAGCTGTGCTAGTGCACTTGTTTGTTATTAATGTTAGTGGGTGCAGGGATTTTAGATGATCTAACAGACTATTACAATCGTCACGTCACTATTTGTTAACTGTTATTTACATAGAGCACACATTCCGCAAAACACTTGACTGGGAATATTTAGTCATCCACTTTGCCTCCTGCCCAGGAGGAGCTTACAGTTTATATTCCCTACCACAAGTGTGTACATACATATTAGAGTTCATTTGTAGAGTTCAATTAATCTACCACTGTATTATGGATTGTGGGGGGAAATGGGAGTACCCTGGGAAAACCTATGTAAGCATGAGAATTACATACAAACTCTGGACAGATATGGTCCTGGTTGAGATCGAACCTACGATCCTATTGCTGTGAGGCAGCAAAGCTAACCACTGTCCCTACTGTGCTGCCCATTACAGAGAATTTCAGGAGATGTGCTGATCTCTTGGGAGACTGACACAGATGTCATGTGACATGCGCCTTTAATCATCGCGGAAAGATTGTGGTGTCATATGCACCTCTGTGTGTCATGAAGTCCTTACATTCAAATGCCTGGCTGCAATAGTTTCTGACAGAAGCTATTGTAATTACTATGGCTACCTGACACAAAAGGCTTCCTCGGGTCCCCTGTATAAATTCTGCGCCCCAGTCAGGCATCCTCCAGGAATCGCCTATGCTGCTGTTTGACATTAAAAATAAAAATGATTAAGGGGTATTGAAACAAAAGCCAAGTCCTTTTCAGTGGCTTTATCCTTTTAATTTATAGTGACAAGTCCACCTTAGAATGAGTTTAAAATTGACATTAATAGAATAACATAGGAAGGGATTACTGAAGCTGCATGTACTTTTTAATAGGTGGCGTGCAATAGAATATTCTCTGACATTGGAAACGGTTTCTCAAATTCTGAGCAATTGTTAAACTCTGCAAGAGCATCACTTTTTTCCCCCCAAAGGAAGGAGGAGATGTGAAGGTATCATTACTAGGCAACACTGCATATGTTGGGTAGCACAACCTTCCTTCCAGTCATTAAAGAAACAGCACAGGCAGAGCGTTCAGGGCTTAATTTAAAGCAGGATCAGATGTAGGCCGGGTCTCTGGGGAGCATCATTGCAGCTTCATGTGTGACACTCCCACAAGTGGACTTGTATGAGAAATGGTACGTTCTGCTAAGTTGTGCAGAACAGAGCAATTAGCTACTTATAGCGGCTGGGAGGAGAAATGGGGGGGAGAGCTAAGGGTGGAAGTAAGATGGAGAGCACTGGGGAGGGAGACAGCCTTAACATTCTAACTCCGAGTGCACAATCCCGGTGTTAACTTTGGTACTCTTCCAATGTCCCTCTGACCCCCACTTTCCTGCCCCCCTGAGTAGGCTTGGAACCCAGCCGCCATTTTTGTTTGGAGAGGGCGAGAAGGGGCGGATGTAATGAATGGATTTTATTGTGTCATATTTCACAAACCCTTTCTGACTGCTCAGGGACGGAATGGAAAAAGCTTCCAGAGAAACTCCAGCCAAGAGCAACACAAAGTAATTCCCCAGGCCGCTGCTTGCGCTGTTCTCTCGCTGGCCTGAACTCAGGGAAGGAATGCGGCCTGACAATTTCTAACTCTTGTTTATTCTTAATGCTTGAAAATCTTTCCCCTGCCAATAAAAACACAGAAAATAACCCTTCACCAGATAATAACACATATTTACGAGCCTGCAGGTGGGGGGCGGACAATCTTTCGAAAACATTTCCCTCCAATATGATACTCTTAGCTGGAAAAAGACTCATTAATGATACAGATATTTGCTAAAAACTCATGTACAGCAATGAAAATGTCTGACTTTGAAACGTTGTGCTAGCATTAGCTAAATGATCAACTTTTTCTCCAAGTAACACTAAATAAATGGAAGGTTCTTTCCGTTTTTTAATTGGGCTGCTGTGTTTTGATGTTTGTAATGGGGAACACCTGACTTTCATTAGCAAGATAATAGACATGGCAAGCCACAGTCCATTTTCCCAGCCGCCAGATCTCTGGGGTAATGTAAGGATTGTTCTAGACTATTATACTAATATTAATAGTAATATATATTTTTAAAACAATGTCTTCATGCTGTAAACATTTCTTGTGTACATTGCATTAAATAACTCTAAGTATATCTAGAAAACACACATATATATGTAGATTGGGCTGCCAGGTTTAGAAACACTGCATAGACACTACATCCTTTTGTTTTGGTCAATGTACCTAGCACGGGTATTCAACGTGTGGCCTTCTGGCTGCTGTGGAACTACATATCCCAGCATACCCTGACACAGTTTTACTATAAAGGCATGCTAAAACACTCCCAGGGAATGCTGGGATGTGTAGTTCCACCGCAGCTAGAGGGCTGTGTGTTGAATACCTATGTTAAAGAGACAGAGAGGGATCTATTCATGAAGCAGTGAAAAGTGTGAAGAAGTGAGTCAGTGGAGAAGAACCAGTCAGCATTGAAGTAACATTTATAATTTGCATACTATATAAAATCATACAGAGCAGCTGATTAGTTGCCATGGGCAACTTCTCCACTGGCTCACTTCTCCACACTTTTCACTGCTTTATGAATAGAAACCCAAAATCAGTCTTTTCCACCTCAGTCCTCAAGGCACACTAACAGTGCAGGTTTTGCTGATATCCAGGCTTCAGTGCAGATGGTTAAATCAAAATTACTGAGGTACTAATTAAGTCACCTGTGCTCAAGCATGTATATCACTAAAACCTGGCCTGTTAGTGTGCCTTGGGGACCGAGCTTGGGAATGTCTGCTGTGGTTAGAGATTGCGGCATCATGGAATAGACACACATGGGAAACGTGTGCCCTGTGCACTATTTTAACCTCTATTTCTTCTCTAATTACCAGATGAGCTTTCAATATATTTGACGTACTAATGTTTAATAAGGCCGATTCCCACCTTGATGGCCCAAAGGCATAGCTTCCCATTTTATGATTGGCCTTAGGATGTTGTGATATTATATTGACCGAGGCATCCGCATTGGCAGAGCTTGTGATCATGATATTACTATCATAGGGAATATAGAGGTAGAGAGCTTGGATCTTGATACACTTAAATTATGTCTTGCACATATGTGAAACTATACGTCCCAAATCTCACCTGGCTGCTGCCTCCGTACTGCCATGTGTTGGCAGGTGCCATATCTAGTAGGTGCTCATACTTTCCAACTGACCAGTAAAACAATGACTATTTGCATGTTCCTCTTGAGATGATTAAAAAAGTGGGCACCTTAAAATAACTTGGGCTTTACTGTAGGCCAAATGAATGATGAAGACGTGTGTACTGCGTGTTCTTTATGATTTCCTGATCAATAGCAATTGCAAGGACATTCATTGGTCATTTTGTGTTTCCTGATTACTGCCATGTCTATAGCAAGCTGCCAATGATGTAAACGAATGATCTGTAATGAAGGTATTACATGAAATCTTGATTGATGCAATTAAACATTTACGAGAGCTGAGGAGAATTGGTAAGGTCTGCTTTGGGTATAAATAATATGGGATAGATCTCACTGCCATCAGTTTCATACAAAGAATATGAACAAATGTAACGTTTTCAGGAAATTGTCAGAACTTTAGAGATTTGAGATTGTAGGAGCCAATGTGATTGAAGTTGCGCTGTAGCCTCAAGATGGATGGAACACATAGTACTAAAACAAGTAGTTATGGATGCACCTGCCATAGGGTTGCCATAATATCCATTTAATCCTGGACACCTATGATTTACACAGGTTCTGTGGGTGATTAAAACCAGGTGAAATGCGGGCTTGAATTTAGCCAGCCCCAGAACCTGTGTGATTCATAGGTGTCCTGGATTAAAGGGATATTATGGCAACCCTAACCTGACAGAATGACCCCAGCACCTGTCCAATCAGGTGCTGACATCACTCACCTGAGGATGATCACCTGACTACCCAACATGACCCTCCTGGAAAGTGGTGGTTTAGAGAATCTATTCATTGTTCTATTCTAAAACTGTTTTTTGGATAATTTACCTATTTTTGCCATTTACCTCCACATAACATTACAGAGAACACTATGTTAGACTTCCTGGATATTGTTTAAACATGACATTGACCAGACTTTATCCTGACTTTGAGTAACATGGTTGAATTAACATGACTGAATTACGCTACACAGAGGGGGGAGCGGGATCCTATATGAAAAATTAACTTTCTTGGCAAAAACCTGGGAAGTGCAGTAATTCATTTTCCACGTTGTGACCTTCAAGAAAGAGGCAAGGGAAA
The DNA here is from genome assembly GCF_028390025.1 of Pseudophryne corroboree. Taxonomy (NCBI): domain Eukaryota; kingdom Metazoa; phylum Chordata; class Amphibia; order Anura; family Myobatrachidae; genus Pseudophryne; species Pseudophryne corroboree. Next base: position 132,411,272 of record NC_086449.1, on the reverse strand, counting down.
AAACAAAAGACTGTGGGAATAGTAGAAAGCGGAGCTGGCCCCCTGGCTGCAGGGACCTTCACCATGACGGAAATTAAGCGTGACATTCTGTAACACATCCACGAGCCTGCTACTCCTGCACTATAACACTAACCTGAGCACGGAACTCTTAAAGAGACAGAGCTATTTAGAGAGTAGAGACACTCATCATTCTATAACAGCATTTATAAGTGCTCATTGTTATACAGTGCATGTGCTTGTTGTTGTAGAGAGATACTCAGCATCAATATACAGCGCAGTGTGATTATTATCAGTATTATCAGTGTATACAGATAATCCGCGTCATTATACAGCACATTGTGTTCTTTATAAGTGTATAGAGATACTCTGTATCATTATACAGTGCATCATGTTCTTTATCAGTGTATAGAGATACTCTGTATCATTATACAGTGCATCGTGTTCTTTATCAGTGTGCAGAGATACTCAGCATCATTATACAGTGCAGCATGCTCATGATAAGTGAATTAAGATAGGGCAGTACGGATGGTGTAATGGTTAACATTACTGCCTCACAGCACTGAGGTCATGGGTTCGATTCCCACCATGGCCCGTGTAGAGTTTGTATATTCTCCCCGTACTTGTGTGGGTTTCCTCCGGGTACTCCGGTTTCCTCCCACACTCCAAAAATATACTGGTAGGTTAATTGGCTCCCAACAAAATTAACCCTAGCGTGAATGTGTCTGTGTGTGCATGTGATAGGGAATATAGATTGTAAGCTCCACTGGGGAAGAATGGGACTGATGTGAATGGGCAAAATATTCTCTGTACAGCACTGCGGAATATGTGTGCGCTATATAAATAACTGTTAATAAATAATTTATACTGTACAGCATGTTCATTATCAGTGCATAGAGATACTCAGCATCATTATACAGTTCAACATGCTTATTAGAAGTGTATTGAGATACTCACCATCTTTATACAGTGCAGCATGTTCATTATCAGTGCATAGAGATACTCAGTATCACTATACCGTGCAGCATGTTCATTATCAGTGCAGAGATACTCAGTATCACTATACAGTGCAGCATGCTCATTATCAGTGCATAGAGATACTTAGCGTCTTTATACTGTACAGCATGTTCATTATCAGTGCATAGATATACTCAGCGTCTTTATACTGCACAGCCAGTAGCGGACCTTGCCACGGGCAAGCAGGACTTTTGCCCGGGGCACCGCCTTCCGGAGGGCGCCGGCGCCATCCAGAGGGCGCCACACCACGGCAAGATCCGCTGCTGCTGTGCCCCCCGCTGCTGCTGCCCGCTGTCCCGCTGTGAAGGGAAACTAGACGCGTAGCGTCTAGTTTCCCTTCGTGGGCTGCCCGCTGTGAAGGGAAACGACGCGTAGCATCTAGTTTCCCTTCGTGGAGAGGACCTTTTCTGTAATGATGTGCGGTGCGCGTTGACGTCATCGCGCACCGCACAGCAAAGGTCCTCTCCACGAAGGGAACTAGACGCATAGCGTCTAGTTTTCCTTCGTGGAGAGGACCTTTGCTGTGCGGTGCACGATGACGTCAACGCGCACCGCACATCATTTCACTGTACAGGGGGCGTAACTGACCACGCCCCCTGTATGAAGCCACGCCCCCTATGGCCGCCCGGGGCGCTAAAAGGCCCTGAGCCGGCCCTGTGTACAGCATGCTCATTATCAGTGCATAGAGATACTCAGTATCACTATACAGTACAGCATGTTCATTATCAGTGCATAGAGATACTCAGTATCACTATACAGTGCAGCATGCTCATTCTAAGCGTATTGAGATATTCAGCATCTTTGTACTGTACAGCATGTTCATTATCAGTGCATAGAGATACTCAGTATCACTATACAGTGCAGCATGCTCATTCTAAGCGTATTGAGATATTCAGCATCTTTGTACTGTACAGCATGTTCATTATCAGTGCATAGAGATACTCAGTATCACTATACAGTGCAGCATGTTCATTATCAGTGCATAGAAATACTCAGTATCATTATACAATGCAGCCATGCAGGATGTGTATTATTCAGATACAGAGCTCTTCTATCACTATCTATCACATCATGTTTATTATCACTCATCATCCCCATAGAAGCTTTGCGGTTGCGATACTCAGCAGTGCTGTACATTGCATCATGGCATGTCCCTAGTTATACACAGTATGTCAGGCTGCGTGCCGGGGGGCTGCGAGCGTTCGTCCCCGGCTTGATGTATTCCATATCTGCTCCCGTGGCAGCATGCTTGATATACACCATGAGCACTTCCTGGCATGTCTGCGCTGGGATGCTGGTGCTCAGAACAAGCATGTAATTGAAGCTTTGCAGGTGCTCTCTCTGGTATCTGCCCTTCATATAACATAACGCATGTGGAATGCATGTCCCCAGCCAGCCATTTGTATCCTGATATACCCACATCTTTCCTCACACTGTTTTTCTTTCTTAAAGAGCTCTCATTTCCCTAGAATAGGATGTGTTTTATTTCCGCCTGCCTCTTATACTGCCATGCCTGAGATCCCATGGCCTATTAGAGGCTGAGCATCACTAATATTACCCGAATGGCCTTTCCCAGGAGAGATCACTGCCTGCAGAACACTGGGACCACGGATGCTCTGCACTGGGGACCTCATCACAGTCAATTCATATATAGTGCAAGTAGCAGCTGAGGTGGTAAATGGGTCTGGGTAGCAGGAGAACCCTTCAATTAACATGGAAAATACTTGCTCTGTAGAATAGAGAGCAGATATTGTAGAGGGGAACATATGATTCTGCTGTGGCTCTATGGACAAAGAGGGTAATTCAAGCCTAATCGTATTGGGGCTAATTCTGAGTTGATCGCAGCAGGAATTTTGTTAGCAGTTGGGCAAAACCATGTGTACATGGTTTTGCCCAACTGCTAAAAAATTTCCTGCTTCGATCAACTTGGAATTACCCCCATTGTTAGCAGTTGGGCAAAACCATGTGCACTGCAGGGGGGGCAGATATAACATGTGCAGAGAGAGTTAGATTTGGGTGGGGTGTTTACAAACTGAAATCTAAATTGCAGTGTAAAAATAAAGCAGCCAGTATTTACTCTGCACAGAAATAAAATAACCCACCCAAATCTAACTCTCTGCACATGTTATATCTGCCCCCCCCTGCAGTGCACATGGTTTTGCCAAACTGCTAACAAATTTGCTGCTACGATCAGGTCTGAATTACCCCTTAAGTTACTTGTAAGAGCGCCTGGACTCCGAAACGTTTACTACACTAGCGGCTAACTGTAATAGCCCCCGAGTTCCGGAGGTGTGGGAACTTTGTGCGTGTCGGCCCGGTTGTTTTAAAGCAGCAATCATTTACAAGGCAAAACTAACCTGGTTTTGCCTTGTAAATGATTGCTGCATACTTGTCTTCTCTCCCAGAATGGCCGGGAGGCTTCTGAAAATCGGGTGGCCCACTGGAAGAACGGAAGTCTCCTAATTTGAAAGCTACCCTCCTGCCCAGCCCCCCACTTAACGAGTAAAGTGGGCGATCTGGGCGACTAATGATGCGATTGTCGCTGATTTACACCATCATAGCCACACCAACCGCTATATAATGTCGGTAATCTCAGCATTGTAAAGCGGCATCCGTGGCCACAATCACGTGATCGCAGACACCACACCCCCCGTACCATCATTTATATATTGTTACGTCTCAACCCCATCTCCTTAAATGTGTCACACCCCTGCACCGCCCACATGCTGAACTAACATGGCTGTTCTCACCCGGAGAGAGCAGCCCAGAAGTCGGCCACTATGGATTGCTACTTTAAAAAAAAAAACGCAGACTCGCACACAAAATTCCTACACCTCCGGATCTCAGAGGCTATTACATTTACCCTCCATCCCCCTGCCTCATGCCTTGAACATCTCAGCTTTGCTTACATAGTGCCATCAAGCTACCTCCCGCTTGCTTGCACCTCATGACATCCGTCTGTCAACCCTTCCTACTAGATTGTTAGCTCTTCAGAGCAGGGCCCTCTTTCCTCTTGTTATCTAAACCCTCTTCTCGACACATTTCACTCACAGCTCTCCAGAGCCGGCCCTAACCAATATGATGCCCTAGGCAAGATTTTGGCTGGTGCCCCCTAGCACCACCGCTGGTTCCACCTCTGACCTTGCACCTCTTTCCCAGCACCATCACCCCTCACCCATAGCAGTCCTTATTTTGGTGTTTGTACCCCCTATACTTTAAATAGGAACAGCTCGCACATTTGGCGCACAGCCCAAAAAGGGGTGTGTTTTTGCTGGCAAGGGGCATGGCCACACAATAGTAACCCCAATTCTAATTACGCCACACAGTACTGCAGCTTTATTCACATTTGATCATGCGATAGTGTCCATAATTCATATTAAATCCCACAGTAGTATCACTTTACCTTATAAACATTACTCCTCACAGTAGAGCCCCTTATTCACATTACATCACACTGAATTGCTCCTTATTCACATTACACCACACCCTATTGCTCTTTATTCACATCAGACGACACAGTAGTGCCCTTTCTATACGCTAAGCCACATAGTAGAGCACCTTATACACATAATGCCACACATTAGTAATGCATTTATACACATAATTCCACACAGTAATGCCCTTTACACATATGAGACACCTTATAAACATAATGCACATTACACATTATGACAACCTTTATTAATGCCCTTTTTCACATAATGTACCTTACACATATGCCGCACATTATTAATGCCCTTATACATATAATGACACACATAGTGCCACCTACACATTTGCTGCACATTATAAGTGCCCCTTTACACATAATGACACACATACAGAAGTACCCTGTTACACATATGCCACACATTATTAATGCCCTTATACACATAATGACACACACAGTGCCCCTTACTCAAATGTTGCACATTATTACAGGTTGAGTATCCCATATCCAAATATTCCGAAATACGGAATATTCCGAAATACAGACTTTTTTGAGTGAAAGTGAGATAGTGAAACCTTTGTTTTTTGATGGTTCAATGTACACAAACTTTGTTTAATACACAAAGTTATTCAAAATAGTGTATTAAATGACCTTCAGGCTGTGTGTATAAGGTGTATATGAAACATAAATGAATTGTGTGAATGTAGACACTTTGTTTAATGCACAAAGTTATAAAAAATATTGGCTAAAATAACCTTCAGGCTGTGTGTATAAGGTGTATATGTAACATAAATGCATTCTGTGCTTAGATTTAGGTCCCATCACCATGATATCTCATTATGGCATGCAATTATTCCAAAATACGGAAAAATCCCATATCCAAAATCCCTCTGGTCCCAAGCATTTTGGATAAGGGAGACTCAACCTGTAATGCATTTTTACATGACACACATAATGCTCCTTACACATAATCTGAACACTACTGCACAACCAACCCACTCACATGCACACAGCACTCACATTGCTACTAACACTGTGACCTCTGCCTCTGCTTGGATACAGATGTGTCCTCCTAAATCTTGCCTCAATGCTAACATCGGGCACCTTTTTTTTATGAAAATGCATCTTATTTGCATTGCTATGTGGCTAGGATGCACAAGCAGCTTCTGTTGATTAAAATGATATGCAGCATGCCTATATACTGTGTTGAGACTGTGTCTGTATCTGCATATGAAATGCTACACATAGAATATAGGCATGCCGCATATCATTTCTCTAACGTCCTAAGTGGATGCTGGGGACTCCGTAAGGACCATGGGGAATAGCGGCTCCGCAGGAGACTGGGCACAAAAGTAAAGCTTTAGAACTACCTGGTGTGCACTGGCTCCTCCCCCTATGACCCTCCTCCAAGCCTCAGTTAAGATTTTGTGCCCGAACGAGAAGGGTGCACACTAGGTGGCTCTCCTGAGCTGCTTAGTGAAAAGTTTAGTTTTAGGTTTTTTATTTTCAGTGAGACCTGCTGGCAACAGGCTCACTGCATCGAGGGACTAAGGGGAGAAGAAGCGAACTCACCTGCGTGCAGAGTGGATTGGGCTTCTTAGGCTACTGGACATTAGCTCCAGAGGGACGATCACAGGCCCAGCCATGGATGGGTCCCAGAGCCGCGCCGCCGGCCCCCTTACAGAGCCAGAAGACAGAAGAGGTCCGGAAAATCGGCGGCAGAAGACGTCCTGTCTTCAACAAGGTAGCGCACAGCACTGCAGCTGTGCGCCATTGCTCTCAGCACACTTCACACTCCGGTCACTGAGGGTGCAGGGCGCTGGGGGGGGGGCGCCCTGAGACGCAATAAAAACACCTTGGATGGCAAAAAATGCATCACATATAGCTCCTGGGCTATATGGATGCATTTAACCCCTGCCAGAATACATAGAAAAACGGGAGATAAGGCTGCCGATAAGGGGGCGGAGCCTATCTCCTCAGCACACTGGCGCCATTTTCCCTCACAGCTCCGTTGGAGGGAAGCTCCCTGGCTCTCCCCTGCAGTCACTACACTACAGAAAGGGTTAAAAAAGAGAGGGGGGGCACTAATTACGCGCAGTATTAAAGATACAGCAGCTATAAGGGGAAAAACACTTATATAAGGTTATCCCTGTATATATATATATATATATATATATAGCGCTCTGGTGTGTGCTGGCAAACTCTCCCTCTGTCTCCCCAAAGGGCTAGTGGGGTCCTGTCCTCTATCAGAGCATTCCCTGTGTGTGTGCTGTATGTCGGTACGTTTGTGTCGACATGTATGAGGAGAAAAATGATGTGGAGACGGAGCAGATTGCCTGTAATAGTGATGTCACCCCCTAGGGGGTCGACACCTGAGTGGATGAACTGTTGGAAGGAATTACGTGACAGTGTCAGCTCTGTATAAAAGACAGTGGTTGACATGAGACAGCCGGCTACTCAGCTTGTGCCTGTCCAGACGTCTCATAGGCCGTCAGGGGCTCTAAAGCGCCCGTTACCTCAGATGGCAGATATAGACGCCGACACGGATACTGACTCCAGTGTCGACGGTGAAGAGACAAATGTGACTTCCAGTAGGGCCACACGTTACATGATGGAGGCAATGAAAAATGTTTTACACATTTCTGATAATACGAGTACCACCAAAAAGGGGTATTATGTTCGGTGAGGAAAAACTACCTGTAGTTTTCCTGAATCTGAGAAATTAAATGAGGTGTGTGATGATGCGTGGGTTTCCCCCGATAACAACTGATAATTTCTAAAATGTTATTGGCATTATATCCTTTCCCGCCAGAGGTTAGGGTGCGTTGGGAAACACCCCCTAGGGTGGATAAAGCGCTCACACGCTTGTAAGGGCTCTAGCCTCTCCTGAGATGGCCGCCCTTAAGGATCCTGCTGATAGAAAGCAGGAGGGTATCCTAAAATGTATTTACACACATACTGGTGTTATACTGCGACCAGCAATCGCCTCAGCCTGGATGTGCAGTGCTGGGTTGGCGTGGTCGGATTCCCTGACTGAAAATATTGATACCCTAGATAGGGACAGTATATTTTTGCCTATAGAGCATTTAAAAGATGCATTTCTATATATGCGTGATGCACAGCGGAATATTTGCCGACTGGCATCAAGTCTAAGTGCGTTGTCCATTTCTACCAGTAGAGGGTTATGGACACGACAGTGGTCAGGTGATGCGGTTTTCAAACGGCATTTGGAACATGAGAAGACGCCGTATTATCAGGCGCAGTCTTTTCGTGGACAAGCGGGCAAAAGGTTCCTCATTTCTGCCCCGTGACAGAGGGAGAGGAAAAAGGCTGCAGAAATCAGCCAGTTCCCAGGAACAGAAACCCTCTCCCGCCTCTGCCAAGCCCTCAGTATGACGCTGGGGCTTTACAAGCAGAATCAGGCACGGTGGGGGGCCCGTCTCAATGAATTTCAGCGCGCAGTGGGCTCACTCGCAAGTAGACCCCTGGATCCTTCAGGTGATATCTCAGGGGTACAAATTGGAATTCGAGACGTCTCCCCCTCGCCGTTTCCTAAAGTCGGCTTTACCGATGTCTCCTTCTGACAGGGAGACAGTTTTGGAAGCCATTCACAAGCTGTATTCCCAGCAGGTGATAATCAAGGTACCCCTCCTGCAACAGGGAACGGGGTATTATTCCACACTGTTGTGGTACCGAAGCCGGACGGCTCGGTGAGACCGATTCTAAATCTAAAATCTTTGAACACTTACATACAGAGGTTCAAATTCAAGATTGAGTCACTCAGAGCAGTGATTAAGAACCTGGAAGAAGGGGACTACATGATGTCTCGGGACATCGAGGATGCTTACCTTCATGTCCAAATTTACCCTTCTCACCAAGGGTACCTCAGGTTTATGGTACAGAACTGTCACTATCAGTTCAGACGCTGCCGTATGGATGGTCCACGGCACCCCGGGTCTTTACCAAGGTAATGGCCGAAATGATGATATTCCTTCGAAGGAAGGGAATTTTAGTTATCCCTTACTTGGACGATTCCCTGATAAGGGTAAGATCCAGGGAACAGTTGGAGGTCGGTGTAGCACTATCTCAGGTAGTGTTGCGGCAGTACGATTGGATTCTCAATATTCCAAAATCGCAGCTGGTTCTGACGACTCGTCTTCTGTTCCTAGGGATGATCCTGGACACAGTTCAGAAAAAGGTGTTTCTCCCGGAGGAGAAAGCCAGGGAGTTATCCGAGCTAGTCAGGAACCTCCTAAAACCGAGCCAAGTCTCAGTGCATCAATGCACAAGGGTTCTGGGTAAAATGGTGGCTTCCTACGAAGCAATCCCATTCGGCAGATTCCACGCAAGAACTTTCCAGTGGGACCTGCTGGACAAATGGTCCGGGTCGCATCTTCAGATGCATCAGCGGATAACCCTGTCACCAAGAACAAGGGTGTCCCTCCTGTGTTGGTTGCAGAGTGCTCATCTTCTAGAGGGCCGCAGATTCGGCATTCAGGACTGGGTCCTGGTGACCACTGATGCCAGCCTGCGAGGCTGGAGAGCAGTCACACAGGGAAGGAATTTCCAGGGCTTATGGTCAAGCCTGGAGACATCACTTCACATAAATATCCTGAAGCTAAGGGCCATTTACAATGCTCTAAGCTTAGCAAGACCTCTGCTTCAAGGTCAGCCGGTGTTGATCCAGTCGGACAACATCACGGCAGTCACCCACGTAAACAGACAGGGTGGCACAAGAAGCAGGAGGGCAATGGCAGAAGCTGCAAGGATTCTTCGCTGGGCGGAAAATCATGTGATAGCACTGTCAGCAATTCCGGGAGTGGACAACTGGGAAGCAGACTTCCTCAGCAGACACGACCTCCACCCGGGAGAGTGGGGACTTCACCCAGAAGTCTTCCACATGATTATAAACCGTTGGGAAAAACTCGACAGGTATTGCGCCAGGTCAAGGGACCCTCAGGCAATAGCTGTAGACGCTCTGGTAACACCGTGGGTGTACCAGTCAGTGTATGTGTTCCCTCATCTGCCTCTCATACCCAAGGTACTGAGATTGATAAGATGGAGAGGAGTAAGCACTATATTCGTGGCTCCGGATTGGCCAAGAAGGACTTGGTAACCGGAACTTCAAGAGATGCTCACGGAGGATCCGTGGCCTCTACCTCTAAGAAGGGACCTGCTCCAGCAAGGACCCTGTCTGTTCCAAGACTTACCGCGGCTGCGTTTGACGGCATGGCGGTTGAACGCCGGATCCTGAAGGAAAAAAGGCATTCCGGATGAAGTCATCCCTATCCTGATCAAAGCCAGGAAGGATGTAACCGCAAAACATTATCACTGCATTTGGCGAAAATATGTTGCGTGGTGCGAGGCCAGTAAGGCCCGACGGAGGAAATTCAACTGGGTCGATTCCTACATTTCCTGCAAACAGGAGTGTCTATGGGCCTGAAATTGGGGTCCATTAAGGTTCAAATTTCGGCCCTGTCAATTTTCTTCCAAAAAGAACTAGCTTCAGTCCCTGAAGTTCAGACGTTGTAAAAGGGGTACTGCATATACAGCCTCCTTTTGTGCCTCCAGTGGCACCTTGAGATCTCAATGTAGTTTTTGGGTTCCAAAAGTCACATTGATTTGAACCACTTAAATCTGTGGAGTTAAAATATCTCACATGGAAAGTGGTCATGCTGTTGGCCCTGGCCTGGGCCAGGCGCGTGTCAGAATTGGCGGCTTTATCCTGTAAAAGCCCTTATCTGATTTTCCATTCGGACAGGGCGGAATTGAGGACTCGTCCTCAGTTTCTCCCTAAGGTGGTTTCAGCGTTTCACCTGAACCAACCTATTGTGGTGCCTGCGGCTACTAGGGACTTGGAGGACTCCAAGTTGCTAGACGTTATCAGGGCCCTGAAAATATATGTTTCCAGGACGGCTGGAGTCAGAAAATCTGACTCGCTGTTTATCCTGTATGCACCCAACAAGCTGGGTGCTCCTGCTTCTAAGCAGACTATTGCTCGTTGGATTTGTAGTACAATTCAGCTTGCACATTCTGTGGCAGGCCTGCCACAGCCAAAAATCTGTAAATGCCCACTCCACAGGGAAGATGGGCTCATCTTGGGCGGCTGCCCGAGGGGTCTCGGCTTTACAACTTTGCCGAGCAGCTGCTTGGTCAGGAGCAAATACGTTTGTAAAATTCTACAAAATTGATACCCTGGCTGAGGAGGACCTGGAGTTCTCTCATTTGGTGCTGCAGAGTCATCCGCACTCTCCCGCCCGTTTGGGAGCTTTGGTATAATCCCCATGGTCCTTACGGAGTCCCCAGCATCCACTTAGGACGTTAGAGAAAATAAGAATTTACTTACCGATAATTCTATTTCTCGTAGTCCGTAGTGGATGCTGGGCGCCCATCCCAAGTGCGGATTGTCTGCAATACTGGTACATCGTTATTGTTACCAAAAAATCGGGTTATTGCTGTAGTGAGCCATCTTTTCTAGAGGCTCCTCTGTTATCATGCTGTCAACTGGGTTTAGATCACGAGTTATACGGTGTGATTGGTGTGGCTGGTATGAGTCTTACCCGGGATTCAAAATCCTTCCTTATTGTGTACGCTCGTCCGGGCACAGTATCCTAACTGAGGCTTGGAGGAGGGTCATAGGGGGAGGAGCCAGTGCACACCAGGTAGTTCTAAAGCTTTACTTTTGTGCCCAGTCTCCTGCGGAGCCGCTATTCCCCATGGTCCTTACGGAGTCCCCAGCATCCACTACGGACTACGAGAAATAGAATTATCGGTAAGTAAATTCTTATTTTTAATCAGCAGAAGCTGCTGATGCCCCTAGACATATCATATGACCTAGGCAATTGCCTAGTTTGCCTATGCTTATGGCCGGCTCTGCAGCTCTCCCCTACTCAGCGACCATCTTTACCCACTTTTTCTCCTACTGGTAAAGGCTCATCTCCATCTATGGCCACCAGCCTCTAGTAGTACGATGATTACTCCCTCACTACTTATATCTTAGCTGTATTATGTCTTGAGAATTGTGGTGCTCTTTGTTACCTGTTATTTATTTACTGTAATGCTAAGTTTTCTCTCCCTGTACTGTCCTTTGTACGGCGCTGCGAATCACTTGTGGCACTTATAAATAAAATGTAATAATAATAATAGCCGAAGGAGTCTATTTATCAAGCCCTTTGGCCCCTGTAATGATTATCACTAGATTAACTGAATTTACTATTTATCAAGTCTATAACACAGGATATATTGGGGATACATGGGCCTAATTCAAGGTTGATCACAAAAGCAAAATCTTCCTGTAATGGGCAAAACCATGTGCACTGCAGGGGGGGCAGATGTAACATGTGCGGAGAGACTTAGATTTGGGTGTGGTGTGTTCAAACTGAAATATAAATGGCAGTGAAAAAATAAAGCAGCCAGTATTTACCCTGTACAGAAACAATATAACCCACCCAAATCTAACTCTCTCTGCACGTTATAAAATTGCCCCACCTCCAGTGCACATGGTTTTGCCCATTAGAGGAAGATTTTGCTTTTGCAGTTAACCTTGAATTAGGCCCACATATCTCTTAAAAAAATAGCAGAATCCGAGTACCCCGCCACCCACACCATGTATGGGGACTTGGTAAACTCTTTAAGCTAAAAGTTTTCAGAGCTTGACTCGGAATGCTAATGGCATCTTTCTATGGAATGAGCTCATCGAACACAAAGTGGAATCTACCTCTGTGTTGACTCTGGCTTTCAGTGCCCATGTGTGTCCTAAGTTCACATAGTAACACTGCCTGGGCAGCGACAAGAGTTAAGCTTTTAGTATTTGCCAGGAGAGCTGCTTATCCGGAAACAGCTGTCCCGGCCTAGGGGCAATAATAAATAGTCCCAAATTGCCGCAAATAGGGGTGATAAGGACTGTTAGGTTTTGGGGTATTTATCACAATTTTACTAAATAGGCCCCAGTCACAAAATCTGGATTTGTGTATGTCTGCTAAAATTGTGATTAAAAAGCTATAATCAAATTCCTAATGCTGCAGACTAATCGTGTGAATCCGACAATGTCTGATATAAAGCAAAATATTCTAGTATTAATTTTATGGTGTTAGGACTAAAGTCTCATCTATATAACATCACTGGCACATTTCTGGGCTGTGTACTATTGGCGTAGTGTATGCCTCTGCGTCACGTTTCTGGATATCTGACATTACTAACTTTTCGACTGAACATAGGGGGTAATTCAGACTTGATCGCTAGGGTGCGTTTTTTACATCCCTGCGATCAGAGTTTTGGATGTGTGCAGGTGTGCGATCGCATTTGTAGCAGAACTGCACAAACATCAGTTTGTGCAGCTTCTGCGCAGCCCAGGACTTACTCTGCTGCAGCGATGATCGGGGCCAAAGCTGACATCAGAAAACCTCCCTCCAAACGCCTGGTCCCTCCTGCGTTTTTTCGGACACTCCTTAAAAACGGTCAGTTGCCACCCACAAACACCCTCTTCCTGTCAATCTCCTTGCGATCGCCGGAGCGTTCTGATTTTTCGCACCATCCCGGCGCTGACCGGTGCTCCCTGTTGATGCGGTCCGTTGCGCATTGCGGTGCATATACATGCGCAGTTCAGACCTGATCACAGCCTGTGTGGGAACGCACAGCAGGGATCAGGTCTGAATTACCACCATTGTTTTAGACCAAACATAAGGCAAGCAACTCATTTAAAAACAGTTAAAATAAATCAGATGATGTCTGTCTGGTATATATTGTACTATAGTTATATACTGTAGTTAAAAAATTAAAGAAAACGTTTATTCCTCAGGCCAGTAATTGGTATATTGCGTCGTATTACAGCCACACTGATAATCTAACGTAATTAGAATACACTGCAAAACAATTTATAGCTGTGGTGTCATTCTGTTGTGGTGTACTCTTATGTGCTGTAGATGATCTTTGTGGCTGCAATAGTAATGTACTAATTACTAGCCTGAAAGGGCTGAGCAATGTAGCTGACATTTGATATAATGTAGGCATAGGGAGCATGGAAAGCCAGGCATATGATATATGTACGCTGCAGGGCAGCATAGTAGTGGTATTTATATGTAGTCATCAAGTAGAACCAAGTGGCATGTGCATTTCACTTGTCTTAAGATAGCTACACACTATGCAATTTTTTGATCGAACCAACAATCGGCACTATTTGTCTGCCAGTGAAAGGTCCTGTAGCATACAGTAAATGATTTATTTTATTTATATATATATATATATATATATATATATGTATGTATATAAGATTCAGAGGGGGCACTCTCCAGACTTTTTTGTAAATATATCAATTCATTTTATTCATAGTATACATTACATATTTCAGCGTGATAGCAAAGTTTTCCTCAAGCGCTTTCGGCCCTACACGGGCCTTCCTCAGGAGGCACTGCACATCAGTAGCAACTTCCAATAAGATAGGAACAAAACTCCAAGCATCCAGCAGTCACGCTGGTCCTGCCTGACTGGCTCTAAATACCCTCATGGCTCAAAAAAGCGCCAAAAAACTGTGATGTCATCAAGGTGAGACAATAATTATTTCATGCTTAATTAACAACTCTCAGGCGGTCATATATTATTGCAATAGTCCCCATCAACAGGTCTACATATCTGCTTAAACAAATTGAACACACCAAAGATATACTAGCAAGGCTTTAGAGTCTACCGCGTCCCGGCACCGAGCACTTCCGGTGCATGGAACGCAAGCGTCATCCTGCCGGAAGTGTCCACATGCCGAATGAAACGCAAACAGGAAGTGAAGCGCTCAGTCCTACGGACGGAGCGTGGGCTGAACGAAACTAGTGTAGCTCATTATTGCAAAGCGGGCTACCAAATCCATACAACAAATTGATATTCCCCATCCATCAATAGCAGGTATATGAATATATCAATGCATTTGTGGCCACGTGCATATCTATTGCACTAACGAGGGTAAAAGAGCCAGGCAGTGCAGTTAAAAAACATTCCCCACAAATAACCCAACAGCTCTATATATAATATATAGTAGTAGATCAACAAGGGTGCAGTGGCAGAGCGACAGCGACCCAACCCAGGTAAGTAACCCAATCAGGACACAATTAAATGTGATTTAATGCGGCCATTCCGTCGCTCCTCCACTGCACCCAGAAGATCAAACTACACAATTAAAATGAGCCAAGCATGGCTCTAATAACACATAAACAGACACCTGACAAACAAAAACAAAACAATAATAAATGTGGGATGCATCGGGCAAAAATCACCTACTGGATTTCACAAAATCTATCATCGTAAAAAAACGTTTAATGGGTTTGACTCATTCAGTCCATTTGGGGTCACTGAACCCAATCTATGTATCCACCTTGCTTCCAATTTTTTTAGGAGGAGGGATCGATCACCCCTTCTATTGGGGACCGGGACCCAATCAATGATCCTGCACTTTAGTGATGCCACTTGGTGTCCCTCATTTAAAAAGTGCTGAGCCACCGGTTTATCAGTACGGCCTGTTTGCAGCGCTTGGTGAATTGAACTGCGATGGTTGGCCATCCGCTCTCTGAATGAACAAGTGGTCATCCCCACATATGGAAGCCTGCACGGGCACAGTAGCATGTAGATAACATGGTCCATCCGACAATGCAATCGGTGCCGAATAGTAATCGGTTGTCCACTTAGTGGGTGTGGAAACTTCTCACCGACCAGCATCGAGCGACATGTCACACAGCCTAGGCATTTGAAACAACCTTTTCTTGTCTTGTTCAGCCAGTTTTTCTCAGAGCCGGACGCTTGTCTAGCTGGATGCATCAGTAGTTGCTTCAAATTACGCCCACGCCTATAAGCCAGCATGGGTGGATGTGCGAGAGAATTTTTGAACTTTGGATCTGAGTTCAATATAGGCCAGTGCCTCCTTATTGACGCTCTGACAGCAGGCGATTTTGCATCAAACTGTGTGACATATATCATCCATTCCCCACAAATAACCCACAGCTCTATATATAATATTTGGATACCTCGGTATTTGAGTGGACACCCCAGTGTTTGCGTATCACGAAGATGTGAGTGCTACCATTGCTTGGAGTTATTAAAGGACGTGGTTTATCAATATGAATCATCTCCTGGTTAGTCACCCATCGTCTACATTTTTTATGATATTTTGATGTTCTTTTGATTGGAACCTTTTCGGGACATCCTTGGCCAGTCATCTCTGGTCCCATGCAGTTGATTTTTTCCATATTTTTCCTAGGGAAATTATTTTAAATTTTATATTTTTTGGTTTATTGTTTGTGGTGCATCGGGCAATTAGGTTTCCGGTACCGTCCCGCAGGTGTCTATGGTCTAAAATTGGGGTATCATTAATTCTCTGTTTTATTGTAAATTATAAGTGGTTCATCTATACTTTTTTGGAGTGATGTCTCAGTCTGGTTCCGCAAGCTTTGATGAGGGCCTATTATTTGCGGCTGAAAACCAGCTAGTATCACTAACAGATGATGACGCTGAAAAGGTGTATTTTCATCACTTTGAGTTCACTAGCTTACCAGCAGAAAAACCTATTGATTTGTTCCATAGGATATTACGTTTGAAACGTAGGGAAGTTGAACTTACACTTCACGGCCAATTCCTTTCGGAATACCACCGGTCCGAACGGATACCACGTGGATTTCGGGTAAATAACACTCCCACCATCGGCAGAACGAATGCAGCATTCTGTAGCAAATGGTGTGGAGTGTTAAATAAATGTTCGCTTGACCTTATTCTACTGGTTATAGAGGAGGTAGGGATAGAACTGGTCAAAATCCGGGAAGAAATTGAGAAATTTGAAAAGAACCATCAACAGACCCTGAAAGCTGATAAGTCTGATACCTGGTGTGACAAATTACAATCCCAGTTGGACGTCTTTAGAGATCAACTGGTGAAGTTTAAGAGGAAAAAATTGCAGACTGTCAACCAGGATTACACCACCCACCAAGTGTATAGATGGCTAACAGGTGGACCAGGCAGCACTAGACGCTTTAGACAAAATAGACCCCACCCATTTAGAACTCAGCAGACCAGTGACTCCTCGACCTCGCATTCAGCCTCGGATTCTGAATCCAGGGGAGCCCGACCACCAAGTGGTTTTTTAGGGAGGGGTACACGAACACCCCCCATAAGAGACCCGGAAGATCTAGAAGACCCCACCCTAGGAGAGGCAGTTTCAAAAAGAAGAGCGAGAAGGAAGAAGGATTAGACACTATATTTAATCTATCTGATCATGTTTTGGATAAAGGGGAGATGTCACTGTTGTCTCTAGGCTTATCTTTTGTACCGACCTCCAGACATGATGACTTCAACCTAGCGGTTGATCATTATAAGTTTGGACGAAAATTGAGACTACGTGAATATTTTTGGTGATAAAAATACAAAAGAGGCGGGAGAAACAGTTGATCAAAAAATACTCAAAAACCCGAGTTTGTTTGATCCCCCTTCTTCCAGTCCCAGCATCCGTACGTTTCTGAGGATGACGGAGAATGACTTCAAAATTAATACTTCAAAAGGATTCGCAAACTTGACGCCTGACCAACGCGCAGCCTTAACATCATTGAGAAATAATGACAAAATAGTTATCCGGCCCGCCGATAAAGGCGGAGCCGTGGTTGTTCAGAACTTTGTGGACTATGACGCTGAGGTCAGACGCCAACTTGCGGATCCTGAGACTTACTCTAAATGTGGATGTAACCCCATGCCTCTTGTAAAAAGAAGGGTTGATTTGTTGATTGATCGATCAGTAAACTTGGGTTGGCTGAATGTGCAGATCGCATCTTTCCTGAAAGTTGACTTCCCAATCTGCCCTATGCTCTACACACTCCCCAAGGTCCATAAGTCAATGATCAATCCCCCTGGCAGACCTATTATTTCTGCCAAGGGGTCCCTTTTACAACCCCTTGCCATGTTTGTTGACTGCTTTTTACAAGAACTAATACCATGTATACCGAGTTATCTTAAAGACACAGGTGATTTTTTGACTAAGATCATGGACCTTGGGGAGATTAAGGGAGACGTGTTACTTGCAACACTTGATGTATCATCGCTGTACACTATCATTCCCCACAATAAGGGTCTAGAGGCCGTGAAGAATCTATTAGTCTCATCTGATATAATTAACATCCCCATAGACTGTATTTTGGAATTCCTAGAGATTATTTTGACAAATAACCATTTTATGTACCAAGGGGAATACTATATGCAGTGTTCGGGGACAGCTATGGGCTCGAATGTGGCCCCTATGTATGCAGGTATATTCATGCATGAGTATGAGACTACTAACATCATGCCGAGCTATGGGAATAAAATTGTATACTATAGACGTTTCATAGATGAGGTTTTTCTGTTGTGGGACGGTACCGAACTAGAATTTAATGATATGCTAGAACATCTAAATAATCTGGATTCCACTGTACGATTTACGGGACATTCAGACTCCCATTCCATCAATTTTTTGGACTTGACCATCTTTAGGAATGGTACTCATCTGGACACGACTCTATATAGAAAAGAAACAGATCGCAATACGATCCTGCATGCTACGCTTAATCATCCACCACCTTTAAGAGCTAGTTTGCCGATCTCGCAATTTATGCGAGTCTTGAGAAATAACACTGATTCAACCACTGCTGAGGAACAGATTGTGGAAATGAAAACTCGCTTTATTCAGAGGGGGTACAGTATGAGCACTATCAACAAGTGTCTGGATAAGGCTCGATCAAGAATGGTGATGGCCAAACCGACCAAGGAGCCGCGGATGATATATGTCACACAGTTTGATGCAAAATCGCCTGCTGTCAGAGCGTCAATAAGGAGGCACTGGCCTATATTGAACTCAGATCCAAAGTTCAAAAATTCTCTCGCACATCCACCCATGCTGGCTTATAGGCGTGGGCGTAATTTGAAGCAACTACTGATGCATCCAGCTAGACAAGCGTCCGGCTCTGAGAACAACTGGCTGAACAAGACAAGAAAAGGTTGTTTCAAATGCCTAGGCTGTGTGACATGTCGCTCGATGCTGGTCGGTGAGAAGTTTCCACACCCACTAAGTGGACAACCGATTACTATTCGGCACCGATTGCATTGTCGGATGGACCATGTTATCTACATGCTACTGTGCCCGTGCAGGCTTCCATATGTGGGGATGACCACTTGTTCATTCAGAGAGCGGATGGCCAACCATCGCAGTTCAATTAACCAAGCGCTGCAAACAGGCCGTACTGATAAACCGGTGGCTCAGCACTTTTTAAATGAGGGACACCAAGTGGCATCACTAAAGTGCAGGATCATTGATTGGGTCCCGGTCCCCAATAGAAGGGGTGATCGATCCCTCCTCCTAAAAAAAATTGGAAGCAAGGTGGATACATAGATTGGGTTCAGTGACCCCAAATGGACTGAATGAGTCAAACCCATTAAACGTTTTTTTACGATGATAGATTTTGTGAAATCCAGTAGGTGATTTTTGCCCGATGCATCCCACATTTATTATTGTTTTGTTTTTGTTTGTCAGGTGTCTGTTTATGTGTTATTAGAGCCATGCTTGGCTCATTTTAATTGTGTAGTTTGATCTTCTGGGTGCAGTGGAGGAGCGACGGAATGGCCGCATTAAATCACATTTAATTGTGTCCTGATTGGGTTACTTACCTGGGTTGGGTCGCTGTCGCTCTGCCACTGCACCCTTGTTGATCTACTACTATATATTATATATAGAGCTGTTGGGTTATTTGTGGGGAATGTTTTTTAACTGCACTGCCTGGCTCTTTTACCCTCGTTAGTGCAATAGATATGCACGTGGCCACAAATGCATTGATATATTCATATACCTGCTATTGATGGATGGGGAATATCAATTTGTTGTATGGATTTGGTAGCCCGCTTTGCAATAATGAGCTACACTAGTTTCGTTCAGCCCACGCTCCGTCCGTAGGACTGAGCGCTTCACTTCCTGTTTGCGTTTCATTCGGCATGTGGACACTTCCGGCAGGATGACGCTTGCGTTCCATGCACCGGAAGTGCTCGGTGCCGGGACGCGGTGGACTCTAAAGCCTTGCTAGTATATCTTTGGTGTGTTCAATTTGTTTAAGCAGATATGTAGACCTGTTGATGGGGACTATTGCAATAATATATGACCGCCTGAGAGTTGTTAATTAAGCATGAAATAATTATTGTCTCACCTTGATGACATCACAGTTTTTTGGCGCTTTTTTGAGCCATGAGGGTATTTAGAGCCAGTCAGGCAGGACCAGCGTGACTGCTGGATGCTTGGAGTTTTGTTCCTATCTTATTGGAAGTTGCTACTGATGTGCAGTGCCTCCTGAGGAAGGCCCGTGTAGGGCCGAAAGCGCTTGAGGAAAACTTTGCTATCACGCTGAAATATGTAACGTATACTATGAATAAAATGAATTGATATATTTACAAAAAAGTCTGGAGAGTGCCCCCTCTGAATCTTATATACAATTTGAATACCTCGGTATTTGAGTGGACACCCCAGTGTTTGCGTATCACGAAGATGTGAGTGCTACCATTGCTTGGAGTTATATATATATATGGGTGTGTATGGGGTGAGCAAACAGCGCCAAAAAAATATATGCAGTGGACACAAGTTTTTCACAGTATGTCAGCTTATATTTTTTGGCGCTGTTTGCTCACCCCATACACACCCATTTTTTGTACTATTTCTTACAGCTGCCTTAAACTTTGGCCAGTAGACTAAACACACTATGTTCAGAACCAATGAACGTACAGACAAAAGGAGCAATTTATGTAGCAAAATTTTCAATGAAATAAACAAACCAGAGGAGGCACCCACATCAGACAACCTTGATGATATGTTTTGGGACATAGAAAGATTACTCATCAAGGAAATAAAAGCATGGTGGGATATGAAAGGCCTTGAACATTATGTTAGTGTGGACAGAGTCCCAAGGGGCCTTCGAATTTTGAAGCAACCCACATTTGGAACTGATAACCATGCCTTCATGGAAGAATGGGACCACATTTTACACAATTGTTCGATTAATTTAATGAAATTACTTATTACGGAGAAGAAACGCATCCTAGAAAGCCTAGAAACGGAAATTAAGGAAACTGAAAAAGGTTTCGAGAGTTATAAGGATAAAGAGGATTTTAGGATCAATGAGAAAGTCCTAAACAAAAAACTGGAGCAAGTAGAGGAAGTAGTTATCAGGAATAAAGAAAAGAAATTTAGTAGGGACAAACAAGATTATGAGACCAATAGAGTTAAGAATTGGAGTCGTTTTACCAGGGAAGGACCACAAGAACATAGAGCGAAAAGGGAATATTGGCAAACAGTACCAGAGAAAGGAAGAAGAAGATTTCAGAGCAATGCCGCACAAGAGAGGAAACAACTACGGACTGACAACAGATTTTCGGCCTTGCAAAGATTGGGCTCAACAGGAGAGGAGGTTTTTTTTATCCCCAGGACCAAGCGCACGGGTCAATGATACGATAAGAAACACTCTCAAGAACGCAGAGATGCTTCCCTCACCTCGAAAAAGGAGGTTTGTAGAAAAAGAGGACGCCGTGGGGGTAGGAGGAAAGAGCAAATACAAAAGACGAAACCTGCAGTACAATCATCTGCACCAAAAGGCATCTTCAACCTATCAAGCCACGATCTAACCAAACACGAGATGTCCCTCCTGAATAAAGGCTTGTCGTATGCACCTACCAAGGGGATGAATAAGTTCGACGTGTTTGTGGATTTAAATAAATTTATCAGAAAACTGACCTTGAAACGTCACTTCCTAAGGAAAGAAGATGCCATCATCCAGAACTATGAACAATCAAAATCAGGCTTGAGACCGACGTCTAAGTTCTACCCACTGGAGTCCAAGGGAAATAATATAGGGATTTTCTATGACTTGGTGAAGAAAGACCTATGTGATGCCGCGATCAAACCCATTAAGGAGAAGAACCTTTCAAATGGAGAAAGGCAAGCAATAAAGCAATTGCAGGACAACAAGGGAATTATTATAAAACCTGCTGACAAAGGGGGGGGGGGGCTGGTAGTTATGGACCGTACGGCGTATGTGGCGGAGGCCGAAAGATTGCTGGGTGATAGGTCCTCATACGCACTACTACCGACGGATCCAAAGGAACGTTTCGTGGAGGAACTGAGAGGGATCCTCCTAAAAGGCCTCCGTAATGGAACACTAACTAAGGAGGAATATCAGTACCTCTTGAATACCAACCCCGTCACCCCCATTTTTTACTTCCTCCCTAAAGTGCACAAGTCACTGATCAATCCACCAGGGAGGCACATCGTGGCAGGGATTGATTCCCTGACATCCCACCTGTCTGAGTATGTGGACATTTTTCTAAGAAAGTATGTTGTGGATCTACCCACCTATCTCAAAGATACCACCTCGGTTCTTAACCTTATGGAACTTCAAGAATGGAAAGACACCTATAGATGGGTCACGATAGATGTACAGTCCCTCTACACGTGCATCCAGCATGAAAAGGGGATCCAGGCATGCAAGTTTTTCTTGGATAAGGACCAACTCATCACAGAGGAGCACCAGAATTTTATCTGTGAACTAATGGATTTTATATTGAAACATAATTATTTTAAATTTTTAGACCAATTTTACCTCCAGACATGTGGGACAGCGATGGGTACTATTTTTGCAATAAGTTTCGCCAATCTTTTTATGGGCTTCTGGGAGAACGAACACATATACATGAACCACCCTTTTAAATTAAATATCATATTTTATAAAAGATACATAGATGATATTTTAATTATATGGGTCGGGGATGAATCCTCTTTTAAGGCTTTTTTTAACTACATATCGGAGAACACCATGAATCTGAAGTTTACATCCAAGGACAACACGGAACAGAGAGAGTTTCTGGATCTGGTACTCACCCATCGGGGGAAAGAGATTATAACAAAAAATTACATCAAAGAGGTGGACATGAATAGCTACGTCCACTACAGAAGCAACCACCTGAAACGGTGGAAGAACAACATCCCCTTCTCGCAGTTTAACAGGATTACATGTAATTGTAAGACTGTGGAAGATCGCGATGCCCAACTCTCCATTTACACAGAGAGGTTCAAAGAAAAAGGATACCCCGAGTACATTCTGGAGGCGGCCAACAATAAAACTAAGACACTGGAAAGGAAACAACTACTGGAATACAAACCAAAGGAGAAGAAAGAGATTCATCACAACCTACAATAGACATGAAGGTCACATCAAGAAAGCACTTAAATCACACTGGAACATCTTACTGATGGACCCTATTCTGAAGGACCACTTACCGCAGGAACCACAGGTGGTATTCAGAAAATCCCAGAATCTGAAAGACCTCCTTGCACCCAGTATGCTTAGAAACCAGATAACATCGAAAACATCTCTGCCCAAATGTGTGGGTTGCTATAAATACGGCCATTGTAACATCTGCAGGTATGTACATCCCAACAGAAAGACGTTCAAAAACACAGGGGAAGGAAAGGAGTACAAGCTCAAGCACTTTATCAACTGTAATACATGCTCAGTCATTTATCTCCTGGAGTGTCCATGTAAAATGAAATACGTTGGAAAGACTAAAAGGCCTTTGAAACTCCGCATACAGGAACACGTCAGGAACATTAGAAACAAGGTTCAAACACACGCGGTCTCACGACATTTCCTGCAACATCATGATTCAAATCCAGAAGACCTCACGTTTAAAGGCATTGAACTAGTTACACTCGGAGAAAGAGGGGGGGACCTCTCCAACCTCCTATCAAGGTGCGAAATGTACTGGATTTACGAAGTGAAATCACTCCACCCAGATGGACTTAATGAGAATTACGAGATTGCACCATCTTTGGAGCAAATAGATCTGTGCTGCTAAAAAAGAAACTTCTGATTCCTTTTTCCCTTCCTTGTATGATGAATCCCTGCCTGGAGACAAGCAATCCTGAAGAATCAGCGCCTATGAATGGACTAAATCACCACTAAGATGGCCACCGGCACCTGCTTTCAGCATCTAAGACTGTCTCCAAATAACGGACTTCTTAAAGATGGACGCCGCACCCTGTAATACACCCGTCTGGCGCATGCGCAGTAAAGGCTCCCGGACACAGGAAGTGGGGCGGAAATGACGTCAGCGACGTCCCGGACCGGAAGTCCGCACCTAGAGACTTCTTTTAAGTTTTAAACCACTTTGCAACACTAGTTTTATAACGCAAACATGGCGTTTTACATGTCCCAGTGTCCATCCATGCAACTAGTACAATGAATATGTATTACTAGATCCTGAACCCCTGGTGAGGTTAATTACAGGAAGTGAGGTAATTAATCACTTCCTGACCCATAATGGTATATATAGATGATCTGTCCCACTTACATGATACCCCTTGATGAAGTCAGACCAGACGAAACGCGTTGGCTGAATCCTGATACTACTGAATCCTCAGTTAAGCTACTTATATCCATCTCCATTATTTTAATTGCATTCCAACTTTTATTTATCTCTCATCAATTCCATGTTTTCAGCTTTTAACATTTGAATTGTATTTTTTAGTAACCCAATCCTTTTTAATTTGTTTTCAAACTTTTTATGTGCTCCGTGTGAATTTTAAATTGTTTTCTTGCTAGTGTAATTTTGATGCTTTTTCATTTTTATGTGCCTAGGGTCCCATCGTGCTAATATCTAGCACCTTGGATGTTGCAACCCCGTTTGGCCATTTGTGTGTTTTTATAAGCTTTTTTTATATATCAAACATCTTTCTGTTCCTGAATAAACCCCCTTCTTTTAATTAGCAGTCCTTTTAATTTGCTGCCACCATTGGTCGCTCAGATCTTATCCATCACTTCCTATATATATATATATATATATATATATATTAGAGATGAGCGGGTTCGGTTCCTCGGGATCCGAACCCCCTGAACTTCACCCATTTTACACGGTTCCGAGGCAGCCTCAGATCTTCCCGCCTTGCTCGGTTAACCCGAGCGCGCCGAACGTCATCATCCCGCTGTCGGATTCTCGCGAGATTCGTATTCTATATAAGGAGCCGCACGTCGCCGCCATTTTCACTCATGCATTGGAGATGATAGCGAGAGGACATGGCTGCGTTCTCTCAGTTTCTGTGTTCAGTGTGCTGCAAATATCTGTGCTCAGTGTGCTGCAAATATCTGTGCTCAGTGTGCTGAAAATATCTACGTTCTCTGCCTGAAAAACGCTCCATATCTGTGCTGCATTATAGTATATAGTAGGAGGACAGTGCAGAATTTTGCACCAGTGTATATATATATAGCAGTACGGTACAGTAGTCCATTGCTCTACCTCTGTGTCGTCAAGTATACTATCCATCCATACCTGTGCTGCATTTTAGTTGTGCGCAGTACATAGTAGGAGGACAGTGCAGAATTTTGCTGACCACCAGTATATATATAGCAGTACGGTACAGTAGTCCATTGCTCTACCTCTGTGTCGTCAAGTATACTATCCATCCATACCTGTGCTGCATTTTAGTTGTGCGCAGTATATAGTAGGAGGACAGTGCAGAATTTTACTGACCACCAGTGTGTGTATATAATATATATATATATATATATATATAGCAGTACAGTACAGTAGTCCATTGGTCTACCTCTGTGTCGTCAAGTATACTATCCATCCATACCTGTGCTGCATTTTAGTTGTGCGCAGTATGTAGTAGGAGGACAGTGCAGAATTTTGCTGACCACCAGTATATATATATAGCAGTACGGTACAGTAGTCCATTGCTCTACCTCTGTGTCGTCAAGTATACTATCCATCCATACCTGTGCTGCATTGTAGTTGTGCGCAGTATATAGTAGGAGGACAGTGCAGAATTTTGCTGACCACCAGTGTATATATATAGCAGTACGGTACAGTAGTCCATTGCTCTAACTCTGTGTCGTCAAGTATACTATCCATCCATACCTGTGCTGCATTGTAGTTGTGCACAGTATAGTATATAGTAGGAGGACAGTGCAGAATTTTGCTGACCACCAGTGTATATATATATAGCAGTACGGTACAGTAGTCCATTGCTCTACCTCTGTGTCGTCAAGTATACTATCCATCCATACCTGTGCTGCATTGTAGTTGTGCGCAGTATATAGTAGGAGGACAGTGCAGAATTTTGCTGACCACCAGTATATATATATAGCAGTACGGTACAGTAGGCCATTGCTATTGATATATTACTGGCATATAATTCCACACATTAAAAAATGGAGAACAAAAATGTGGAGGGTAAAATAGGGAAAGATCAAGATCCACTTCCACCTCGTGCTGAAGCTGCTGCCACTAGTCATGGCCAAGACGATGAAATGCCATCAACGTTGTCTGCCAAGGCCGATGCCCAATGTCGTAGTAGAGAGCATGTAAAATAAAAAAACAAAAGTTCAGTAAAATGACCCAAAAATCTAAATTAAATGCGTCTGATGAGAAGCGTAAACTTGCCAATATGCCATTACGACACGGAGTGGCAAGGAATGGCTGAGGTCCTGGCCTATGTTCATGGCTAGTGGTTCAGCTTCACATGAGGATGGAAGCACTCATCCTCTCACTAGAAAAATGAAAAGACTTAAGCTGGCAAAAGCACAGCAAAGAACTGTGCATTCTTCTAAATCACAAATCCCCAAGGAGAGTGCAATTGTGTCGGTTGCTATGCCTGACCTTCCCAACACTGGACGGGAAGAGGTGGCGCCTTCCACCATTTGCACACCCCCTGCAAGTGCTGGAAGGAGCACCCGCAGTCCAGTTCCTGATAGTCAAATTGAAGATGTCACTGTTGAAGTACACCAGGATGAGGATATGGGTGTTGCTGGAGCTGAGGAGGAAATTGACAAGGAGGATTCTGATGGTGAGGTGGTTTGTTTAAGTCAGGCACCCAGGGAGACACCTGTTGTCCATGGGAAAAATATGGTCATTGACATGCCTGGTCAAATTACAAAAAAAATCACCTCGTCGGTGTGGAATTATTTTAACAGAAATGTGGACAACATTTGTCAAGCCATGTGTTGCCTTTGTCAAGCTGTAATAAGTAGGGGTAAGGACGTTAACCACCTAGGAACATCCTCCCTTATACGTCACCTGGAGCGCATTCATCAGAAGTCATTGACAAGTTCAAAAACGTTGGATGACAGCGGAAGCAGTCCACTGACAACTAAATCCCTTCCTCCTGTAACCAAGCTCCTGCAAACCACACCACCAACTCCCTCAGTGTCAATTTCCTCCTTAGACAGGAAAGCCAATAGTCCTGCAAGCCATGTCACTGGCAAGTCTGATGAGTCCTCTCCTGCCTGGGATTCCTCCGATGTATCCTTGAGTGTAACGCCTACTGCTGCTGGCGCTGCTGTTGTTGCTGCTGGGAGTCGATTGTCATCCCAGAGAGGAAGTCTGAAAACCACTTGTACTATTTCCAGTAAGCAATTGACTGTCCAACAGTCCTTTGCGAGGAAGATGAAATATCACAGCAGTCATCCTGCTGCAAAGCGGATAACTCAGGCCTTGGCAGCTGCGGTGGTGCTAAATGTGTGTCCGGTATCCACCGTTAATTCACAGGGAATTAGAGAATTGATTGAGGTACTGTGTCCCCGGTACCAAATACCATCTAGGTTCCATTTCTCTAGGCAGGCGATACCGAGAATGTACACAGACCTCAGAAAAAGAGTCACCAGTGTCCTAAAAAATGCAGTTGTACCCAATGTCCACTTAACCACGGACATGTGGACAAGTGGAGCAGGGCAGACTCCGGACTATATGACTGTGACAGCCCACTGGGTAGATGTATTGCCTCCCGCAGCAAGAACAGCAGCGGCGGCACCAGTCGCAGCATATCGCAAACGCCAACTCGTTCCTAGGCAGGCTACGCTTTGTATCACCGCTTTCCATAAGAGGCACACAGCTGACAACCTCTTACAGAAACTGAGGAACATCATTGCAGAATGGCTTACCCCAATTGGACTCTCCTGGGGATTTGTGAAATCGGACAACGCCACCAATATTGTGCGTGCATTACATGTGGGCAAATTCCAGCACGTCCCATGTTTTGCACATACATTGAATTTGGTGGTGCAGAATTTTTTTAAAAACGTCAGGGGCGTGCAAGAGATGCTGTCGGTGGCCCGAAGAATTGCGGGCCACTTTCGGCATTCACCCACCGCGTGCCGAAGACTGGAGCACCAGCACACACTCCTGAACCTGCCCCGCCATCATCTGAAGCAAGAGGTGGTAACAAGGTAGAATTCAACCCTCTATATGCTTCAGAGGTTGGAGGAGCAGCAAAAGGCCATTCAAGCCTATATATCTGCCCATGATATAGGCAAAGGAGGGGGAATGCACCTGACTCAAGCGCAGTGGAGAATGATTTCAACGTTGTGCAAGGTTCTGCAACCCTTTGAACTTGCCACACGTGAAGTCAGTTCAGACACTGCCAGCCTGAGTCAGGTCATTCCCCTCATCAGGCTTTTGCAGAAGCAGCTGGAGAGATTGAAGGAGGAGCTAAAACGGAGCGATTCCGCTAGGCATGTGGGACTTGTGGATGGAGCCCTTCATTCGCTTAACCAGGATTCACGGGTGGTCAATCTGTTGAAATCAGAGCACTACATTTTGGCCACCGTGCTCGATCCTAGGTTTAAAGCCTACATTGTATCTCTCTTTCTGGCAGACACAAGTCTGCAGATGTGCAAAGACCTGCTGGTGAGACACTTGTCAAGTCAAGCGGAACGTGACCCGTCAACAGCTCCTTCTTCACAACTGGGGCTGCGAGGAAAAGGCTAAGAATTCCGAGCCCACCCGCTGGCGGTGATGCAGGGCAGTCTGGAGCGAGTGCTGACATCTGGTCCGGACTGAAGGACCTGCCAACGATTACTGACATGTCGTCTACTGTCACTGCATATGATTCTGTCACCATTGAAAGAATGGTGGAGGATTATATGAGTGACCGCATCCAAGTAGGCACGTCAGACAGTCTGTACGTTTACTGGCAGGAAAAAGAGGCAATTTGGAGGCCCTTGCACAAACTGGCTTTATTTTACATAAGTTGCCCCCCCCTCCAGTGTGTACTCCAAAAGAGTGTTTAGTGCAGTCGCTCACCTTGTCAGCAATCGGCGTACGAGGTTACTTCCAGAAAATGTGGAGATGATGTTCATCAAAATGAATTATAATCAATTCCTCCGTGGAGACATTCACCAGCAATTGCCTCCAGAAAGTACACAGGGACCTGAGATGGTGGATTCCAGTGGGGACGAATTAATAATCTGTGAGGAGGGGGATGTACACAGTGAAAGGGGTGAGGAATTGGAGGATGATGAGGAGGTGGACATCTTGCCTCTGTATAGCCAGTTTGTGCAAGGAGAGATTGATTGCTTCTTTTTTGGTGGGGGCCCAAACCAACCAGTCATTTCAGTCACAGTCGTGTGGCAGACCATGTCACTGAAATGATGGGCTTGTTAAAGTGTGCATGTCCTGTTTATACAACATAAGGGTGGGTGGGAGGGCCCAAGGACAATTCCATCTTGCACCTCTTTTTTCTTTAATTTATCTTTGCATCATGTATTGTTGGGGACTATTTTTTTGAAGTGCCATCCTGTCTGACACTGCAGTGCCACTCCTAGATGGGCCAGGTGTTTGTGTCTGCCACTTGGGTCGCTTAGCTTAGTCATCCAGCGACCTCGGTGCAAATTTTAGGACTAAAAATAAGATTGTGAGGTGTGAGGTGTTCAGAATAGATTGGAAATGAGTGGAAATTATGGTTATTGAGGTTAATAATACTATGGGATCAAAATGACCCCCAAATTCTATGATTTAAGCTGTTTTTGCAGGGTTTTTGAAAAAAAAACACCCGGATCCAAAACACACCCGAATCCGCCAAAAAATTTTCAGGGAGGTTTTGCCAAAACGCGTCCGAATCCAAAACACGCCCGCGGAACCGAATCCAAAACCAAAACACAAAACCCGAAAAATTTCAGGTGCACATCACTAATAATATATATATATATATATTATGAGGACGGCTGGATCGGCACTCCATTCATGCTGCCTGCATGAATTGGTTAAATGCACAAATCTTTAGATCCCCCCAGCTAAAAGAATCATCCACGGCACTGCAGGAATTGTTAGAATCACAAAGCTTTAATACAACGTTTCGAGACGCTGTAGCCTGACGACGAGACTCTGCATCTCGAAACGTTGCATTAAAGCTTTGTGATTCTAACAAGTCCGGCGGTGCCGTGGATGATTTTCCTGTCTTGGGGGATCTAAAGATTTATGTGTGTGTGTGTGTGTGTGTGTGTGTGTGTGTATATATATATATATATATATATATATATATTAACCAGTACTGCGCTTAATAAACGTTGTTACTCTTGTTCAATATGGTTCAGTATAGTAAAGAATAATAATTAACTTAAGGTACTGTATGTTCGGCAGCACCCCGCGGATTGGTTCTCTGCTTGGAAGGGCCTATTGAATGGATTTAGGAAAATGGTTTCTTTTGGCATCTCCTAGTTAATTGAGTCTCTACAGGTTATTACCCAACGATTTAATAATTTCTATAGGTCAAAGAGGACAGTATATTGTGACCTTTATTCTCTTCTATATTGGCTGGGAATATTCATCTCAGTAAGTAAATGTAATACTACTTGGATTTTATGTTCTTTATAATCCATAATGGTAATTTACATTAAAACTAAGCTAACTAGTCAAACTATGTAACATTAGGTAAGCCCCTACAAAGGAAACAGGCATGAGAGGCAAATCCCCTGTCAGCCATCTATTCGCTATCTGGATAGAAAGAAGTATGTACAAATACTAAGTAAGTTACTAAATAGCGATAGAATTTATTTATACCCCATATCTTGGTTGTAGATTTACTAATTAATGTTATTATTAAGGTAACAGCACATAATACCAACTTGAGTGAAAAGCCTATTGAAAGGAGTACAGAGTAGCTGGAATTCCATCACTATTGAGTAAGTAACACATTTAGGTCTCAGGATTATCCAACACTGTGAATATATGAGTTTATTGTGAAATACTGGGCTACATCATGTAAAAAACTGTATTCTGTAAAAAAAAATTATTCTGTTAAGGATACGTTGGAACTCATTCAGAAAGGAAGATATATTCTTCTTTTTCTCTAACGTCCTAAGTGGATGCTGGGGACTCCGTAAGGACCATGGGGATAGCGGCTCCGCAGGAGACTGGGCACATCTAAAGAAAGCTTTAGGACTATCTGGTGTGCACTGGCTCCTCCCCCTATGACCCTCCTCCAAGCCTCAGTTAGATCTCTGTGCCCGAACGAGAAGGGTGCACACTAGGGGCTCTCCTGTGCTTCTTAGTGAAAGTTTTAGATTAGGTTTTTTATTTTCAGTGAGACCTGCTGGCAACAGGCTCACTGCATCGAGGGACTAAGGGGAGAAGAAGCAAACTCACCTGCGTGCAGAGTGGATTGGGCTTCTTAGGCTACTGGACATTAGCTCCAGAGGGACGATCACAGGCCCAGCTTGGATGGGTCCCAGAGCCGCGCCGCCGGCCCCCTTACAGAGCCAGAAGGCAGAAGAGGTCCAGAAAATCGACGGCAGAAGACGTCCTGTCTTCAACAAGGTAGCGCACAGCACTGCAGCTGTGCGCCATTGCTCTCAGCACACTTCACACTTCGGTCACTGAGGGTGCAGGGCGCTGGGGGGGGGGGGCGCCCTGAGACGCAATAAAAACACCTTGGATGGCAAAAAAATGCATCACATATAGCTCCTGGGCTATATGGATGCATTTAACCCCTGCCAGAATCCATAAAAAAAGCAGGAGAAAAGTCCGCGAAAAAGGGGCGGAGCCTATCTCCTCAGCACACTGGCGCCATTTTCCCTCACAGCTCCGTTGGAGGGAAGCTCCCTGTCTCTCCCCTGCAGTCACTACACTACAGAAAGGGTTAAAAAAAGAGAGGGGGGCACTAATTAGGCGCAGTATTAACTATACAGCAGCTATAAGGGGAAAAACACTTATATAAGGTTATCCCTGTATATATATAGCGCTCTGGTGTGTGCTGGCAAACTCTCCCTCTGTCTCCCCAAAGGGCTAGTGGGGTCCTGTCCTCTATCAGAGCATTCCCTGTGTGTGTGCTGTATGTCTGTACTTTTGTGTCGACATGTATGAGGAGAAAAATGATGTGGAGACGGAGCAGATTGCCTGTAATAGTGATGTCACCCCCTAGGGGGTCGACACCTGAGTGGATGAACTGTTGGAAGGAATTACGTGACAGTGTCAGCTCTGTATAAAAGACAGTGGTTGACATGAGACAGCCGGCTACTCAGCTTGTGCCTGTCCAGACGTCTCATAGGCCGTCAGGGGCTCTAAAGCAGATGGCAGATATAGACGCCGACACGGATACTGACTCCAGTGTCGACGGTGAAGAGACGAATATGGCAGATATAGACGCCGATATAGATGGCAGATATAGACGCCGACACGGATACTGACTCCAGTGTCGACGGTGAAGAGACGAATGTGACTTCCAGTAGGGCCACACGTTACATGATTGAGGCAATGAAAAATGTTTTACACATTTCTGATAATACGAGTACCACCAAAAAAGGGGTATTATGTTCGGTGAGGAAAAACTACCTGTAGTTTTCCTGAATCTGAGAAATTAAATGAGGTGTGTGATGATGCGTGGGTTTCCCCCGATGATAACGGATAATTTCTAAAATGTTATTGGCATTATATCCTTTCCCGCCAGAGGTTAGGGTGCGTTGGGAAACACCCCCTAGGGGGGATAATGCGCTCACACGCTTGTAAGGGCTCTACCTTCGCCTGAGATGGCCGCCCTTAAGGATCCTGCTGATAGAAAGCAGGAGGGTATCCTAAAAGGTATTTACACACATACTGGTGTTATACTGCGACCAGCAATCGCCTCAGCCTGGATGTGCAGTGCTGGGTTGGCGTGGTCGGATTCCCTGACTGAAAATATTGATACCCTAGATAGGGACAGTATATTTTTGCCTATAGAGCATTTAAAAGATGCATTTTTATATATGCGTGATGCACAGCGGAATATTTGCCGACTGGCATCAAGTCTAAGCGCGTTGTCCATTTCTACCAGTAGAGGGTTATGGACACGTCAGTGGTCAGGTGATGCGTATTCCAAACGGCATTTGGAAGTATTGCTTTATTAAGGGAGGAGTTATTTGGGGTCGGTCTTTCAGACCTGGTGGCCACGGCAACAGCTGGGAATTCCACGTTTGTACCCCAGGTCGCCTCTCAACATGAGAAGACGCCGTATTATCAAGCGCAGTCTTTTCGTGGACAAGCGGGCAAAAGGTTCCTCATTTCTGCCCCGTGACAGAGGGAGAGGAAAAAGGCTGCAGAAATCAGCCAGTTCCCAGGAACAGAAACCCTCTCCCGCCTCTGCCAAGCCCTCAGTATACGCTGGGGCTTTACAAGCAGAATCAGGCACGGTGGGGGGCCCGTCTCAATGAATTTCAGCGCGCAGTGGGCTCACTCGCAAGTAGACCCCTGGATCCTTCAGGTGATATCTCAGGGGTACAAATTAGAATTCGAGACGTCTCCCCCTCGCCGTTTCCTAAAGTCGGCTTTACCGATGTCTCCTTCTGACAGGGAGACAGTTTTGGAAGCCATTCACAAGCTGTATTCCCAGCAGGTGATAATCAAGATACCCCTCCTGCAACAGGGAACGGGGTATTATTCCACACTGTTGTGGTACCGAAGCCGGACGGCTCGGTGAGACCGATTCTAAATCTAAAATCTTTGAACACTTACCTACAGAGGTTCAAATTCAAGATTGAGTCACTCAGAGCAGTGATTGCGAACCTGGAAGAAGGGGACTACATGATGTCTCGGGACATCAAGGATGCTTACCTTCATGTCAAAATTTACCCTTCTCACCAAGGGTACCTCAGGTTTATGGTACAGAACTGTCACTATCAGTTCAGACGCTGCCGTATGGATGGTACACGGCACCCCGGGTCTTTACCAAGGTAATGGCCGAAATGATGATATTCCTTCGAAGGAAGTGAATTTTAGTTATCCCTTCCTTGGACAATTCCCTGATAAGGGTAAGATCCAGGGAACAGTTGGAGGTCGGTGTAGCACTATCTCAGGTAGTGTTGCGGCAGCACGATTGGATTCTCAATATTCCAAAATCGCACCTGGTTCCGACAACGTGTCTTCTGTTCCTAGGGATGATCCTGGACACAGTCCAGAAAAAGGTGTTTCTCCCGGAGGAGAAAGCCAGGGAGTTATCCGAGCTAGTCAGGAACCTCCTAAAACCGAGCCAAGTCTCAGTGCATCAATGCACAAGGGTTCTGGGTAAAATGGTGGCTTCCTACGAAGCAATCCCATTCGGCAGATTCCACGCAAGAACTTTCCAGTGGGACCTGCTGGACAAATGGTCCGGATCGCATCTTCAGATGCATCAGCGGATAACCCTGTCACCAAGGACAAGGGTGTCCCTCCTGTGGTGGTTGCAGAGTGCTCATCTTCTAGAGGGCCGCAGATTAGGCATTCAGGACTGGGTCCTGGTGACCACGGATGCCAGCCTGCGAGGCTGGGGAGCAGTCACACAGGGAAGGAATATCCAGGGCTTATGGTCAAGCCTGGAGACATCACTTCACATAAATATCCTGAAGCTAAGGGACATTTACAATGCTCTAAGCTTAGCAAGACCTCTGCTTCAAGGTCAGCCGGTGTTGATCCAGTCGGACAACATCACGGCAGTCACCCACGTAAACAGACAGGGTGGCACAAGAAGCAGGAGGGCAATGGCAGAAGCTGCAAGGATTCTTCGCTGGGCGGAAAATCATGTGATAGCACTGTCAGCAGTATTCATTCCGGGAGTGGACAACTGGGAAGCAGACTTCCTCAGCACGACCTCCACCTGGGAGAGTGGGGACTTCACCCAGAAGTCTTCCACATGATTAAAAACTCGACAGGTATTGCGCCAGGTCCAGGGACCCTCAGGCAATAAGCTGTAGACGCTCTGGTAACACCGTGGGTGTACCAGTCAGGGTATGTGTTCCCTCCTCTGCCTCTCATACCCAAGGTACTGAGATTGATAAGATGGAGAGGAGTAAGCACTATATTCGTGGTTCCGGATTGGCCAAGAAGGACTTGGTAACCGGAACTTCAAGAGATGCTCACGGAGGATCTGTGGCCTCTACCTCTAAGAAGGGACCTGCTCCAGCAAGGACCCTGTCTGTTCCAAGACTTACCGCGGCTGCGTTTGACGGCATGGCGGTTGAACGCCGGATCCTGAAGGAAAAAAGGCATTCCGGATGAAGTCATCCCTATCCTGATCAAAGCCAGGAAGGATGTAACCGCAAAAACATTATCACCGCAATTGGCGAAAATATGTTGCGTGGTGCGAGGCCAGTAAGGCCCGACGGAGGAAATTCAACTGGGTCGATTCCTACATTTCCTGCAAACAGGAGTGTCTATGGGCCTGAAATTGGGGTCCATTAAGGTTCAAATTTCGGCCCTGTCAATTTTCTTCCAAAAAGAACTAGCTTCAGTCCCTGAAGTTCAGACGTTTGTAAAAGGGGTACTGCATATACAGCCTCCTTTTGTGCCTCCAGTGGCACTTTGGGATCTCAATGTAGTTTTGGGTTCCAAAAGTCACATTGGTTTGAACCACTTAAATCTGTGGAGTTAAAATATCTCACATGGAAAGTGGTCATGCTGTTGGCCCTGGTCTGGGCCAGGCGCGTGTCAGAATTGGCGGCTTTATCCTGAAAAAGCCCTTATATGATTTTCCATTCGGACAGGGCGGAATTGAGGACTCGTCCTCAGTTTCTCCCCAAGGTGGTTTCAGCGTCTCACCTGAACCAACCTATTGGTGGTGCCTGCGGCTACTAGGGACTTGGAGGCCTCCAAGTTGCTAGACGTTGTCAGTGCCCTGAAAATATATGTTTCCAGGACGGCTGGAGTCAGGAAATCTGACTCGCTGTTTATCCTGTGTGCACCCAACAAGCTGGGTGCTCCTGCTTCTAAGCAGACTATTGCTCGTTGGATTTGTAGTACAATTCAGCTTGCACATTCTGTGGCAGGCCTGCCACAGCCAAAAATCTGTAAATGCCCACTCCACAAGGAAGGTGGGCTCATCTTGGGCGGCTGCCCGAGGGGTCTCGGCTTTACAACTTTGCCGAGCAGCTACTTGGTCAGGAGCAAATACGTTTGTAAAATTCTACAAAATTGATATCCTGGCTGAGGAGGACCTGGAGTTCTCTCATTTGGTGCTGCAGAGTCATCCGCACTCTCCCGCCCGTTTGGGAGCTTTGGTATAATCCCCATGGTCCTTACGGAGTCCCCAGCATCCACTTAGGACGTTAGAGAAAATAAGAATTTACTTACCGATAATTCTATTTCTCATAGTCCGTAGTGGATGCTGGGCGCCCATCCCAAGTGCGGATTGTCTGCAATACTTGTACATAGTTATTGTTACAAAAATCGGGTTATTATTGTTGTGAGCCATCTTTCAGAGGCTCCTCTGTTATCATGCTGTTAACTGGGTTCAGATCACAGGTTATACGGTGTGATTGGTGTGGCTGGTATGAGTCTTACCCGGGATTCAAAATCCTTCCTTATTGTGTACGCTCGTCCGGGCACAGTATCCTAACTGAGGCTAGGAGGAGGGTCATAGGGGGAGGAGCCAGTGCACACCAGATAGTCCTAAAGCTTTCTTTAGATGTGCCCAGTCTCCTGCGGAGCCGCTATCCCCATGGTCCTTACGGAGTCCCCAGCATCCACTACGGACTATGAGAAATAGAATTATCGGTAAGTAAATTCTTATTTTCTTCTTCCTCATTTAGAAATATCTAATTCTCCATCGTTGTTTATTCTTATTTTTCTTCTTACTTTTTTCTCCAAAGAGAATTTAAGTTTGTATATTTTAATGATATACTTAATACTTAATCTATATAGAATCTACTACAAGGATAATATAAATCTTTTGTATTAATTGAATGTATACTCGTACAATGGAACTCTATTGATCAACTGTACACCTTATCCTCTGCAATATTGATGAATTATAAATGCGACTATGTTTAATATGTAAAAACTATGGGTCAAATGTAATAAAGTGAGAGTTTCAAAAAGTGAGAGATTTGGTAAGGTTTTGCAGTTTTTTTTAAAAAGTGGCAATCATTTACACAGCAAGATAACCCTGGTTTTGCAGTGTAAATGATTGCCACTTTAAAAAAAGAAAACTGAAAAACCTTACCCAAATCTCTCACTTTCTGAAACTCTCACTCTATTACATTTGGCCCTATGTGTTTTAAGTTTGTACATTATGTATGTTATATATTGAGACAACCTCTTTTATGTTCTAGTTCCTTGTCATAGAATACCCCTGATTAAGTCACTGATGACGAAACACGTTGGGTGATCTATTGCTTTATCATTCAGATCTAAAATGAAAGAAAAGAACTGTCTTTCAAATACATGCTAAGAATGAAACTGTACTTAAGTATTGGTACAATTACTGTTTTGCCATTTACAATATTTTATATGAATGTTTAAGGAAGTATTTTAATAAATATACTCATACTTTGTAAAAATGACAATCGGTTATACAAATTTTACAGGTAATAACCTGTAGAGACTCAACAATTTAACTAGGCGCCCCCAAAAGAAACCATTTTTCTATATATATATATTAGAGATGTGCGGCTGGCATTTTTCGTGTTTTGGTTCTAATTCCACTTTCGTGTTTTGGTTTTGGCTTGGTTTTGCCAAAACCACCCTTTCGTGTTTTGGTTTTGGATCTGGATGATTTAAAAAAAAAACATAAAAACAGCTAAAATCACAGAATTTGGGGGTAATTTTGCTCTTACGGTATTATTAACCTCAATAACATTCATTTCCACTCATTTCCAGTCTATTCTGAACACCTCACTATATTGTTTTTAGGCCTAAAAGTTGCACCGTGGTGGCTGTATGACTAAGCTAAGCGACACAAGTGTGCGGCACAAACAGCTGGCCCATCTAGGAGTGGCACTGCAGTTGCAGACAAGATGGCACTATTCAAATACTAGTCCCCAAACAGCACATGATGCAAAGAAGAAAGAGGTGCAATTAGGTAGCTGGATGGCCAAGCTGAGTGACAGAAGTGTGCGGCACAAACACCTGGCCCATCTAGGAGTGGCACTGCAGTTACAGAAAGGATGGCACTTAAAAAAAACTAGTCCCCAAACAGCACATCATGCAAAGAAGAAAAAGAGGTGCAATTAGGTAGCTGAATGGCCAAGCTAAGCGACACAAGTGTGCGGCACAAACACCTGGCCCATCTAGGAGTGGCACTGCAGTTACAGACAGGATGGCACTTAAAAAAACTAGTCCCCAAACAGCACATGATGCACAGAAGAAAAAGAGGTGCAAGATGGAATTGTCCTTGGGCCCTCCCACCCACCCTTATGTTGTATAAATAGGACATGCACACTTTAACAAACCAATCATTTCAGCGACAGGGTCTGCCACACGACTGTGGCTGAATTGACTGGTTGGTTTGGGCCCCCACCAAAAAAGAAGCAATCAAACTCTCCTTGCACAAACTGGCTCTACAGAGGCAAGATGTCCACCTCCTCCTCATCCTCCGATTCCTCACCCCTTTCGCTGTGTACATCCTCCTCCTCACAGAGTATTAATTTGTCCCCACTGGAATCCACCATCACAGGTTCCTGTGTACTTTCTGGAGGCAATTGCTGGTAAAGGTCTTCTCTGAGGAATTTATCATTCATTTTGATGAACATCATCTTCACCACATTTAGTGGAAATAACCTCCTACTCCGATCGCTGACAAGGTTACCGGCTGCACTAAACACTCTTTCGGAGTACACACTGGAGGGGGGCAACTTAGGTAAAATGAAGCCAGTTTGTGCAAGGGCCTCCAAATTGCATCTTTTTCCTGCCAGTATACGTACGGACTGGATGCTGTCACTCATATAATCCTCCACCATTCTTTCAATGGTGACAGAATCATATGCAGTGACAGTAGACATGTCAGTAATCGTTGGCAGGTCCTTCAGTCCGGACCAGATATCAGCTTTCGCTCCTGACTGCCCTGCATCACCGCCAGCGGGTGGGCTAGGAAATTTTATCCTTTTCCTTGCAGCCCCAGTGGCGGGAGAAATTGAAGGAGGAGCTGTTGACGGGTCACGTTCCGCTTGAGTTCACAATTTACTAACCAGCAGGTCTTTGCACCTCTGCACACTTGTATCTGCTGGAAAGAGAGATACAACGTAGGCTTTAAACCTAGGATCGAGCACGGTGGCCAAAATGTAGTGCTCTGATTTCAACAGATTGACCACCCGTGAATCCTGGCAAAGCGAATGAAGGGCTCCATCCACAAGTCCCACATACTTTGCGGAATTGCTTCATCTTAGCTCCTCCTTCAATTTCTCCAGCTGCTTCTGCAAAAGCCTGATGAGGGGAATGACCTGACTCAAGCTGGCAGTGTCTGAACTGACTTCACGTGTGGCAAGTTCAAAGGGTTGGAGAACCTTGCACAAGACGGAAATCATTCTCCACTGCGCTTGAGTCAGGTGCATTACCCCTCCTTTGCCTATATCGTAGGTGGATGTATAGGCTTGAATGGCCTTTTGCTGCTCCTCCATCCTCTGAAGCTTATAGAGTGTTGAATTCCACCTCTTGCTTCAGTTGATGGCGGGGCAGGTTCAGGCGTGTTTGCTGGCGCTACAGTCTTCGGCTCGCAGTGGCAGAATGCTGAAAGTGGCCCGCAATTTTACGGGCCACCGACAGCATCTCCTGCACACCCCTGTCATTTTTCAAAAAATTCTGCACCACCAAATTAATTGTATGTGCAAAACATGGGACATGCTGGAATTTGCCCAGATGTAATGCATGCAAAATATTGGTCGCATTGTCCGATATCACAAATCCCCAGGAGAGTCCAATTGGGGTAAGCCATTCTGCGATGATGTTCATCAGTTTCCGTAAGAGGTTGACAGCTGTGTGCCTCTTAAGGAAAGCGGTGTTACATAGCGTAGCCTGCCTAGGAACGAGTTGGTGTTTGCGAGATGCTGCTACTGGTGCCGCTGCTGTTGTTGCTGCGGGAGGCCATACAACTACCCAGTGGGCTGTTACAGTCATATAGTCCTTAGTCTGCCCTATTCCACTTGTCCACATGTCCGTGGTTAAGTGGACACTGGATACAACCGCATTTTTTAGGACACTGGTGACTCTTTTTCTGACGTTTGTGTACATTATCGGTATCGCCTGCCTAGAGAAGTGGAACCTAGATAGGATTTGATACCGGGGACACAGTACCTCAAACAATTCTCTAAGTCCCACTGAACTAATGGCGGATACCGGATGCATGTCTATCACAAACATAGCTGTCAAGGCCTCAGTTATCCGCTTTGCAAAAGGATGACTGCTGTCATATTTCATCTTCCTCACAAAGCACTGTTGGACAGTCAATTGCTTACTGGAAGTAGTACAAGTGGTCTTCCGACTTCCCCTCTGGGATGACGATCGACTCCCAACAGCAGCGGCAGCAACAGCAGGCGTACCACTCAAGGATCCTACCGAGGAATCCCGGTTAGGAGAGGACTCCTCAGTCTTGACAGTGACATGGCCTGCAGGACTACTGACGTTCCTGACTGAGGAGGAAGTTGACGTTGAGGGAGTTGGTGGTGTGGCTTGCAGGAGCTTGGGTACAGGAGGAAGAAGGGATTTAGGTGTCAGTGGACTGCTTACGCCTTTACCCAAAGTTTCACAACTTGACACTGACATGATGAATGCGCAGTAGGTGACGTATAAGGGAGGATGTTCCAAGGTGGTTAACAACCTTACCCCTACTTATTACAGATTGACAGAGGCAACAGATGGCTGTACACCTGTTGTCCGGATTTGTGGCGAAATAATTCCACACAAAAGAGGTGGCTTTTTTGGTAGTTTGCCCAGGCATCACAATAGGCTTCTTCATCCCACGGACAACAGGTGTCTACCCCGGTGCCTGACTTAAACAAACCACATCACCATCAGAATCCTCATCGGCAACTTCCTCCTCAGTGCCAGCAACACCCATATCCTCATCCTGGTGTACTTCAACAGTGACATCTTCAATTTGAATATCAGGAACGGGACTGTGGGTGCTCCTTCCAGCACTTACAGGGGGCGTGCAAATGGTGGAAGGAGCCACCTCTTACCATCCAGTATTGGGAAGGTCAGGCATCGCAACCGCCGACACACTTGGGCTCTCCTTGGGGATTTGTGATACCATCTCAGAACGCACAGTTCTTTTCTGTGCTCTTTCCAGCTTAACTCTTATTTTTTTCTAGCGGGAGGATGAGGGCCTCCATCGTCATGTGAAGCTGAACCACTAGCCATGAACATAGGCCAGGGCCTCAGCCGTTCCTTGCCACTCCGTGACGTAAATGGCATATTGGCAAGTTTACGTTTCTCCTCAGAAGATTTAAATGTCTTTTTTTGGTTCTTTTTACTGAACTTTGGCTTTTTGGATTTTGCATGCCCTCTACTATCACATTGGGCATCAGCCTTGGCAGACGATGTTGATGGCATTTCATCGTCTATGTCATGGCTAGTGGCAGCAGCTTCAGCACTAGGAGGAAGTGGTTCTTCTTGATCTTTCCCTATTTTAGCCTCAAAATTTTTGTTCTCCATTATTTTTTGGGAGTTATATAAGACAATGGGGGTCATTCCGAGTTGATCGTAGCTGTGCTAAATTTAGCACAGCTACGATCATCTTCCCTGACATGCGGGGGGACGCCCAGCACAATGCTAGTCCGCCCCGCATGTCAGGCCCGAACCCCCCACACAAATACAAAAGCATCGCACAGCGGCGATGCCTTTGTATTTGAGGAGTAACTCCCGGCCAGCGCAGCTCCTGTGGCTGGCCAGGAGTTAATTGTCGCTGCCACTGGCCGCAGTGGCTGCATGAGACGTCACGCAGCCGCTGCGGCCCGCCCCCCCCCCCCCTCCCCCCAACGGTCCGGCCACGCCTGCATTGGCCGGACCGCTCCCCCTAAACAGCGGCTTAACACCGCCGTTCAGCCCCCTCCCGCCTAGCTCTGTCTCAGAGGTGATCGCTAGGCAACGAAAGCTGCCATGCGCCGGCACACTGCAGCGCCGGCGCATGCGCAGTTCCGACCCGATCGCTGCGCTGCGACAAACTGCAGCGAGCGATCGGGTCAGAATGACCCCCAATATGCAGCACTGGAATGACTGATGGACAGGACACTACTACTGGTCTGATGCAGCACAACACAACAACACTCTAAGGGACTTGTGGTTGTTGTTGTTATTATTATTATACGGCAGCAGTGGACATATAGCAGCAGCGTATACCGTCACTTGAATGACTGATGGACAGGACACTACCACTGGTCTGATGCAGCACAACACAACAACACTTTATACAGCTACACTGGATATATGGCAGCAGAGGACACCAACACTAAAACATAGAAACATAGAATTTGATGGCAGATAAGAACCACTTGGCCTATCTAGTCTGACCCTTTTTTTTTTTTTACATTATTTTTATCTCTAACCTTGTTTGATCCTTATTTCTTTGTAAGGATATCCTTATGTCTATCCCATGCATGTTTAAATTGCTCTACTGTCTTAGCCTCTACCACCTCTGATGGGAGGCTATTCCACTTGTCCACTACCCTTTCTGTGAAGTAATTTTTCCTCAAATTTCCCCTGAACCTCCCCCTCCAGTCTCAGTGCATGTCCTCGTGTCCTATTGCTTCTCTTCATTTGGAGAATGTTTCCAAACTTTGTTAAACCCTTGATATATTTGAAAGTTTCTATCATGTCCTCCCTTTCCCGTCTCTGCTCCAAACTATACATATTGAGATTTCTTAGTCTTTCTGGGTATGTTTTGTGATGTAGGCCATGCACCATTTTAGTTGCCCTTCTTTTTACAGTTTCTAATGTATTAATATCCTTTTGAAGATATGGCCTCCAGAATTGAACACAGTATTCTAGATGAGGCCGTACCAATGACCTATACAGTGGCATTATTACTTCTTTCTTTCTGCTGCTGATTCCTCTCCCAATGCAGCCAAGCATCTGACTAGCCTTCCTCATTGCTTTGTTACATTGCTTACCTGCCTTTAAGTCACCTGAAATAGTGACTCCTAGATCCCTTTCCTCCTCAGTAGTTTCCAGTATAGTGCCATTAATACTATATTTAGCCTTTGGATTTTTGAGACCGAAGTGCATGAGTTTGCATATTTTGGCATTAAACTGTAATTGCCACTCTCGTGACCATTCCTCTAGTCTACCTAGATCCTCAATTTTGTTTTACCCCACCTGGTGTGTCTACCCTATTGCATACCTTTGGGTCATCTGCAAAAAGGCATACTTTCCCTTTAATGCCATTTGCAATGTCACCAATGAAGATATTAAAAAGCACTGGTCCAAGTACAGATCCCTGGGGTACTCCACTGGTAACATTTCCCTCCTGTGAATGCACTCCATTTACCACAACTCTCTGTTTTCTATCCTTCAACCAAGATCTTATCCATTCAATAATCCTAATATCCAATCCCAAACTTTCAAGTTTATTTAGCAGCCTGCGATGTGGAACAGTGTCAAAAGCCTTACTAAAGTCTAGATAAGCTATATCCATGGCTCCACCTTTATCCATCACTTTAGTCACGCAGTCAAAAAAGTCAATAAGGTTTGTTTGACATGATCTCCCCACACACTGACTGGCTGGACTGATGCAGCACAATACACTGACTACACTGGACTGGACAACACATCACAGCACCACTTTATACAGCTACACTGGATATATAGCAGCAGAGGGCACCAACACTGTGATTGTCTGGACTGATGCATCACAATACACTGACTACACTGGACAGCACAACACAGCACAAGACTCGCCACCCCACTTTCCCGCCCCCACACAGACACTGAACACTGAGGACACGTCCTCTCAATGCACTCTCCGAGACTGAAGTGAAAATGGCCGCGATGTGCGGCTCCTTATATGGAATCCAAATCCCGCGAGAATCCGACAGCGGGATGATGACGTTTTGCCACGTTCATGTTTCCGAGTCAGGCGGGAAAACCCGAACCGTGCTCGGAACCGAACTCGGAAGGCAAAGTCCGGTAGGGTTCGGTTCTCTGAGAACTGAACCCGCTCATCTCTAATAAATATATATATATATATATATAGATATATTCCAAATGTTCTCTGGCACTCCAGTCCTCCCCCGTAGGGTGTATCCTGCTCTGGTGCCCTCCCCAGGGATCTTCTCCCTGACATGCAACAACAATCAGAAATCAGAGGCGGCACTCAGAGTCTTGTGAAGCAGTGAAAAAACTTGTATTGATGAGGTCAACGTTTCGGGGACCACCTCCCCGAAACGTTGACCTCATCAATACAAGTTTTTTCACTGCTTCACAAGACTCTGAGTGCCGCCTCTGATTTCTGATTGTTGTTATATATAGATATATCTAGATATATCTAGATATATTTTTATATATATATATATATATATATATATATATTACACACATACAAACAATACTGTGCATATGTTTTAGGTAGGTGTGGAAAAAATGCTGCAAAGTACGATTGCTTTCAAAAATAGAGGTGTTAATAGTTTATTTTTCTCAATTAATGAAATGCAAGACGGATGAACTGAAGAGAAATCGGTTTGGTGTGACCACCCTTTGCCTTAGAAACAGCATCAATTCTTCTAGGTACACTTGCACAAAGTCAGGGATTTTGTAGGGTTATAGTCAGGTGTATGATTAACCAATCATACCAAACAGGTACTAATGATCATCATTTTCATATGTAGGTTGAAACAGTCATTAACTGAAACAGAAACAGCTGTTTAGGATGCTTAAAACTGGGTGAGGAACAGCCAAACTGCTACAAAAGGTGAATTTGTGGAAGACCATTTTTATGTCACAAGTCATACACCATGGCAAGACTAAGCATAGCAACGAGACACAAGGTAGTTACACTGCATCAACAAGGTCTCTCCCAGGCAATGTCTTCAAAGTAGACTGGGGTTTCAAGATGGCTGTTCAAGCTCTTTTGAAGAAGCTC
This sequence comes from Pseudophryne corroboree, assembly GCF_028390025.1. Taxonomy (NCBI): domain Eukaryota; kingdom Metazoa; phylum Chordata; class Amphibia; order Anura; family Myobatrachidae; genus Pseudophryne; species Pseudophryne corroboree. Next base: position 132,366,738 of record NC_086449.1, on the reverse strand, counting down.
AAAGAAACTGACAATGTTGAAGACTGTAGATACAGTGGTCACTGGTCAGCCAAGGAAAATTAGATGAAAGACACACCATGCTTACTTCCCTTCAAAATCGGAAGATGTCCAGCAGTGTCCTCAGCTCAGAATTGGCAGAAACCAGTGGGACCTAGGTACACCCACCTACTTATCGGAGAAGTCCGGACAGATGTGGTCTTTATGGAAGAATTGCAGCCAAAAATCCCTACCTTCAATGTGGAAACAAGGCCAATAGACTCAAATATGCACGAAAACATAGGAACTGGGGTGCAGAAAAATGGCAGCAAGTGCTCTGGACTGATGAGTCAAATTTTTTTAATATTTGGCTGTAACAGAAGGCATTTTGTTTGCCGAAGAGCTGGAAAGTGGTACAATAATGAGTGTCTGCAGGCAAGGGTGAAGCATGGTGGGATTACTTGCAAGTTTGGGGCTGCATTTCAGCAAATGGAGTTGGGGTTTTGGTAAGGACTAAAGGTGTCCTCAGTGCTGAGAAATACAGGCAGATACTTATCATTCATGCAATATCATCAGTGAGATGTTTGATTGGCTCCAAATTTATTCTGCAGCAAGATAACGACTCCAAACATACAGCCAATATCATTAAGAACTATCTTCAGCCTAAAGAATAACAAGAAGTCCTGAAAAATGATGATATTGTCCACACAGAGCCCTGATCTCAACATCATGGAGTGTGGGATTGCATGAAGAGACAGAAGGATTTGAGCAAGCCTACATCCACAGACGATCTGTGGTTAATTCTCCAAAATGTTTGGAACATCTTCCCTGCTGAGCTCCTTCAAAAACTTTGTGCAAGTGTACCTAGGAGAATTGATGCTGTTTTGAAGGCAAAGGGTGGTCACAATAAATATTGATTTAAATTAGATTTCTCTTCTGCTCATTCACTTTGCATTTTGTTCATTAATAAAAAATAAACTATTAACACCTCTATTTTTTAAAGCATACTTACTTTGAAGCATTTTTTCCAAACCTGCGTAAAACTTTTGCACAGTACTATATATACTGTGTATGTATGTGTGTGTGTGTGTGTATATATATATATATATATACATATATATACACACAGTATATATAAGTTACCGATTTTCTGCCACACTGAGGAGGATGGAGAAATCAGGATAAACCGTAGAAAATATGGTCAGATTATCGAGGATGTGCACACATTGCACAATATCGGGAACTTTTAGCCAATATCTTTTGTCATGACTATCCAATCATATAATCGAAGCAGAGTGTATCTAACCATTTTTAACCATTTTATCAGCATTTTGCCCAAAATGCTCATGCTGACACACTATACAGTACAGTTGTATAGTGTGAGGTCGGGACGGACTGAGGCCGTGAAGCAACCCTGGCACGTCACTGTGTGACAGCGCACAACAAGGAGGGTGTGGCCACATCTCACGGGGGGTGTCACGAATCAAGGGCATGCCCTGTATAACAGCCGCAGGTGGGACAGTAGGAGCGTGGGTGTCTGAGCAGAAGTCCGGAGGCTGCGCTGCTCGACCAGTCCCGCTCTCTATGTGGCCTGACCAACCCATCCAGCCGTCCGTCCTTCTGGCATTTGCCAAAAGAGCTAGATGGCCAGTCCAGCCCTGGTGTGTGGGCAGCTTTGCCATGCGCCAAGCGTCAAGGAACATGCATGAACTAGCTTACTGATTCCTGCATGAACATAGGAACTGGAAACCCAGACTCCAGCTTCTCAATAAAGTAAAAATAAAGTTTATATAAGTAAAATGTATAAACATATTCTCTGTAACGCGCTGGGGAATATGTGTGCGCTATATAAATAACTGGTAATAATTAATATATATATATTATGCAAAAAAAACTGGAACAAATGCTTTATTTTAACAATAAAGCATTTTTTTCATGTGGGCACTCCCAGCTAATGCCATCCTGAGATGGTATTAGTGATCGGGGAGCAAGGCTGCTGTCTGTGATATATAGTATTGGCCATGTTTTGCATGGAGAAGTTTTGCAGGATGCCCCAGTGAAGTATACCTCCTACAGAAGCATGGGGTCTTTATTATATAAGCAAAAGCCCTAAATCCTTCAAGTACTCCTGCTTTCACAGGATTTGGGTTGTTGTTTTTTTTTGCATTTGATTGACTCCTTGTTCGGAAAACAGATATGATGTGCTTTAGCAAATGTGTATTTGTTAGAGATGAGCGGGTTCGGTTCCTCGGAATCCGAACCCGCCCGAACTTCAGTTTTTTTTACACGGGGCCGAGCGACTCGGATCTTCCCGCCTTGCTCGGTTAACCCGAGCGCGCCCGAACGTCATCATCCCGCTGTCGGATTCTCGCGAGGCTCGGATTCTATCGCGAGACTCGGATTCTATATAAGGAGCCGCGCGTCGCCGCCATTTTCACACGTGCATTGAGATTGATAGGGAGAGGACGTGGCTGGCGTCCTCTACGTTTATAGAGAGTGAGACTAGAGTAGAGAGAGACACAGTATTATTTACTTTAGTAATTTTGGGGAGCATTAGGAGGAGTACTACTACTTGCTGAAGTGATAGATAGTGTGACTGTATATCTGACTTGTGGGGGAGACACTGACAGTGGGGAGCAGTTAGAGTCTGAGAGCAGGAGTACATATTTTAACGTACAGTGCACACTTTTGCTGGCACTCTGCTGCCAGAGTGCCACACTGCCATTGTGACCACACTGACCACCAGTATATATTGTGATTGTCTGCTTAGGAGTACTACTTGCAAGTTGCTGATAGTGTGACCAGTGACCTGACCACCAGTTTTATTAATCACCACCAGTTTAATATATATATATATATATATATATATATAAAATTGTATATAATATATATATAATTGTATATGTATACCGCACCTACCCGTGTTTTTTTTTTTTTTTTTTCTTCTTGATACATACTACTATAGTAGCTTACTTTAGCAGTCTGCGGTGCTGCTGAGCTGACAGTGTCCAGCAGGTCCGTCATCAGTCATTACATAATAAATATATATACCTGTCCGGCTGCAGTACTAGTGATATTATATATATATATATATATATATATATATTAATTTCATCTCATTATCATCCAGTCTATATTAGCAGCAGACACAGTACGGTAGTCCACGGCTGTAGCTACCTCTGTGTCGGCAGTCGCTGGTCCATCCATAATTGTATACCACCTACCCGTGGTTTTTTTTTTTCTCTTTCTTCTTGATACATACTACTATAGTAGCTTACTGTCTTACTGTAGCAGTCTGCGGTGCTGCTGAGCTGACAGTGTCCAGCAGGTCCGTCATCAGTCATTACATAATAAATATATATACCTGTCCGGCTGCAGTACTAGTGATATTATATATATATATATATATATATATATATTGATTTCATCTCATTATCATCCAGTCTATATTAGCAGCAGACACAGTACGGTAGTCCACGGCTGTAGCTACCTCTGTGTCGGCAGTCGCTGGTCCATCCATAATTGTATACCACCTACCCGTGTTTTTTTTTTCTCTTTCTTCTTGATACATACTACTATAGTAGCTTACTGTAGCAGTCTGCGGTGCTGCTGAGCTGACAGTGTCCAGCAGGTCCGTCATCAGTCATTACATAATAAATATATATACCTGTCCGGCTGCAGTACTAGTGATATTATATATATATATATATATATATATATATATATTGATTTCATCTCATTATCATCCAGTCTATATTAGCAGCAGACACAGTACGGTAGTCCACGGCTGTAGCTACCTCTGTGTCGGCAGTCGCTGGTCCATCCATAATTGTATACCACCTACCCGTGTTTTTTTTTTTCTCTTTCTTCTTGATACATACTACTATAGTAGCTTACTGTAGCAGTCTGCGGTGCTGCTGAGCTGACAGTGTCCAGCAGGTCCGTCATCAGTCATTACATAATAAATATATATACCTGTCCGGCTGCAGTACTAGTGATATTATATATATATATATATATATATATATATTAATTTCATCTCATTATCATCCAGTCTATATTAGCAGCAGACACAGTACGGTAGTCCACGGCTGTAGCTACCTCTGTGTCGGCAGTCGCTGGTCCATCCATAATTGTATACCACCTACCCGTGTTTTTTTTTTCTCTTTCTTCTTGATACATACTTACTATAGTAGCTTACTGTAGCAGTCTGCGGTGCTGCTGAGCTGACAGTGTCCAGCAGGTCCGTCATCAGTCATTACATAATAAATATATATACCTGTCCGGCTGCAGTACTAGTGATATTATATATATATATATATATATATATATATATATATTGATTTCATCTCATTATCATCCAGTCTATATTAGCAGCAGACACAGTACGGTAGTCCACGGCTGTAGCTACCTCTGTGTCGGCAGTCGCTGGTCCATCCATAATTGTATACCACCTACCCGTGGTTTTTTTTTTCTCTTTCTTCTTGATACATACTACTATAGTAGCTTACTGTAGCAGTCTGCGGTGCTGCTGAGCTGACAGTGTCCAGCAGGTCCGTCATCAGTCATTACATAATAAATATATATACCTGTCCGGCTGCAGTACTAGTGATATTATATATATATATATATATATATTAATTTCATCTCATTATCATCCAGTCTATATTAGCAGCAGACACAGTACGGTAGTCCACGGCTGTAGCTACCTCTGTGTCGGCAGTCGCTGGTCCATCCATAATTGTATACCACCTACCCGTGGTTTTTTTTTTTCTCTTTCTTCTTGATACATACTACTATAGTAGCTTACTGTAGCAGTCTGCGGTGCTGCTGAGCTGACAGTGTCCAGCAGGTCCGTCATCAGTCATTACATAATAAATATATATACCTGTCCGGCTGCAGTACTAGTGATATTATATATATATATATTAATTTCATCTCATTATCATCCAGTCTATATTAGCAGCAGACACAGTACGGTAGTCCACGGCTGTAGCTACCTCTGTGTCGGCAGTCGCTGGTCCATCCATAAGTATACTAGTATCCATCCATCTCCATTGTTTACCTGAGGTGCCTTTTAGTTGTGCCTATTAAAATATGGAGAACAAAAATGTTGAGGTTCCAAAATTAGGGAAAGATCAAGATCCACTTCCACCTCGTGCTGAAGCTGCTGCCACTAGTCATGGCCGAGACGATGAAATGCCAGCAACGTCGTCTGCCAAGGCCGATGCCCAATGTCATAGTACAGAGCATGTAAAATCCAAAACACCAAATATCAGTAAAAAAAGGACTCCAAAATCTAAAATAAAATTGTCGGAGGAGAAGCGTAAACTTGCCAATATGCCATTTACCACACGGAGTGGCAAGGAACGGCTGAGGCCCTGGCCTATGTTCATGGCTAGTGGTTCAGCTTCACATGAGGATGGAAGCACTCAGCCTCTCGCTAGAAAAATGAAAAGACTCAAGCTGGCAAAAGCACCGCAAAGAACTGTGCGTTCTTCGAAATCTCAAATCCACAAGGAGAGTCCAATTGTGTCGGTTGCGATGCCTGACCTTCCCAACACTGGACGTGAAGAGCATGCGCCTTCCACCATTTGCACGCCCCCTGCAAGTGCTGGAAGGAGCACCCGCAGTCCAGTTCCTGATAGTCAGATTGAAGATGTCAGTGTTGAAGTACACCAGGATGAGGAGGATATGGGTGTTGCTGGCGCTGGGGAGGAAATTGACAAGGAGGATTCTGATGGTGAGGTGGTTTGTTTAAGTCAGGCACCCGGGGAGACACCTGTTGTCCGTGGGAGGAATAGGGCCGTTGCCATGCCTGGTGAAAATACCAAAAAAATCAGCTCTTCGGTGTGGAAGTATTTCACCAGAAATGCGGACAACATTTGTCAAGCCGTGTGTTGCCTTTGTCAAGCTGTAATAAGTAGGGGTAAGGACGTTAACCACCTCGGAACATCCTCCCTTATACGTCACCTGCAGCGCATTCATAATAAGTCAGTGACAAGTTCAAAAACTTTGGGCGACAGCGGAAGCAGTCCACTGACCAGTAAATCCCTTCCTCTTGTAACCAAGCTCACGCAAACCACCCCACCAACTCCCTCAGTGTCAATTTCCTCCTTCCCCAGGAATGCCAATAGTCCTGCAGGCCATGTCACTGGCAATTCTGACGAGTCCTCTCCTGCCTGGGATTCCTCCGATGCATCCTTGCGTGTAACGCCTACTGCTGCTGGCGCTGCTGTTGTTGCTGCTGGGAGTCGATGGTCATCCCAGAGGGGAAGTCGTAAGCCCACTTTTACTACTTCCACCAAGCAATTGACTGTCCAACAGTCCTTTGCGAGGAAGATGAAATATCACAGCAGTCATCCTGTTGCAAAGCGGATAACTGAGGCCTTGACAACTATGTTGGTGTTAGACGTGCGTCCGGTATCCGCCGTTAGTTCACAGGGAACTAGACAATTTGTTGAGGTAGTGTGCCCCCGTTACCAAATACCATCTAGGTTCCACTTCTCTAGGCAGGCGATACCGAGAATGTACACGGACGTCAGAAAAAGACTCACCAGTGTCCTAAAAAATGCAGTTGTACCCAATGTCCACTTAACCACGGACATGTGGACAAGTGGAGCAGGGCAGGGTCAGGACTATATGACTGTGACAGCCCACTGGGTAGATGTATGGACTCCCGCCGCAAGAACAGCAGCGGCGGCACCAGTAGCAGCATCTCGCAAACGCCAACTCTTTCCTAGGCAGGCTACGCTTTGTATCACCGGTTTCCAGAATACGTACACAGCTGAAAACCTCTTACGGCAACTGAGGAAGATCATCGCGGAATGGCTTACCCCAATTGGACTCTCCTGTGGATTTGTGGCATCGGACAACGCCAGCAATATTGTGTGTGCATTAAATATGGGCAAATTCCAGCACGTCCCATGTTTTGCACATACCTTGAATTTGGTGGTGCAGAATTTTTTAAAAAACGACAGGGGCGTGCAAGAGATGCTGTCAGTGGCCAGAAGAATTGCGGGACACTTTCGGCGTACAGGCACCACGTACAGAAGACTGGAGCACCACCAAAAACGCCTGAACCTGCCCTGCCATCATCTGAAGCAAGAAGTGGTAACGAGGTGGAATTCAACCCTCTATATGCTTCAGAGGTTGGAGGAGCAGCAAAAGGCCATTCAAGCCTATACAATTGAGCACGATATAGGAGGTGGAATGTACCTGTCTCAAGCGCAGTGGAGAATGATTTCAACGTTGTGCAAGGTTCTGCAACCTTTTGAACTTGCCACACGTGAAGTCAGTTCAGACACTGCCAGCCTGAGTCAGGTCATTCCCCTCATCAGGCTTTTGCAGAAGAAGCTGGAGGCATTGAAGGAGGAGCTAAAAGGGAGCGATTCCGCTAGGCATGTGGGACTTGTGGATGGAGCCCTTAATTCGCTTAACAAGGATTCATGGGTGGTCAATCTGTTGAAATCAGAGCACTACATTTTGGCCACCGTGCTCGATCCTAGATTTAAAACCTACCTTGGATCTCTCTTTCCGGCAGACACAAGTCTGCTGGGGTTCAAAGACCTGCTGGTGACAAAATTGTCAAGTCAAGCGGAACGCGACCTGTCAACATCTCCTCCTTCACATTCTCCCGCAACTGGGGGTGCGAGGAAAAGGCTCAGAATTCCGAGCCCACCCGCTGGCGGTGATGCAGGGCAGTCTGGAGCGACTGCTGATGCTGACATCTGGTCCGGACTGAAGGACCTGACAACGATTACGGACATGTCGTCTACTGTCACTGCATATGATTCTCTCCCCATTGAAAGAATGGTGGAGGATTATATGAGTGACCGCATCCAAGTAGGCACGTCAGACAGTCCGTACTTATACTGGCAGGAAAAAGAGGCAATTTGGAGGCCCTTGCACAAACTGGCTTTATTCTACCTAAGTTGCCCTCCCACAAGTGTGTACTCCGAAAGAGTGTTTAGTGCCGCCGCTCACCTTGTCAGCAATCGGCGTACGAGGTTACTTCCAGAAAATGTGGAGAAGATGATGTTCATTAAAATGAATTCTAATCAATTCCTCCGTGGAGACATTGACCAGCAGCAATTGCCTCCACAAAGTACACAGGGAGCTGAGATGGTGGATTCCAGTGGGGACGAATTGATAATCTGTGAGGAGCGGGATGTACACGGTGATATATCGGAGGATGATGATGAGGTGGACATCTTGCCTCTGTAGAGCCAGTTTGTGCAAGGAGAGATTAATTGCTTCTTTTTCGGTGGGGATCCAAACCAACCCGTCATTTCAGTCACAGTCGTGTGGCAGACCCTGTCACTGAAATGATGGGTTGGTTAAAGTGTGCATGTCCTGTTTATACAACATAAGGGTGGGTGGGAGGGCCCAAGGACAATTCCATCTTGCACCTCTTTTTTCTTTCATTTTTCTTTGCGTCATGTGCTGTTTGGAGAGTGTTTTTTGGAAGGGCCATCCTGCGTGACACTGCAGTGCCACTCCTAGATGGGCCAGGTGTTTGTGTCGGCCACTAGGGTCGCTTATCTTACTCACACAGCTACCTCATTGCGCCTCTTTTTTTCTTCTTTGCGTCATGTGCTGTTTGGGGAGTGTTTTTTGGAAGGGCCATCCTGCGTGACACTGCAGTGCCACTCCTAGATGGGCCAGGTGTTTGTGTCGGCCACTAGGGTCGCTTAGCTTACTCACACAGCTACCTCATTGCGCCTCTTTTTTTCTTCTTTGCGTCATGTGCTGTTTGGGGAGTGTTTTTTGGAAGGGCCATCCTGCGTGACACTGCAGTGCCACTCCTAGATGGGCCAGGTGTTTGTGTCGGCCACTAGGGTCGCTTATCTTACTCACACAGCTACCTCATTGCGCCTCTTTTTTTCTTCTTTGCGTCATGTGCTGTTTGGGGAGTGTTTTTTGGAAGGGCCATCCTGTGACAATGCTAAATTCCTTTGTCGTATAAACAACCCTTTATGAAGCTAAGAACACTGTACGCTGTTTACTTAAGAAGTACCGTAATGGTACGCTATCTGCGTAGCGATCGCTCAGCCGTAGGCGAGACGCTCAAGCGTCACGTTCGCTCACGGCCCAGTGATCACAGGACACGTTATTGGTTATGTCTAGGGGAAAGATTCGCTGTAACGTAGCGTACGCTAGAGACCACGAGGAGGTCACCAGCGATGCAGACGCTCACAACACTATACCTTTATGTTAAACCTTATACCGATGAAATACACTGAATACCTTAATGTGAGTACAGGGTGTAAGTGCAACCTTGTGGAACCTGACTATCTACAAAGCTGCATGAGCGTCACCGACGCTCAAATGAACACTTATCACTATAGGAAATACACAGATACTGGTTTAGGTTTCCAAGGCCTATTAACTGTATTATGTCTAATATACTTGTAAAAGGGGATAACAGTACATATGATACACTACAATATAACAGAGACTTCCTAACCACAGAACTAAACAATAAATACAAAAAGACAATACTACACTGACCTAAATGCAATACGATACAATACTATAATACTATAAGGTATTTAAGAGAAAAAGAGGAGAGAGAGAGATAGAGAGAGAGAGAGAGAGAGATTGGCTCGCAGAAAGACAATGATTATGGAGAGAACTTACGCACAAAGGGTATGATCGCCAGCGCCTCGATATCCAGCTCCCGATTATCAGCAGATAACCGTTGATGAGAGAGTGAGAGCTGGATGTGGTCGGCCTGCCTATTTATGCTCCACACACAATGCAATCTCCTGGTCCTACAATCCCATTGTCCATTGGCCGAAGGAATTCGGCCCTGCATCATAACAAAAGGTCATAGGGTGATTCATACAGGTGGGCTGTGACGATTTCCAACAGCTCAGGTGGGTGGGAAACTGGGTTTCCCGCCGCATACCTGAGTATGTGCAAATCATAGAAATGGACATAAACTTCTTATGTCCATAACTATTCGCACGAGCGATTAATACGCTCCAAACCAACACCGGAATATTGCTAATTAAATACTCTTCTGATGGGTACCAAACACTGCAGTATGATTCCTGTTAAACCCTTCGTACGATGCAAAGAGGGATTCCTCAGCTCTGGGACATTATACTTTAACCAAACTTACAGAAACTATCAAAGGGATCATGATCTATAAACTACATTAATTGTGAACATTTGTAACTAATGAGTCGCACGCTACGATCACATAAACTCTACCGTAAATGCGCATACTGCGCGTGCGAGTGCACGCTATTGCGGGTATGCGCTTCCACGGGAGAGCGTACGCATGCGCAGCACGGACCAGTGTGCGGTGCAAATATGGCAACGTGCATTGAGACATTTTTCTGACTTTGACAGTCCACCCTTTGGCAGTCAATAATAACTGCCACAAAACATTTAAGGAGAAAAATGTAAGTCAGGGGTTAATTGATTTCCATGGTTGGGTAGGGGAGGAGAGAGGAGAAGGTGTGAAGAGGGTATGACCTAGTGAGAAAGCAGGAGCATGTGTGTATGAGTCCATGTTTGGAGGGTCATGTATCATCGTGCCGTACGTGTGGTAGATCAAGCTTCGAGGTATTGCGAAGTATACATTTGAATTCCTTCTTATCCTGTGGTACAGGTCTGTGGATGGGCTGTCAAACTTTACCGAGCTCATTTCGGCTGTAGTTGTAACAAAATGGGGATGCACATTTTAGTTGATGATACATGAATGGGGGAGGTATGTGGTTGCTGATATCTGTGCCTGAATTCCCTATCGTCTATGTGTGTCATTACCTGAGGGTTGTAGAGATGAAGATAGAGAACACTTATGAAAAATGCAATGGTATTCTATGTCAGGGAAATGTACATTCGTCGATTGAGGTCTTGATTGGTGTCGGTTGATTGGAGTCTTCTTCTTTGTGCTTTTGCTCATAAATCGTGAGTAAAGCAAACAACGTCCATGGATTTACAAAAAATGTTGGGCTATCGTGATTTTAAAGTTCCTAGGGAAACTGGGGTACCCATGGCATTGTCCATCAAAATCTTGTATATCAGGTCGACTGCTCTTCTTCTTTCCATCTTTCCGTTGTCGGCCCCTTGGCTCATCAAATCCTTCGTCTACGTGGGTCTTTGTACCTCGGAGGAAAACATAGAAATGGGTGAAAGACGGACCGTATACTCATTACATCATTACGTCATGGTTTCTAGCATTGGGTCATAAATCAAATCCAGGTTAATTACAGTTTCCTCACTCCTCAAGCTCATCACTTTCGTACTTTGTTTACACCTCATCAAAGCCTGCCCGCATCTAAATATCAATCCAAACGATATAACGACACCCAAAATACACAGTAGAAACTTTCCAACATCCATTATGACTCCTTGAGCCCACTCTCCCAAACCGGAGAACCAATTTCGCGGGTTCAACCATGACACCCAACCAGTCAGCTCATTACCTACAGCAGCAAGGGTGAGATTGTGTTTTCGACGAAATTCCCACTTTAATTGCAGAATATCATCCATCTTTTGGTCTATGACCTCTACCGGATCCTCGGTGCTATTTGTGATATACGTGCAACACTTTATGCCGTACTGTGTTGCCAATGTAACACAATATCCGCCTGTTACTGCTGTAAGATAATTAAGAACCATCCTATGCTGAACTAGTTCTGTTTTGTAAGCTTGAAGTTCTCTTCCAGTGTATCTAAACGTGTCATCATACATTTCAGTGATATTATCTAACAAATTGGCGAGTGCGGAAATGTATCTATAATTCATCACTCCTCGAGCGGTACGAGTGAAATCTAACGCTACCAGAACCTGAATCCCGGTGGATTCATGGATAAGATCAGAGGCCGGATGCTCTAACCTTTCTGACAGTTGTCTTTTAACTCGGTGTTCGTAATGAGTGTGAGTATAAGGAGCTTGGGCACCACGGTGTATGTCCTTCATTTTGTCATGTGTAACAGTCATCACTTCAGGCAATACTTTTCCAATATAACACAATCCTTCAGAGTTTGGGGCAAGCCACTTGTACGCCTTTCTCCCGCATATGAAATATGCATCATCGGGGAGAACATATGGGACGGGGAAGGACATGACCATGTTACAAACCTTCCAGGTGAAATCTCCTGACCCTAATTCTTCCATCTGCCTAATGCACGTATCGGTTTGTACGATATGTGCACAGTATCCTGGTGATACCTCTCCAACTTTAGTAATCCTATTTCCTAAGGTATATCGATACCGGAAAGATTTTCCTCTACTGGCTATGTGGCGTACGAGCTCTGTATCTGTAGGCATTCTATCTGCTCTGTGTGAAAAGGTCATGGTAAGGTTGCTCCATGACACTTCCCAATTTCCCGGTTTTCTGGGATTGGAGATGTTAAAACATATGAGGGACCTATCCACATGGTATTGGTGGAGCTTCAAACTAGGAGGGCTGGAGATGTTAAACCTCCGGTCCACCGGTCTCCCACCACTTAGCTCAAGTACCTCCCCTAACGTTAAAGGAAATGGTACTAGCCCTGATTTACTGTGACCCTGAGGTACTTGAGAGCATACCCAACAATCTGTTTGGTTTAACACGTTACCCACTAGAGAGTGATAGTCACTCAATGGATGCCGGTCCATATGGATATTAAAACTAGATTGGCATTTCTTTATGCATCCATCTTCAACCAGATTATCACATAGCCTACAGATACAATTTTCCTCAGCTAACAATCCATCACAATTTCTTCTATCGGATCGTTTTCTGATACTCGCCTTTGCTTGTTGGTTTGGTTGATCTTGGAAAACTACGCCTCCATCATCATAATCGGAACCCATTCCAGAACCTCTCTCGACCTCTATGGTACTCTCGCCGGAACAGACTGCTCTGGTCAACATCATGGTTAACATCAAAATCCGGATTACAGTCTCTTGGGGCAAGTCCATCTTTGAGGAGGAAATAGAGAAGAATGAGAAGGGGGAAAAAGAAATTTTAAGGGAGAGGGGATGGGAAGTGGAGAAAACAATAAAAGGGAGAGGGGAGTCGACAGCTGCTTTCGGTCTTCAAGGCTCAGGTGCCGCCTCAGTCCTCCTGGAACAGACACTCTAGTGATACAACCTCTACCGTCTGTTCCTTATCACGGGACTTCTCTGGATCAGCAACCTTCTTGCAGTGGGATGAATGGACCCAAGTCTCTCTCTCAGCAACCTTCAATGCTGTGGTGCTAGTCAATAAGACCTGGTATGGTCCTTCCCATCTATCAATAAGACAACCTGAGCGTAGAAAATTTCGTATCATTACATAATCCCCAGGTTCAATGTCATGACAATTACTATCTGGTAAATCAGGAATCACCAACTTCAGATTATCATTTTGATTCTTCAACTGCTTACTCATATTAATTAAGTACTTTACAGTTACTTCATTGTTACATTTCAAATCATCCTGAGGGTTAATCATGACATGCGGTTGTCGACCAAACAGAATTTCAAAAGGAGACAGATTAAGAGGGGACCTGGGAGTGGTTCTGATACTATACAAAACAATGGGTAAAGCTTCTGGCCACGTCAATCCTGTCTCTGCCATTACTTTACTCAATTTATTTTTAATAGTGCTGTTCACTCTTTCGACCTTCGCGCTCGCCTGTGGACGGTACGGAGTGTGCAGCTTACTATCAATTCCCATCAACTTACACATTCCTTGAAAGACATCACCTGTAAAATGGGTACCCCTATCACTTTCAATGATTCTAGGGATACCATATCTACATACAAATTCCTGCACAATTTTCTTAGCTGTAAACATAGCGGTATTTGTAGCTGCTGGAAAAGCTTCGACCCAATTTGAGAAAACATCTATACAGACAAGTACATACTTTAAATTTCTACATGGGGGCAATTGAATGAAGTCAATTTGTATTACTTGGAAAGGGCCGCCGGCAGGTGGGATATGGGATGGTTCTGTAGGTATTGCCTTTCCAATATTCTTTCTCAGACAGGTAAGGCATGACATTGCTCTTTTACTAGCATGAGAGGAGAATCCTGGGGCGCACCAGTATGCTCTTACCAATTTGCACATCCCCTCCTTGCCTAGATGAGTCAGCCCGTGAGCTGCTTCAGCCAGACACGGAAGGTATGCCCTGGGGGCCACTGGTTTACCATGTCCATCCGTCCAGAGCCCTGAGGACTCCTGGCCATATCCCTTTGCCTTCCAGACTGCTCTCTCCTGAGTGGAACACAAATTCTGCATTTCACACAACTTTCGTGTGTTGATGGTATTAAATACCATCAGTTGTGTGGTGTCTGTCCGTATGGGGGTAGCAGCTGCAAGCTTTGCAGCTTCGTCTGCTCGGCTGTTACCAAGGGATACTGGGTCTTGGCTATATGTATGTGCTTTACATTTGATAACAGCCACTCTGTCGGGTTCCTGTATCGCTGTTAGAAGCCTTTTTATGTGAGCTGCATGCGCTATCGGTGTACCAGCTGCCGTCATGAAATTTCTGAGACGCCATAGCGCTCCGAAATCATGGACTACCCCGAACGCGTATCTAGAATCGGTGTAGATATTGGCAGACTTACCCTTAGCCAATTCACATGCTCTGGTTAGGGCGACCAGTTCAGCAACCTGGGCTGAGTGAGGTGGGCCTAGCGGTTCCGCTTCTATGGTGTCTTGGTCATCTACGACTGCGTATCCAGTACACAAGTCTCCCGAGTCTGACTGTCTGTGACAACTACCGTCCGTGTAGAACGTGAGTTCTGCATCTTCTAGTGGATTGTCACTGATGTCAGGCCTTGCGGTAAAATTTTGGGTCAAATATTCCATACAATCATGTGTATCTTCCTTTGCATTAAATCCTCCTTCCCCATCACTCTCACCTCCCACCCTTTGTGCCTGTCCAGGCACACCTGGGAGAAATGTTGCAGGGTTTAATGCGCTGCATCTCCTTATGGTGATGTTTACTGGGGCCATTAATGCCAATTCCCATCTCGTAAACCTTGCTGATGAGACATGTCTGGTTTGGGCAGAATTCAATAAGGCCGATACCGCATGTGGTGTATGGATTGTGAGGTTGTGGCCTAGCACGACATCTTCGCTTTTCGTCACTAGCAATGCTATCGCCGCAACGCTACGCAAGCATGTGGGGAGGGATCGCGCTACCGTGTCTAGCTGAGCGCTGTAGTATGCAATTGGCCTGCTGGCATCACCGTGTTTTTGTGTTAGTACACCTGCTGCGCACCCAGCACTTTCTGTTCCGTATAGTTCAAAGGGTTTCCCATAGTCTGGCATACCTAGTGCTGGTGCCTGCGTTAGGCACTGTTTGAGTCTCTCAAATGCTGTTTCAGATTCGTCTGTATGCGAAATCCGATCAGGTTTGTTTGAAGAGACCATTTCCTGCAAAGGTAGCGCCAATATGGAAAACCCTGGGATCCAATTACGGCAATACCCACACATTCCTAAAAACGTCCTGATCTGTTGCTGGGTTTGTGGCAGTGTCATGTCTCTAATGGCTTGGATTCTATCAGCGGTCAGGTGTCTCAGTCCTTGTGTTAGACAGTGTCCCAAGTATTTTACCTTAGCTTGGCATAATTGCAACTTGTCTTTGGAGACCTTGTGACCTGTGTCTGAAAGATGAAACAGGAGCTGTTTCGTATCCTTCAGGGATGCCTCCAATGAATCAGAACACAGTAGTAGATCATCCACGTACTGTATCAACACTGATCCACTTTCCGGTTGGAAAGACTGTAAACAATCATGCAAAGCCTGAGAAAA
Source organism: Pseudophryne corroboree (assembly GCF_028390025.1). NCBI lineage: Eukaryota > Metazoa > Chordata > Amphibia > Anura > Myobatrachidae > Pseudophryne > Pseudophryne corroboree. Next base: position 132,351,014 of record NC_086449.1, on the reverse strand, counting down.
TATACTTGGACTATCTATGAAACCTTGGGGTAACCGAGTCCACGTGTATTGGACTCCTCTGTATGTGAATGCAAACAAATATTGGCTGTCAGGGTGCAGAGGTACCGAAAAGAAAGCGGAGCAGAGGTCAATAACAGTGAAAAATTTGGCAGTGGGAGGAATTTGCATTAGGATGACAGCTGGATTAGGCACTACGGGGAACTGACTCTCGACTATTTTGTTAATCCCCCTTAGATCCTGCACTAGCCTGTAACCCCTCCCCCCACTCTTTTTAACAGGGAAGATGGGACTATTTGCTGTGCTGGACGTTCTTACTAGAATGCCCTGTTGTAGCAAGCGCTCTATTACGGGAAAAACTCCTAACTCCACCTCTGGCTTCAGAGGATACTGTGGGATTTTTGGAGCTATCCTACCTTCTTTTACTTGTACTACTACTGGAGCTACGTTTGCCATTAATCCAGTGTCCTGTCCATCTTTTGTCCAAAGTGACTCTGGTATCTGAGATGTCATCTCTTCTATTTGGGATGGATTCCTATTTGTCATAATGGAATGTGACATTAATTTTGATGGGGAGTCTAACATGTCTCGTACTTCCTGAGCGTGATTCTCAGGGATGTCCAAGAATACACCTTCAGGAGTACAATAAATGACGCAACCCATTTTACATAGTAAGTCTCTTCCCAGGAGATTAGTTGGTGCAGATGCAGCCAGCAAAAAGGAATGCTTGGTATGCAAAGGCCCTATTGTAATCTCGGCTGGTTTGCTAACAGGGTAGTGTTGGACTACTCCTGTTACTCCCATGGCTGGAATTGTCCTACCAGTGGTTCTCATGCCCACTGTCGAATTTATCACTGACTTGGCCGCCCCTGTGTCTACAAGAAAGTTTAAAGTTTTACCAGCTACATTGATTGCAATTTCTGGTTCGTTTCCAAGACTAGCAATCAACTTAACTGGCTGCAGATTACAGGTATGGCCACACCCCTATTGGGTATGCTGACCTCCCTGAATCCCGCTGGCAGCAACTACTTGTGAGGGAGTTAGCTGGGAGCTACCAGAGGCATGCCAGTCTCTGTTTGGGGGATATCTTTTTGTTTCCCCTGTATGTGGCTCAAAACTCCGCCTCTGTGGACCCTGCTCCCAATGTCGTGTGTTGTGTTGTTGTCTAGTGGGTTGAAAAGACCTTTGTACATTTCTTACTCTACAGTCTCGTGCAAAGTGTCCTGGTTTGTTACAAGAAAAACATGTTATTACACTTGCCTTACCCACAGGATTCGGTGGTACATACGCAGGCTGCCTTGTGGTCAGCGCCTGTATACTTACGGACATCAACTTATCACTTTGCGACTCCCTGTGCCTAGTGATATTTCTGTCGTGATCAATAGCAGCCTCTCTCAAGGTGGACACTGACAGACCTCGCCAACATGGCTGCGTGGTCTGTACCCTAGCTTTTAATGTTTCTTTCAAACCATCCATCAGTACAGATACTGCTACTTCTCGATGGTTTGGGTTGGTCTTAATGTCCTCTATACCAGTGTACTTTGCCATTTCTAATAGTGCCCGGTGAAAATATTCTGTTGCCGTTTCGGACTCCTTTTGCTTAATGGAAAATATTTTATTCCATTTAACAACGGCAGGGAAATACTCCTTTAGCTGTAAATTTATCCTTTTTACATTATCCTTGTTGTACACGTCTGTAAGCGGTACATCTTTATCCAATGCACAATCAGCTAAAAACTGAGTTGCATCAACATTGGAAGGTAAACAAGCTCTTAGCAGTATCTGCCAATCCTTGTTGTTGGGTTCTACCGTGTTACCTAAATCCCTGATGTATTTTTGGCTAGCAACTAAATCCTTCCTGGGGTCAGGAAATTCGGACACTATTGTTCTTAATTCCATTCTGGAAAATGGAGTGTACATGGCAATGTTCCTTATGGGAGTGGCGCCAGACACATCTGTTTTTCCATTGGGAACTGCTATTACCCTTACAGGAGCAATTCTAACAGCCTCTTCCTGTGTAGATTCTACAGCTTGTTGTGGTACAATTGTTTCAGTGTAGTGCATGGTGCCGTACTTACCCGTTGACACGACCTCACCTATCCCTCCGCTAGGGGCTTTCACTAATCTCGTGGGTGTCGCTGTGCCTACTGTGGTCTCTGCTATGGTGGCTGCAAGAGAGAGAGCTGAAATTGTTGCTGAATCGTCTTCTTGATCACACTCCTGAGGAAGGTTCAAAACAGGGTACATCTTGCACGGGTTAATACTTGCATGAGTTATTTGGTTAACATCATTAACATTTACAGTGTTACTAAGAGTTTGTGTTTTACAACCCAGTGCGTTTCTCTCCGCAATCAACTTCTCTCCTGCAATGTATGGTGGAGGAGGAGCTGTGGCAATCAACTTCCTGACTGCCCCAGATCCCGCCGCCAGAGCCAAACCTCTCTGTATCTCACCTTCCTGGTGCCATAACTGTAAATAATCATGATGCTGAATTCGTCTCTTTGCTGATTTTACGAGACATATCCTCCTCCTTAAATTTTGTAACACCTCTGGACTGAAGCTACCTATTCTTGGGAACTTGTCCCTGTCTTGTACAGTCATTCTCTCCCATTCATCACATAAAGATTCGGTGTGAATTCCATATTTTTCACACATTACATATCGTGCCGACCCAACTGGTCGGTTCACAGAATCAACCTGAACCAGGGTTGATCGCCCCCTACCTGAGCAACTGGCCCCCATAGTCTGTAGGTGTTGCTTAGTCCTCCTTGGATTTTCTGTATCAAGGTTTTCAGCAAGCCTTTTCAGACAACCAAATTACTCCACAGTAGGCCGGCGGTGGCGGTTTACCGAGTACCCCACTCACTCGCCCACCTCGACCAATACGACCTGATCACACCGACGTGGTGCTGGCGTACTCGATACAGGGCCCCTATGGAACCTTCAGTTTACTGGAACATATGAGGGTTACCCGCAGGACACTTACTCTTTCCAGTAAAGGTGGGGTTGTTAGATAGTTCCTGAGTGACCAGCGAACTTCCCTTCCAAAAATAAAAAATTACACAAATCACGTCAGAATGTACAAATAGCGTTTGTGACCACTTTACTCTACTCTAATGGTATTAGGTCAGATCACTAACTACTGCACACAATTACGTGCGGTCCAATCGTTCAGTACACGAGCACTACTTGTCATGTACTGAAAGATCAATGGAATCGATGTTTCCGGCCGCGATTCCTTCAGCAAGAGCTTATGGCCTATATGGGTTCTGCACCAACACCCCAGGCGTTGTGCCACTGGACTTTTATAGCGGACCTTTTTACCTTATGACCTCCTGGTCTTGTTACCTTATGACCTCCTGGTCTTGTTACCTTACCTTATGGTCCGCTATACTCTAATGCTCAAATATTATTTAACCAGGGATGCCTCCCTGGCCACCGTATATGTCACTTACACGTATGTCCCTTGACGAGTACCCGGCTTTCCTTTTGGTTCCACCTTAAAGTTATATAAACTTTTGTATACAAAACACACTCACTCAACACATGTACACTTTGTTTCTATATCTATTTCTGCGCAGAAATTGTCTTCAGGCCAAGAGTGTTACCAATTAGGAGCAGGATCTGTTAAACTAAATTTCAGATTTTCTAAAAACAGATTTGCGTTATTTACCGCTTCGCGTTATCTACCGCTGTGCGATACTTATCGCCTTGCGCTAATTATCGCTTTGCGCTAATTCAACTTTTTCGTGACTTGAGCTACGTGAGCGTAACCGGACGCTACGTTGCGTAATGTACGCTGCGTGCGTCTGCCTTTTGGATTGCGTACGCTAGTCTTTGTTAGCGACACGTGTACGCAATGCAAAGGATCCACCGTAACACAATATATTTATTTATCAATGTAGGTGATCCCTGATCATCTACCGCAATCCACACTGACTGCCTTGTATCTCAGACAAACCGTGTGTTTGTTCTATACTTTAACTATTACCTTTACTATGAAATAACAGCAAATCTCTTCTTAGCACTTTCTATCAACTATAAAATTTTGGCAAACAGGAATAGTGATATACGAAAAAAATGAAATACACAAGTGAAAAGAAATGCAGGTATGTATGCGTACGCAAGACAAAAGAAAAATAAACAGTTTTAAAAAGACACAAGCGTTTTGTTCTTACTTCCGGTTACCGGGTTCCTTCAGCACTCTTTGTCTAAGCGAAGCAGACGCTTATCCCGTCAGCAACTGCGAGATAACCTCCCACCCTTTTGCTGGGGGATAATGTCTGCTGATCTACCTAGTGCAGATGTGAAAAGGACCGGACGAGCCCGCAATTGACAATGCTAAATTCCTTTGTCGTATAAACAACCCTTTATGAAGCTAAGAACACTGTACGCTGTTTACTTAAGAAGTACCGTAATGGTACGCTATCTGCGTAGCGATCGCTCAGCCGTAGGCGAGACGCTCAAGCGTCACGTTCGCTCACGGCCCAGTGATCACAGGACACGTTATTGGTTATGTCTAGGGGAAAGATTCGCTGTAACGTAGCGTACGCTAGAGACCACGAGGAGGTCACCAGCGATGCAGACGCTCACAACACTATACCTTTATGTTAAACCTTATACCGATGAAATACACTGAATACCTTAATGTGAGTACAGGGTGTAAGTGCAACCTTGTGGAACCTGACTATCTACAAAGCTGCATGAGCGTCACCGACGCTCAAATGAACACTTATCACTATAGGAAATACACAGATACTGGTTTAGGTTTCCAAGGCCTATTAACTGTATTATGTCTAATATACTTGTAAAAGGGGATAACAGTACATATGATACACTACAATATAACAGAGACTTCCTAACCACAGAACTAAACAATAAATACAAAAAGACAATACTACACTGACCTAAATGCAATACGATACAATACTATAATACTATAAGGTATTTAAGAGAAAAAGAGGAGAGAGAGAGATAGAGAGAGAGAGAGAGAGATTGGCTCGCAGAAAGACAATGATTATGGAGAGAACTTACGCACAAAGGGTATGATCGCCAGCGCCTCGATATCCAGCTCCCGATTATCAGCAGATAACCGTTGATGAGAGAGTGAGAGCTGGATGTGGTCGGCCTGCCTATTTATGCTCCACACACAATGCAATCTCCTGGTCCTACAATCCCATTGTCCATTGGCCGAAGGAATTCGGCCCTGCATCATAACAAAAGGTCATAGGGTGATTCATACAGGTGGGCTGTGACGATTTCCAACAGCTCAGGTGGGTGGGAAACTGGGTTTCCCGCCGCATACCTGAGTATGTGCAAATCATAGAAATGGACATAAACTTCTTATGTCCATAACTATTCGCACGAGCGATTAATACGCTCCAAACCAACACCGGAATATTGCTAATTAAATACTCTTCTGATGGGTACCAAACACTGCAGTATGATTCCTGTTAAACCCTTCGTACGATGCAAAGAGGGATTCCTCAGCTCTGGGACATTATACTTTAACCAAACTTACAGAAACTATCAAAGGGATCATGATCTATAAACTACATTAATTGTGAACATTTGTAACTAATGAGTCGCACGCTACGATCACATAAACTCTACCGTAAATGCGCATACTGCGCGTGCGAGTGCACGCTATTGCGGGTATGCGCTTCCACGGGAGAGCGTACGCATGCGCAGCACGGACCAGTGTGCGGTGCAAATATGGCAACGTGCATTGAGACATTTTTCTGACTTTGACACCTGCGTGACACTGCAGTGCCACTCCTAGATGGGCCAGGTGTTTGTGTCGGCCACTAGGGTCGCTTATCTTACTCACACAGCTACCTCATTGCGCCTCTTTTTTTCTTCTTTGCGTCATGTGCTGTTTGGGGAGTGTTTTTTGGAAGGGCCATCCTGCGTGACACTGCAGTGCCACTCCTAGATGGGCCAGGTGTTTGTGTCGGCCACTAGGGTCGCTTATCTTAGTCATCCAGCGACCTCGGTGCAAATTTTAGGACTAAAAATAATATTGTGAGGTGTGAGGTGTTCAGAATAGACTGAAAATGAGTGGAAATTATGGTTTTTGAGGTTAATAATACTTTGGGATCAAAATGACCCCCAAATTCTATGATTTAAGCTGTTTTTTAGTGTTTTTTGAAAAAAACACCCGAATCCAAAACACCCCCGAATCCGACAAAAAAAATTCGGTGAGGTTTTGCCAAAACGCGGTCGAACCCAAAACACGGCCGCGGAACCGAACCCAAAACCAAAACACAAAACCCGAAAAATTTCAAGTGCACATCTCTAGTATTTGTCACTTTATTAGAACTAGCCCAATAAGTACACTCTATGTTCCACATTGCTCCAGAAACTACAGTGATGCACTAATGTTTTGATTTTACTGGTGTGTCCGTGACTAGTGTTTTCTGGACTGGTTTTCTTCTTGGAATCATACTAACTTGCAAGGTTTTATTTTTGTTTTACCCTCACTGAATTATTTATTGTAGTTAAAAATGATCAATTCATTCATTCATCTGAGGTTATTGTAATGTCGATCTATCCAGTTTGTCAGTGCCCAAGGTGTTGAAGGACACTTTTGGACTATGATACAGTAGGTGGTGTTGAACCCTGAATTACATGGTGTCTGCTTGCAATGTGTGTGAAATAACAGAGCGACAGACACTTTAGTACTTTCTAATGCTCTGTTGCATACTTACCTACTCTCCCGGAATGGGCGGGTGGCTCACGAAAATGGGGTGGTGCTCCCGGCTGCCCGGAAAAGTGAGCAAGTCTCCCAGAGCTGGCCGCTACCCCTCCACTAAGTCAGACAATGGCACGAGTCATGCTGAATTGCATCACTGTAGCTATGCCCCCACTGTCCAATGCTGTTGGCTGGTATTCTCTGCATTGTATAGTCGGGTGCATGGCCGCAATGATGCAATTGCAGAAACCACGCTCCTGCACAGCCTTCTATGACTTGCCACACCCCCTATGATGCCTCACCCCCCCCCCACACACACACACTGCTCACTGCTGTGCCAACACGGCTACCCTCTCCTGGAGGGGGCAGCCACAAAGCTAACAACTTTGCTCTGTTGTTATTGAAGGATGTCTAGTGGCTAAGTCCAACCCCCCTCAAAATAATGTTGGGCTTACAATGGATACAGTGGTCAGACACCTTTGGAGGCGCCAGATATTCAGGGATGAAATAATGGGTAGTGGCTCGTCTATGTGATCACAGGCAAGGCCAGTAAAAGTTGGGTCATTGCTGTGATGGCCATTTACACTCCCTGCGGTTGGCTAAATTGTACGAGGTTAGCTCATACAATTTAGTGATTAGCTCAACTGCCTGACAGCACTGGGGTCTTGGGTTCAATTTCAAGCAGTGCCCTATATATGTGGAGTTTGTATGTTCTCTCTGTGTTTGCATGGTTTTTCTCCTGGGTGCTCTGGATTCCTTCCACAATCCTAAAATATACTGACAAGTCATCTGGCTTCTGACGGAAAACCCTAGTGTGTATGTGTGACCATGTAGTAAAGAATATAGATTGTAAGCTCCACTGGTGCTAGGACTGATGTGAATGACTAAACATTCCCTGTAAAATGCTGTGTAATGTGTGCGTTATATAAACAACTTAATAAATAGATATAAGGGACTACCTGTCCTAGGTCTTTAATTCAATGCCTGCATATAGCATACACATATATATTATCTTGCCACCAGATGGGCTTCAATTTCAATTGCAGGGTTGCAAAATTAAATACTATAGCTGAAGGTATACATACTATTTACCGGCGGCAAGGGATGCCGGCTGTCAAGATCCCGACAGCGGCATCCCGCCTGCCAGAATGCCGGCAGCGGGGCGAGCGCTAAGAGTCCCTTTGCGGGCTCGGTGGCTTGCTGTGCTCGCTATAGGTTCTATTCTCACTCTATGGGTGTCGTGGACATATAATAGCCTCTGTGCTCCAGGATTCTGGCTGTTGGCATTGTCAGCTGTCGGGATTCCGGTTTCGGTATCCTGACAGCCGGCAAATTGATTGCATCTCTAGCTGAGATATGGTACCTACATAGGAAAACTAACATTTCTCTTAGCCCGCTTGTGTACACAGATGAGTTTTGTCTGCAATGTATTTTATAAACACATTAATAGCCACGTCCAAGCCCATAATTATCACATTAATAGGCAATGAAACTCCCAGTTGCTTTTGGGACTTCTTTGCTCAGAAGGGATGTTCCTTCCCAATAATCGCTCTCCAGAATTTGGTTTCTGTAAGAAGTTTCATACTTTACATAGTTTGTGTTCTACTTAATGCTTAGTGCAACAATGAACTTCTTATCTCTTGAGGATCTAAGTGGGTTCACTTTCAGTGGGCTTATTCTCTTGTGCATCTGTTGCCGTGCTTCCATGTGTACATAAGTATGAGTTATGAAACACTGTGCAGTTGTAATGAACAGAGCCCGGAACATTCTGCGTAGCACTTCATTAATTAGCATATTTGTATACTGTAATCTGTCTGATTCAGATACTGTGATGTGTCAGGTGATCAGACCCCCAATAATACAGGCACATGAAATAACTGCGGGAGTTGCGGACGAACTAATGGAGCCCTACGGTATACATACTTCATAAACGCTGCCCATTAAGCAAAAGCCCTTGTCAATGACTGTTGAAAAGTTTTTGTATGGTTACTCACAGAGTTAAGTTGGGGAGGGGGGTGGAGGGGAGGTCCGGGGGTTTGGCAGCTCCAATGTCCAGAACAGATGTTTGTTGTTTTTTTTCCTTAAGTAATAATCATCTTTTTATTGGGAAAAATCATTTTCAGCTGCGTTCACTCATCAGCTGACAGGAAAAAGTTTTTTTTTGTTTTTTTTCGTTACTGCAGATTTAATATTTTATTTTGCGGTTTCTGTTCTCTCTGCTGCCAAAATATGTCACTATAACAGGGACCTTGTAATAGAAAATAATAATCTTTTCTCCGCGGACCCATTCACCGCCGATTGCAGGCCAAATCGCCATTTAGATTTAGAAGTGTACTGATGCAATACCGGAAAAGGGGGAAGGAATTAACCGTATTGCGTCTACCCCCTGCTAACAGGTCTGTCGTTCTCCACATGTGGTTCCCAATAACACAATGCTTTTATTTTTGGCTACTTGTAATACTTACAATTTTTTGAATTATTTTCCAGTTTGACCTTGAGCATTTTTTATTGTCTGTCGGGATCTGTTCTGAAAGTTTTACTTAGCTGTGTAATGGCTATTGAGCTTTTTTTTTATGTGTATCATATTATAGCTGAAAGTTGATTTATGTGTGACACCAGCATAAAATTAGGAACTCCCAGCCGGCCAGTGCAGAGTAAACAGGCGGTGAGATTCCACATCGCCGCTAAAATGCTCCTGTCACTACTGCCCTCTTACAGACGACCGGTTACTAAATCTTGCACTGCACCCCATACAGCTGTGCCAGTGAGATGTCACTGACTACATGTTTAAGTGCCCTCTGCTGCTTACTTTTCCTGTGCATTAAATCAAAATGTTGTATCCCATAACTTTATTATTCCACAACGTGATGGTAAACACATGTGGAACACATATGATGGATTCCACATGCGTAACCATTTGAATGGAACGTTAAACAGAAAAACAGTGCTTAGATATGTAAAGATAAGAATATAAATGCTAGGTCAGGCCAACACACAGAAGAAGATTTGTGTGTAATGAAGCTGATCTGTTTATCTCCTTATAAGTGGTTCTACTGACGGTGGCTTCCAGGTCAGAGCCTAGTCGTTCGGCTGCCTGAAAAATGATTACACATTTTATCAGTGAGTTAAGCAAGAAGGCTTGTTTTATAATTATAATAAATTACTGTAGGGTCTATATTTTTGCCATCTGTGTGCCTTACACGGCATCAAGACCTGTTGAAATGTGTATAGAGGCTACTGCGGAGTTCGGCCTACTACACAAAGAGCGTACCTTCGTCCTTGGGCCTGATTCAGGTTTATTAGCAAAACAAAAAAAGCACACAACTTAGCAAAGCCAGGCTGCACTACATGTGAGTCAGATGTAACATGTGCAGAGAGATTTAGAGTTGGGTGGGGTGTGTTCAAACTGAAATCTAAATTGCAGTGTATCAATAAAGCTGTCTAACATTTGTGGGCTACATGCAAAAGGGGTGTAGTATGGTATGCCGGAGGCCGGGCTCCCGCCGAGCAGCATACCGGCAGCATACCTGACCGCCGGCATACCGACAGCGTGGTGAGTGCAAATGAGCCCCTTGCGGGCTCACTGCGCTCGCTGCGAGCACAGTGGAGCGGTCCCTCCAGGGGGGTCGTGGACCCCCACGAGGGAGAAAAAGTGTCGGTATGCCGGCTGTCGGGATTCCGGCGCCGGTATACTGTGCGCTGGGATCCCAACAGCCAGCAACCTGAAGACCACCCTGCAAAAGCAGCCAGCATTTACACTGCACAGAAACAATATTACCCACCCAAATCTAAATCTCTCTGCACATGTTACATCTGCCCCACCTGCAGTGCAGCATGGTTTTGCCCAGTTGTGCACTTTTTTGCTTTGTTAACAAACCTGAATTAGGCCCTTATGCAGATTTTGTAGTTGTGTCTCATTATGCTTGCAGAGGCAGTACGGGTGAGGGGAGAGGTGTAGAGCCTAGTCAGTGAACATAAATGGTGTGTTTGTGTAATTGTGCACTAAGGCAACCCTGTACGGAGACGGAGATTCACTGGAAGCCTGGTGCATATTCACATTAAAGATACAATAGCTAGGTGCTTCTGATTGGCTGGTTGCAGCTTGAAGTCTAAAACTGATAGGTCCTTTGTCATTTTAAAATTGATAAATGAAATCAAACCTAATAATGAATAGATTTTTTGATGTCAAAGCAAATCTTAAAAACGTTTTTTGGTCCTTATGTAAACCTGACGCTATGTGACTAGTGCACAGCGTGATGCATCTTGGGAAGTGTACCATTCCATATGGGCGCAAAATTGCTCTTTTTTTTGTGTGGGAATGTTAGATTAGAGCTTTTTGCCCCGATATATGTCCTATTTCTCGTCAAGCCCATCGTATGCATTGCCTAATCTTTTCCAGGAAGCCCCTGTAAGGGGGTCCTGGAGCGTGGAGAAGGTTCTACAATAAAACAGCATAGGAGAGTAATTCCATATTGGCAAGATAGAAACCTGGCCAAACACACTGCGCTGAAGGCAGAGATATCCACCAATTGCCCCAATATCACAATGTACTTGGCCCCAAGATCATCAATAGGGGTTTAAATTATCGGACCACACTAACAGACTTCAGTAACGTTGGAATAGGCCCAGCTGCTCAGGACACTTATGCGAACAATGGACATTTATTCTGCCACGCAGAGCCTGATTCTGATTGTGGAATACAGTAAGAAAGAGCTAGTAACCTGGACAAACCAGGTGTGCATACACACTTGCCGATGTCGGCTGCGATGGAGCAGCGGTGGGGGAGAAGCTGGGCGCAGCATGGCATGGCTTACGACATCACCAGATTGAGCTATTATGTCACAAGTGACCCGCAGGAGCACGTGTCGTTGACGATATAGTGGGTACACAATGCCGATTTGAACAATATGTTGTTCAGAATTGTTGGAATATCGTTCAAAATGACGTCCAGTGTGTACCCTGTTTTAAATAGAGATGAGCGGGTTCGGATTTACTCGGTTCTTTACGCCAGAATTACATTTCTTATTTTCTGGATTTTTCTTATTGGCTAACCAAAACACGTGACGTCTGATAGCCAATAAGGAGATTCGGGTAAATCCGAGTAAAACCGAACCCGCTCATCTTTAGTTTTGAATGCTCTTCTTACTTTATTCCCAAATCAGACTCGGGCCCTCAGTCCATGGGGTTTATTTACAGAATTTAACAGAGCAATGCTTTTAATAGCAAAAAAAAGTCGGTAAGTGTCGACTTTTAGAAATAAATAAACCGTCATGTGAGCGGCCAGATTCAACAGATCCAGCCCTGCAGTCACCTGTAAGTGACTGTAGGCTGTTGTCACTGGTGTTATGGAACCTGCGGTACTATTCTGTGAATTCATTACCATTAAGTTGCAGAATCTACCTTTCAGACAGCGAAGTACTCAGGCTGGAAAGCTATTATCAGAAACTTCTGTGTATCTGTAAACATATAGTTTAGCATTCTCTATTTATTTAAGCAGAACATGATCAAAAGATAGTTTGGAATAAATTGTACTTTCACAAAGCTGCATCGCAACGGAGCAATTTCTATAGTCACTGATGCTCCGTGATACCCACTGATTGCCTGCAGATGGCACTGTTGCAGCAACTGTCCATTAGGATTTTTATTACACAGCATTGCATAGTAGCACATATACAGTATTTGCATGTGTGAATATATATATATATATATATATATATATATATATATGTCCCAAGTAGGTCTGGCACTCCATACATCAACAACAACCACCGGTGTGCCTTTACCAAAGGTGTATATGAATACAGGTGCAATCTTTGGAAAGCAGGCACGGCACTCCCGGATTAGTAAATAAAGCAGCAGTTTACTTCAACGTTTCGAGGACTATATCCCCGTCTTCAGGAAGCAATATTATTTTATTATTCTGTTTATATTGCTTCCTGAAGACGGGGATATAGTCCTCGAAACGTTAAAGTAAACTGCTGCTTTATTTACTAATCCGGGAGTGCCGTGCCTGCTTTCCAAAAGATTGCACCTGTATTCATACATATATATATGTACGGACAAGGTATATATACGTGCGGACAAGGTAGGCAGGGAGGCACTGCCTCACCTGTCATACTCCAGTATACTCTGGAGTTTTGACTATAAAAATTATTAGAATAATACAAAGAAGATATTTATAATATATACTTTGTATTTTTTATATAATTTTTATAGTCAAAACTCTGGCTTATACTGGGGCATGACAGGAAAGTCTCTACCTCACAGCACGTCACTAGTATTAAGAATGCCTTAATTATTAACCGTCCGTATCACAGTGGATTTTTTCATTTGAAACAATATTTCCCCTCTATGGGGGTCATTCCGAGTTGTTCGCTCGCTAGCTGCTTTTAGCAGCATTGCACACGCTTGGCCGCCGCCCTCTGGGAGTGTATCTTAGCTTTGCAGAAGTGCGAACGAAAGATTAGCAGAATTGCTATTACATATTTCTTTGCAGTTTCTGAGTAGCTCCAGACCTACTCCTAGACTGCGATCACCTCAGTCCGTTTCGTTCCTGGTTTGACGTCACAAACACGCCCTGCGTCCGGCCAGCCACTCCCCCGTTTCTCCAGACACTCCCGCGTTTTTCCCTGGCTCGCCTGCATTTTTTATAGCAAACGCTGTGAAAACGCTGAGTTGCCGCCCAGAAACACCCACTTCCTGTCAATCACTCACCGATCAGCAGAGTGACTGAAAAGCGCCACACGAGCAACAGCAAATCTACTAAGTTTTGTGTTAAATAACTAAGCGCATGCACGCTGCGTACCATGCGCATTTAGCAGCATAGCGAAAATCGCCAACGAGCGAACAACTCGGAATGACCCTCTATGTACGAAAGAAAACTCGCAGGTACATCGGTAGCGATAACCGCTGTCCCTGTGAGTAAGGACTTGACAGCATCGGAGGAGTCCATCACATTTGTGACACATGCACACACTCGTGTCAGTTTCTGGAGCCAGTCAGGGGCTGCGGGAGGGGGATTGGAAAATCCCTCTCCTGCGAATATATCTCTGTAGGAATAAAGTGGTGTAAACCAGCGTGGGCTAAACTCTGAAAAGCTTTGCTTTTTGGAGTTTGGTACATAGGGATCAGACCGTAGTCCCCATTGATAATAATGGGGACTGCAACCTGCAGTCCTAATTAGCCTTTTGCAGGAGATTTGCATTTGGCTGTTAGTACATAGCAACAGTACATAACATTCTGCAGAAACTGCTGCTTCTGCATAATGTTAGAGAAAAAATGGTCTTGATACATAGGTTCCATAATCTTGTATCTTTACAGAGACTATAGATAGGAGCTTTTCTGTTCCACCCCCCCCCCCCACCCCCCCCTTTAAGAGTCTGGTTGCCCCATCTATAGGAGCAAATGATGTCACTGGTTCCTGGTAAACTGATAGGCTGCATGTCCAGTTTCGCCACAAAATTGCTGCCTCTATGGCGGACTCACCTTAAGTCTAGTTCTTTTCAGGTGATTGCTTGTTTTGTGTTCCAAACATAGGAGCTCATTCAGGTTGGATCGCAATTGGGGATCCAACCACAAAAATTACAATGGGCCTGCGTGGGGCCCATCCTGTACATGCACCCGCCTTTACTGCGGGTGCCCCGCAGTAAATGCGAGCACCTTTGTCTGTCAATCAGGCACAAGAATTCGCGGGGTGGGAGGGGGGTGGCAACGCTTCATTTCCAAGGCAGAAACGGATCGTTGCGCGGGCGGCAGTGGGGAAACGGAGGTGCATCATGCGACAGGGGAGGCGGTGGCGTGATCAGGGTGGCTGCGCAGCCTCTCCTATCATAAAGATGGTGGCAGGCCTCCTGCCGTCGCAGCCAGGCTGCCCCAGCAAGAGGCATCCAGAATTTCTGCAAACACGATGAACCCATATTAAAAAGCAGAACTTGCAATCCTTACTGAATAGGGTTCATAATGAAGGTGTGTTTACAACATTGGTGAATGCTACAGAATGTGGCATCTACAGACAAATATCACAGCCATAGTTATACATATAAAAATGATGTTTGTATTACTGTATATATAATAATACAAAGATGATATAAGTTATAAATATCTTCTTTGAATTGTTGTATTGATTTTTATACTGGAGTATTACTTACTGAAACACACTGTTCACGCCATGGGCGCCAAATCAAAATGTGCTGCGCTGCAGCTATAGTTCATCAACTGATGTTCCTGAGTTACATTGGTGGTCATTCCGAGTTGTTCGCTCGTTGCCGATTTTCGCTATCCTGCAATTTGTTGCTAACTGCGCATGGTACGCAGAGCGCATGGTACGCAGAGCGCATGCGCTTAGTAATTTAACACAAAACTTAGCTGTTTTGCTGTGGCTTCTGCGGCGCTTTTCATTCGCACTGGTGTTTGGTAAATGATCGACAGGAAAGGGCCGTTTCTGGGCGGCAACTCAGCGTTTTCCCGGCGTTTGCAAAAAAACGCAGGTGTGTCAGGGAGAAACGCGGGAGTGTCTGGAGAAACGGGGGAGTGGCTGGCCGAACGCAGGGCGTGTTTGTGACGTCAAACCAGGAACTAAACGGACTGAGCTGATCGCAATTTGTGAGTAGGTCTGGAGCTACTCAGAAACTGCAAATAATTATTTAGTAGCAGTTCTGCTAATCTTTTGTTCGCAATTCTGCTAAGCTAAGATACACTCCCAGAGGGCTGCGGCCTAGTGTGTGCAATGCTGCTAAAAGCAGCTAGCGAGCGAACAACTCGGAATGAGGGCCATTAATTCTTAGTACTACATGCTTACCCTGT
The DNA here is from genome assembly GCF_028390025.1 of Pseudophryne corroboree. Classification (NCBI taxonomy): domain Eukaryota; kingdom Metazoa; phylum Chordata; class Amphibia; order Anura; family Myobatrachidae; genus Pseudophryne; species Pseudophryne corroboree. The sequence continues at coordinate 132,335,521 of NC_086449.1, read as the reverse complement.
GTTAAATTGTCAGATATATATGATGTAATACATGCTATGACCAGCAAGTGGCGCTGTACCTCTTTTATTAACCGTATAACACTGGAAATACTGGCTTAGTAGAAGTGTTAAAAAACATGCCCTATGGCTAGTATATTTAACCTTCTTTATTACAAGAGCAGCCAGGCTGTGTGTATATTGATTAGCTGTGCCTCGCCTCTCATGGTAGTAAAGTTTAGTGGTCCCATTTGTCCCAGTTTTTCCAGGACAGTCCTGTTTTCTCCCGCTAAAACCACTATAACATATTTTTGTAGCATTCTGTCTTGGTGCATCTTGGGAAAAGGATTATTAAGGAAAGAAACATGTGTGTAATGTTGAATTTCACCATGCATAACAAAGACAGAGGGGGCACAAAGTTTGTTTCATGTTAGAAGGGCACCCTTTAAAAAAATCAATTGAAAAAAATAATCTAATTTTAATCCAGCTTGTTACCAGAGGCGTCAGAATGGGGGGGCAAGGGGGCAGCTCGCTCCCCCCAAACATGAGAGGGGCGCCTGCCGCCGACGATACTAGCGGCAGCTCTACACGCAGTGCCGGCCCTATACATAATCACAGTACGCGGCCGAGGTAGGCGCCGCACATAGGTGGAGCTCCGGCCGTGTACCGCGATTCACTGACTTCACTGTCATTGACAGTGACAGTCAGTGCTGCTACTTCTCCCATGTAGTGCTATGATCATGCATATGTAATGAGCGGCAAAGCGTCATGACATCAAGCTGCTCATTACATATGCGCAAGCTGTACTGGAGCCGGACGTCGCAGCGGAGGGACTTGGAGATGGAGACTTGTTTGCCCCCCAGTGCTAGATATACATATGTCCCCAGTGCCAGATATACATATGTCCCCTGTGCCAGATACTGTACATATATGCCCCCAGAGCCAGAAATATAAGAGCCTTTGGGCAGAGCTTAAAGTGGTCCTAGAGAGGTGGTGGAACTCATCCCCCCTCCCCAAGGTGCCCATGTTATAGAGTTATTGCTGCAAAAAGGGGCGGGGTCTCAAAAAAGGGGCATGGTCACACAATAGTAATAATACCCACAGTAGTAGCACCCCGTAATACACATAATGCCCACCGCAGTAGCGCTTCTTATACAATGCCCACAGTAGTAGTGCTCCTTATGTAATGTCCACTGTACTGCTAGTGCCCACAGTGGTAGTGCCCCTTATATAGAGCCCATAGTAGTGGTGCCCCTTATGCAATACCCGCAACAGTAGTGCCCCTTATGTCCTCAGGAGTGATGCCCCTTATGAAGTGCCCCCTTTACAATGCCCTCATTAGTAGTGCCCCCAGTAGTAATGCCCTTAATGGTAATTCCCCTGTGTAGTATTGCCCCCAGTAGTTATGTTGCCTGTAGTAATGCCCCCAGTCGTTTAGCCCCATGTAGTTTAGCCCCAGTAGTTATGCCCCCAGTGGTAATGCCCCTGCAGTTTAGCCCTCCGTTGTTTAGCCCCCATGTAGTTTGCCGTTAGTAATGCCCCCAGCAGTTTAACCCCAGTAGTTTGCCCACTTGTAGTTTAGCACCCAGTAGTAATGCCCCCAGTCGTAATGCCCCCCTGTAGCTTGCCTCCTTGTAGTTCAGCCCCTGTAGTTATGCCCCCTTTTAGTTTGCCCCCTTCTAGTTTAGCCCCCAGTAGTAATGCCCCCAGTAGTTTAACCCCTGTAGTTATGCCCCAGTAGTTTAGCCCTCCCTGTAGTTTGGCCACAAGTAGTATTACCCCTGTAGTTATACCCCCAGTAGTAATGCCCTCCTGTAGTTTGCCCCATTAGTAATGCCCCCAGTAGTTTAACCCCTGTAGTAATTCTTCCTGTAGTAATGCCCCAAGTAGTAATGCCCCTGTAGTTATACCCCCAGTAGTAATGCCCTCCAGTAGTTTGCCCCCAGTCGTAATGCCCCCCTGTAGTTTGCCCCCTTGTAGTTCAGACCCTGTAGTTTGCCCCCTTTTAGTTTGCCCCCTTGTAGTTTAGCCCCAGTAGTAATGCCCCCAGTAGTTTAAACCCTGTAGTTATGCCCCCAGTAGTTTAGCCCCCCTGTAGTTTGCCCCAAGTAGTAATACCCCTGTAGTTATACACCCAGTAGTAATGCCTTCCTGTAGTTTGCCCCCAGTAGTAATGCCCCCAGTAGTTTAACCCCTGTAGTAATGCCCCCCAAGTAGTAATGCCCCTGTAGTTATACCCCCAGTAGTAATACCCTCCTGTAGTTTGCCCCCAGTAGTAATGCCCTCCTGTAGTTTGCCCCCAGTAGTTAGCCCCTGTTAGTAATGCACCCAGTAGTAAGCCCCTGTTAGTAATGCCCCCAAGTAGTAATGCCCCTATAGTTATACCCCCAGTAGTAATGCCCTCCTTTAGTTTGCCCCCAGTAGTAATGCCCTCCTGTAGTTTGCCCCCAGTAGTAAGCCCCTGTTAGTAATGCCCCCAGTAGTTAGCCCCCATGTTGTTTGCCCCCGTGTAGTAATGCCCCCAGTAGTAATGCCCCCAGTAGTTTAACCCCTGTAGTTATGCCCCCAGTAGTTTAGCCCCCCTGTAGTTTGCCCCCTTGTAGTTTTCCCCCAGTAGTTTAGCCCCCCTGTAGTTTACCCCCTTGTAGTTATACCCCCAGTAGTAATGCCCCCAGTAGTTTAGTTTAGTCCACTTGTAGTTTGCCCCCAAGTAGTAATGGGCCTGTAGTTATACCCCCAGTAGTAATGCCCTCCTGTAGTTTACCCCCATTAGTAATGCCCCAGTAGCTTGCCCCCTTGTAGTTTGCCCCCAGTAGTGATGTCCCCAGTAGTAATGCCCCCCAGTAGTTTGCCCACAGTAGTAAAGCCCCCCAGTAGTAATGCCCCCAGTAGATGCGCCGCTACACATAGGGGGAAAAAATAAGATTTTAAACCTACCGGTAAATCTATTTCTCCTAGTCCGTAGAGGATGCTGGGGACTCCGTAAGGACCATGGGGTATAGACGGGCTCCGCAGGAGATAGGGCACCTAAAAAGAACTTTGACTATGGGTGTGCACTGGCTCCTCCCTCTATGCCCCTCCTCCAGACCTCAGTTAGAGAACTGTGCCCAGAGGAGATGGACAATACAAGGCAGGATTTAGCAATCCAAGGGCAAGATTCATACCAGCCCACACCAATAATACCATGTAACCTGGAACATACATAACCAGTTAACAGTATGAACAAACGACAGTAACGGTCCAAGACCGATGTCAACTGTAACATAACCCTTATGTAAGCAACAACTATATACAAGTCTTGCAGAGTTTCCGCACTGGGACGGGCGCCCAGTATCCTCTACAGACTAGGAGAAATAGATTTACCGGTAGGTTTAAAATCTTATTTTCTCTTACGTCCTAGAGGATACTGGGGACTCCGTAAGGACCATGGGGTTTATACCAAAGCATCCAATCGGGCGGGAGAGTGCGTATGACTCTGCAGCACCGACTGAGCAAACGCTAGGTCCTCATCAGCCAGGGTATCAAACTTGTAGAATTTAGCAAAAGTGTTTGACCCCGACCAAGTTGCCGCTCGGCAAAGTTGTAAAGCCGAGACGCCTCGGGCAGCCGCCCAAGAAGAGCCCACCTTCCTAGTGGAATGGGCCTTAACCGAATTTGGTACCGGCAATCCAGCCGTAGAGTGAGCCTGCTGAATCGTATTACAGATCCAGCGAGCAATAGTCTGCTTCGAAGCAGGAGCGCCAATCTTATTGGCCGCATACAGGATAAACAGAGCCTCTGTTTTCCTAATTCTAGCCATCCTGGCTACATACATTTTTAAGGCCCTGACTACGTCCAGGGATCTGGAATCCTCCAGGTCACTTGTAGCCACAGGCACCACAATAGGTTGATTCATATGGAACGAAGAAACCACTTTAGGCAAAAATTGCGGACGTGTCCTCAATTCAGCTAGATCCACATGAAAAATCAAGTAGGGGCTCTTGTGTGACAAAGCCGCCAATTCTGACACTCGCCTTGCTGATGCTAAGGCCAACAACATGACCACCTTCCAGGTAAGAAATTTCAACTCAACCTTGTTAAGCGGTTCAAACCAGTGTGATTTTAGGAACTGCAACACCACGTTCAGGTCCCATGGTGCCACTGGAGGCACAAAAGGGGGCTGGATGTGCAGCACTCCCTTTACAAACGTCTGGACTTCTGGAAGAGAAGCCAATTCCTTCTGAAAGAAAATCGAGAGGGCCGAAATCTGTACCTTAACAGAGCCTAATTTCAGGCCCATATCCACTCCTGTCTGTAGGAAGTGGAGAAGACGACCCAGATGAAAATCTTCCGTAGGTGCATTCTTGGTCTCACACCAAGACACATACTTTCGCCAGATACGGTGATAATGTTTTATCGTCACCTCCTTCCTAGCCTTTATTAACGTAGGGATGACCTCTTCCGGAATCCCCTTTTTCGCTAGGATTCGGCGTTCAACCGCCATGCCGTCAAACGTAACCGCGGTAAGTCTTGAAATACACAGGGCCCCTGTTGCAACAGGTCTTCCTTGAGAGGAAGAGGCCAGGGATCTCCTGTGAGCATCTCTTGTAGATCCGAGTACCAGGCCCTTCGAGGCCAGTCTGGGACAACGAGTATCGTTCGTACTCTTCTTCGTCTTATGATCCTCAACACTTTTGTGATGAGAGGAAGAGGAGGAAACACATAGACCGATTTGAACACCCACAGTGTTACCAGAGCGTCCACTGCTATTGCCTGAGGGTCCCGAGACCTGGCGCAGTACCTCTGAAGTTTTTTGTTGAGGCGTGACACCATCATGTCTATTTGAGGAGTTCCCCAAAGACGTGTTACGTCTGCAAAGACTTCTTGATGAAGTCCCCACTCTCCTGGATGGAGATCGTGTCTGCTGAGGAAGTCTGCTTCCCAGTTGTCCACTCCCGGAATGAAGACAGCTGACAGAGCGCTTACATGATTTTCCGCCCAGCGAAGGATCCTTGTGGCTTCCGCCATCGCGACTCTGCTTTTTGTCCCACCTTGGCGGTTCACATGAGCCACTGCTGTGACATTGTCTGATTGAATCAGAACCGGTAGGTTTCGAAGAAAACTCTCCGCTTGTCGAAGGCCGTTGTAAATGGCCCTGAGTTCCAACACATTGATGTGTAGACAGGACTCCTGGTCTGACAAAAGACCCTGAAAATGTTTTCCCTGTGTGACCGCTCCCTATCCTCGGAGGCTCGCGTCCGTGGTAACCAGGATCCAATCCTGAATTCCGAACCTGCGACCCTCCAGGAGGTGAGCACTTTGCAACCACCACAGGAGCGACACTCTGGTCCCTGGGGACAGAGTTATTTTCCGATGTAAGTGCAGATGGGACCCGGACCACTTGTCCAGAAGGTCCCATTGAAAAGTCCTTGCATGGAACCTGCCGAAGGGAATGGCCTCGTAGGCCGCCACCATCTTCCCCAGAACTCGAGTGCATTGGTGAACTGACACCCTTTTCGGTTTTAGCAGGTCTCTGACCATGTTCTGGATGTCCTGGGCTTTCTCTATTGGGAGGAAGACCTTCATTTGTTCCGTATCCAGTATCATACCTAGGAACGGTAGTCGAGTTGTCGGAATCAACTGTGACTTCGGTAGATTTAGAATCCAACCGTGTTGCTTGAGCACTCTCAACGAGAGCGCCACACTGTTCAGCAATTTCTCCCTTGATCTCGCTTTTATCAGGAGATCGTACAAGTATGGGATAATTGTGACTCCGTGCTTGCGCAGGACCACCATAATTTCCGCCATAATCTTGGTGAAAATCCTCGGGCCCGTGGAGAGTCCAAACGGCAACGTCTGAAATTGGTAATGACAATCCTGTACAGCGAATCTCAGGTATTCCTGATGGGGGGCATATATGGGGACATGAAGGTACGCATCCTTTATGTCCAGAGACACCATAAACTCCCCCTCCTCCATGTTGGCTATTATCGCTCTGAGAGATTCCATTTTGAATTTGAATCTTCTTATGTACAGGTTTAGGGATTTCAGATTCAAAATAGGTCTGACCGAACTGTCCGGTTTCGGGACCACAAATAGGGTTGAATAGTAACCTCTTCCCTGCTGGTGCAGGGGAACCTTGATTATCACTTGCTGTATACACAGCGTTTGAATTGCAGCTAACACTACATCCCTTTCCGATGTGGAAGCTGGTAGGGCCGATTTGAAAAATTGGCGCGGGGGCACCTCCTCGAATTCCAATTTGTAACCCTGGGAAACTATTTCCAACACCCAGGGATTCAGGTCCGAACTGACCCAGGCCTGACTGAAAAGCCGAAGACGTGCCCCCACCGGTGCGGACTCCCTCAGGGGGGAGCCCCAGCGTCATGCTGTGGGTTTTGGAGCAGCCGGGGAGGGCTTTGGTTCCTGGGCACCTGCCGAAGCAGGTGCTCTCTTGCCTCTGCTCTTAACTCTGGCGAGGAAAGAGGATCCCCGACCTCTTTTGGACTTGTGCGACCGAAAGGACTGCATCTGATAGGGTGTTACTTTCTTTTGCTGTTGGGGAATATATGGTAAAAAATTTGATTTACCTGCTGTGGCTGTGGAAACCAGGTCCGTCAGCCCATCCCTAAACAATACATCACCCTTGTAGGGTAGTACTTCCATATGTTTCTTGGAATCCGCATCACCCGTCCATTGGCGAGTTCATAAGGATCTTCTCGCTGAGACAGACATGGCATTGGCCCTAGAAGCTAGCAATCCAATGTCCCTTTGAGCATCCCTCATAAATAAGACTGCGTCTTTAATATGGGCTAGAGTTAGGAATATAGTATCCTTATCCATATTATCAAATTGATCTGTCAGCTCATCTGTCCAAGCTGCAATTGCGCTACACACCCATGCCGACGCAATTGTCGGTCTTAGCACAGCACCCATATGAGAATAAATACACTTTAAGGTAGTTTCTTGCCTGCGATCTGCAGGGTCCTTAAGGGCTGCTGTGTCAGGAGACGGTAGCGCCACTTTCTTGGACAAGCGCGTCAGGGCTTTGTCCACAGTGGGGGGTGATTCCCAAATCTCCCTGTCCTGCTTAGGGAAAGGGTATGCCATATAAATTCTTTTGGGGATCTGCGGTCTCTTATCCGGAGTCTCCCAAGCTTTTCCAAAGAATTCATTTAATTTATGAGATGTGGGAAAGTTAATAATCTGTTTCTTTTCCTTAAACATGTGTACCCTTGTGTCGGGGACAGAGGGTTCATCCACAATATGCAACACATCCCTTATTGCCACAATCATACACTGAATGGTTTTAGTCACCCTAGGGTGCAATTTTACTTCGTCATAGTCGACACTGGAATCAGAATCCGTATCGGTAGTAGTGTCTTGTGTTAAGGGACGCTTTTGAGACCCCGACGGGCCCTGTGAGTCGGTCCAATCTGAGGATTGACCCCCTGATGTCCCCCCTAAATCAGCCTTATCAAGCCTTTTATGTAAAGATGCCACACTTGCATTCAACATATGCCACATGTCCATCCAATCTGGAGTCTGCACAACCGACAGGGACACATCACTCATTTGCTCCACCCCCTCCTTGGAGAAGCCTTCCGCCTCAGACATGTCGACACACACGTACCGACACCCCACACACACAGGGATTAACCTATAAGGGGACAAAACCCCAACCAGGTTCTAAGGAGAGACAGAGAAAGAGTATGCCAGCACACACCAGCGCTTAAAAACACTGGAAAAAATATGTCCAGATAGCGCTTTTTTATATATAATATGCCAATTTCCACTCACTGCGTGGCTAAATGTGCCCCCCTCCTCTTTTTTCCAGCCTGTGAGTTCAGCAGGGGAGAGACCAGGGAGCCAGCGTTTTCCTCATGCAGCTTCTGTGGAGAAAATGGCGCTGGTTAGTGCTGAGGTTCAAGCCCCGCCCACCCGACGGTGGGCTTCGGTCCCAGTGATTTTTTCATAAAATGGCGGGGGATCATAGATTTACTGCCTAAGCAGTCTAATCCAAGTGTATTTGTGCCGAAATGTGAGGTTTATTGCTGCCCAGGGCGCCCCTCCCCCTGCGCCCTGCACCCTTCAGTGCTGCTCTGTGTGTGTGTGACTGGGAGCAATGGCGCGCAGCTTACCGCTGCGCGCAGCTTACCTCATGAAGATTTGATGTCTTCTGCCGCCTAAGATGTCTTCTGCCTTCTCTATCTGGCTTGTATCTTCGGCATCTGTGAGGAGGACGGCGGCGCGGCTCCGGGACGAACCCCAGGTGAGACCTATGTTCCGACTCCCTCTGGAGCTAATGGTGTCCAGTAGCCTTAGAAGCAGTGCCCAACTTGACAAGCCAGCTCTGCTTCTCTCTCCTCTGTCCCACGATGCAGGGAGCCTGTTGCCAATAGGACTCCCTGAAAATAAAAAAACCTAACAAAATTATTTTTCCACAGAAAACTCTGGAGAGCTCCCCTGCAGTGCACCCATTCTCCTCTGGGCACAAGATCTAACTGAGGTCTGGAGGAGGGGCATAGAGGGAGGAGCCAGTGCACACCCATAGTCAAAGTTCTTTTTAGGTGCCCTATCTCCTGCGGAGCCCGTCTATACCCCATGGTCCTTACGGAGTCCCCAGCATCCAATAGGACGTAAGAGAAATAACACCATACTCACCGAGCCCCGCTCCCGCGTCTGACCGCTGCAGTAATTCCGGTGTCTGGCTCCCCAGCACTATGAGAGAGACGTCATGACCTCTCCCATAGCGCGCACTGACAGAGCCAGAAGCCGGAGCTCAGTACTGAGCTCCTGCCTCCGGCTGCCCGCTGTGGAGAGAGAGCCGGGCACCCGCTGGTAATACAATCTCAGCGGGTGCCCGGCATCTCCCTGCAGCGCCAGCCACACATCGGGTTAGGTGAGCCGGAGGAGGCGGAACTGCCTTCCGTCTCCAAGTGGAACTGACGGAACGCAGTTCCGCCACATTCTGGCTCACTCTAACCCCTGCCTTTGGGGCTAATTCAGACTGGATAGCTGCAGCAGCAGCGATCGCAGTCTGAATCCCTTTGTGGAGTGTGCACGCACCCCTGGAGCCCAGTGAGATGCTAACAGCATCTCTGGGCTGCGATCACCTCTGCCTGATCGACAGACAGAGGCGGTCACGGGGCGGGAGGGGGCGTGCCAACGGCGTTATAACACTGTTGGCTGGGCTACGTCACATGCAGCCGCTGCGACCCGGATACATCTAATGTGCTAAATTTAGCACATCTACGATCAGATATGAATTAGGCCCTTTACCAGGCATATGGGCCCTCATTCCGAGTTGATCGCTCGCTAGCTACTTTTAGCAGCCGTGCAAACGCATAGTCGCTGCCCACGGGGGAGTGTATTTTCACTTTGCAAGTGTGCGAACGCTTGTGCAGCCCAGCGGGTACAAACACATTATGTGCAGAACAAGACCAGCCCTGTAGTTACTTATTCTGTGCGATGATTGCAGCGACGAAGGTCCCGGAATTGATGTCAGATACCCGCCCTGCAAATGCCTGGACACGCCTGCGTTTTTCCAAACACTCCCTGAAAATGGTCAGTTGACACCCATAAACTCTCATTTCCTGTCAATCTCCTTGCGATCGGCTGTGCGAATGGAATCGTTGCTATAAGCAGAGCAAAACCACGATGCTCTTTGTACCCGTACGCCGCGCTTGCGCATTGTGCCCCATACGCATGCGTAGGTTTGCTGTTTTTTTAAATGATCACCATGCAGTGAACATCAGCAGCTAGCGATCAACTCGGAATGACCCCCATTGTGTGTAAGGGAGCTCTACCAGACATAGGCCCTCATTCTGAGTTGTTCGCTCGTTATTTTTCTTCGCATCGGTGCGATTAGTCGCAAACTGCGCATGCGCAACGTTCGCAGTGCGCCTGCGCCAAGTAAATTTGCTAAAAAGTTTGGTATTTTACTCACGGCTTAACGAAGAAATGTCTTCGTTCTGGTGATCGGAGTGTGATTGACAGGAAGTGGGTGTTTCTGGGCGGAAACTGGCCGTTTTATGGGTGTGTGTGAAAAAACGCTGCCATTTCTGGGAAAAACGCGGGAGTGTCTGAAGAAACGGGGGAGTGTCTGGGCGAACGCTGGGTGTGTTTGTGACGTCAAACCAGGAACGAAACTGACTGAACTGATCGCAGTGGCAGAGTAAGTCTGGAGCTACTCAGAAACTGCTAAGAAATTTCTATTCGCAATTCTGCTAATCTTGCGTTCGCAATTCTGCTAAGCTAAGATACACTCCCAGTAGGCGGCGGCTTAGCGTGTGCAATGCTGCTAAAAGCAGCAAACAAGCGAACAACTCGGAATGAGGGCCATAGTGTATATAAGGGGTCACTCACTCCCAGCTGCTCCATAGAGTTCCGTACAGGTACAAGTGCTAAGGTGGCCATAAATTAGGGGCGCCAAACTGAGATTTTACCTTGCCCCCTCCAACTGAAAAACGTTCTGACGTCCCTGGTTGTTACCATAGTTATTTCTAGTATGTTCCATATATGGGAGATGTACTAAGCCTTGGAGTGTGATAAAGTGGAGAGAGATGCAGTACCAACCAATCAGCTCCTAACTGTCATGTTACGGGCTGTTTGAAAAATGACAGAAGCTGGTTGGCTGGTACTTTATCTCTCTACACTTTTTCACTCTCCAAGGTTTAGTACATATGCCCGATGACTAAGGGCAGAGCCGGATAAAGGAGAGCCCAGGGGGTCAGTACCTAAGGGGCCCCTTGGCCGGAGCCGCTCTGCACCGCTCTGGTGCTGCTGTCTCCACTCTCCAGCCCCCGCAGCCAGCAGCAGCTCTCCTGGCAGCAGCGGTGGTTGGAGATTGCCTAGTACAGTCCCCGTGCAATTTGAGACTAGGGGGGAGGGAGCAGCTTGTATGGGACACACTGCACTCCCCATCCTCTCCCAGCAGCATGGAGCCCTCCCTCCCTGGCAGCTTGGAGTCTTCTCTCCCCAATGCAATGTGGGGGCCCTCACTCCGACAGCCGGTGGTCGGCCATGTTGGGATGGAAGGGGGAGGCAAGCAGCGGGTGCAGCCAGGGGCTGGTTGCTGGCAGGAGGGCAGTGGGCACCCTGTCTTGACTAGGAATAAGGATGCGGATGTGCTGTGACAAAATTGACCCAATCCGCAATGTGATAATTGATTACATCACATGGATGTATCAATTATCGCATGCAGGGACAGAGCTTGCAAGAAAGCTCTGTCCCTGCAATGCCACTCTGCAGCCGGCATCCCCTCCCCATCATGATGACCCCTCCCCCATGCAATATCCCCCCTCCAACCTTCATCATACTTACCAACACCCGGTCATCGGTGCTCCCTGCTGCTGTGACCTCCAGTGCTGTAAAGTGAGCAGCCGTTTTGCAACATCACTTTACTGCACCGGATGTCAGAAGAGCAGCAGGGATCATCTATAACCGGCAGCCCGCACTGGAGCACTGATCACCGGTCCCTGGGTAAGTAAGTATGATTTTTTTTCTTTTACTTTTTCATACCTCCCAACTTTGAACTTGGACCAAGCGGGACACACGCGCGGCGCGTGCTCCCGAAAAAGGGGTGTGGACTAGGAAAAGGGGCGTGGCTTCATGGGGAGACCTGCAATCGTGAGCCACGCCTCAGTTTTTGTCCCTAAGGGGGCATGCCCAGCGCTCTGTGAGCCACTGGCATGCCCCCTCTTCCTCGGACTCCAGTGAATAGACGCTGTGCGCATGCGCACAGCGTCTATTCACCGCTGCTCTGCTAAGCAGGGCAGCGACAGACAGAGACTCCCAACTGCCCCCCCACCACGGGACACTGCGGCCAGCGGGTGGGACAGCGGGACAGTCCACAAAAAACGGGACTGTCCCGCGAAAATCGGGACAGTTGGGAGGTATGCTTTTTTTTTCCAGTGATCAGCTTGTTTGTCCATCAGACACACACAGCTGATCACACTGCCTGCTCCACGTACAGCTTTCTCTGCCTAGGGGGGCAGCGAAAGCTGTGCAAGAGTATAGGATCCGCAGTGAGTTTCAGCTGGCGTAATAATCACACAGCTCACTGCTGTATTTTTATTTTTATTTTTTTTGTAAACTTGGCAGATCGCATTTCCCATTATAAGTATGGGAAATGCGATCTGGTTACAAAAAAAAAAGTGAATTAAAGGTTTTGGAGCAGTTTTTCAAAAGCCCTTTAATACATTCAGCTGATACTAAAATAACGTGAAAAGGGCGTGAAAACACCCCTTTTCGCATTACTGTAGTAAAAAAAAAAAATGTTAATAAAAATGCCTGTAAGTACTTCCATACAAGGCACAAGTGATTGATGTGACTTGCATGGTCTTTAGTTTTACCATATATAAGATAAAACATTATTATTCAAGTGTTTATATTTACCAATAGTGATGTGAATTTAGCAGAATTGTTAGACTTTCATTGAAGGCATAATTGTTCACTCATTCTAACAATATAACGTAACAATAACAAGTATTTATTTATTAACAGTTTCTTATATAGCGCAGCAAATTCCGTTGTGCTTTACAATTGAAAATAACAATGATATAACAAACAGTGGGGCAGATATATTAACCTGGAGCAGGCATAAGGAAGTGATAAACCAGTGATATGTGCAAGGTGATAAAGGCACCAGCCAATCAGCTCCAATATGTAAACTAACAGTTAGGATCTGATTGGCTGCTGCCTCTATCACCATGCACATATCACTGGTTTATCACTTCCCTATGCCTTCTCCTGGTTAATAGATCTGCCCCCATCATAGAGGTAGGAAGGCCCTGCTCGCAAGCTTACAATATATAGGGAAATAGGCATGTATACACAAGGATAGGTGCTATCTATTGCATAGTTGTCCGCCAGATTGCAAAGGTTCTTGGTGGGCTGTATGATACGGTCATACAGCAATGATGAACCGGGTTCGAGAGGAAGGGAAAGTGAAGAATGAGAAGACATATGAGGATATGTGTGGACTGTGCAGAGTGGATGCAATTTGATAGGAAGGTTTATGAAAGTTATGTGGGCGGTTCTGGAATGTGATAAGCTAGCCTAAAGAGGTGAGTTTTCAGGGAACGCTTGAAGGTTTGGAGACTGGAGTAGAGTCTTATTGTGCGTGGTAGGGCATTCCACAGAGTGGGTGCAGCCCGATGAAAGTCCTCTTAATTCAATATAACAATACAAAGAACTATGAACAATAAATACTACATTGAAAAGACTCAGACACATTTAGAGCAGCCTGCGTTCTAAACATCTCAGCAACTACTACGCTCTAAATTACTACTCCCCCCCTTCATGCCATTTGCCATCTAAACCATTATTTTCAATGAGAATAACATGTCTGGCAAAAACAAAGCAAAAACAAAAAAGAAAAGAAGTACAAATTCAATTCAGTGTACGACCATAGCTACAGTATGCTGGTCCTAAACGTTGCCGCCCTACAGTATGTATGTTCCGTTTGCCTACATGGTAAATGCACTCACACACAACCGCATGTAGAAAAGAACATACTGCACAAGGGCTAGATAGAAGTTCTCGCTATCAGACAATATTGTGCTTTTCCCTGCTTTTACCTATTAAACACATATGGTGCTAGAAGCTGGCACCACCACTGAGGTGACAAATCACTTGCAGACACACTCATTGTTGACAATTTGCTCCCTGTTAATTTGTGAATGAATGGCGCATCCCCCAATCAGCAGCTGGCTTTCATCATCAGCACTGTGTCCCATCTATCCTGCTCCAGAGAGACCCAGTTTAATGGCAAATATTCCGGGAACCTTCTAAACACATAACATTTGGGGGTGATCTCAATAAAGTACTGTTATAGGGAAGGGAGTCAACATTAAAGTGGAAACCCCATTTCAATTGTATGGAGAAAGGATGGTACGTGTGGTGTTATTAGGGGTGTTGTATGTTATGCCGGCGATCGGGATCCCGACCGCCCAGCATACAGGTGCCAGCATTCTGACCGCCGGCATGCCGGCAGCTGGGCGAACGCAAATGAGCCCCTTGCGTGCTCGCCGCGCTGCGGCCACGCTACTTATTCTCCCTCCAGGGGGGTCGTGGACCCCCAAGAGGGAGAATAGTTGTCGGTATGCTGGGTGTCGTGATTCCGGCGCCGGTATACTGAGCGCCGTGATCCCAACAGCCGGCATACTGAATGCCACCCGTTATTAGTATTGTATTACCTTGCCATGGAAAATATTGTAAGATGTACACAGTAATATCCAATGGGATCCATTCAATTTGCCAGCTGTCTGGATCCCACCGGTCAGGATGCCGACGCCGGAGTCCCGCCAGCTGGCAATGCCACCAGCCGGAATACCGGCGCACAGGGGCTATTTCCACTCATTGGTGTCCACGACACCCAGAAAGTGGGAATAGAACCTGTGGTGAGCGCAGCTTGCCACCAAGCCCACAGTGTGGCGAGCACAGCATGCCCGCAAGACATTCTTGCGGCATACCGCTTTCAGGATACTGACAGTATGCATCCCGTCCGGCAGGATTACGTATGTAACCCTATCCAGTAATACATGGTGGTACAGTGGTTAGTATTGCTGCATCATAACACTGGGGTGATGAGTTTGATTCATAACTGTATGTATTAAGTTTGTACGTGCTCCCTGTGTTTGTGTGGGTACCTTCCGGTACTCTGCTTTCCTCCCAAAATCCAAAAATTGACTGGTAGGATAATTGCCTGCTGACTACAGTTGTCTCCTTAGTGTGCATATTTTAGGGAATTAGCAACTTGCCTGGCTTGGTCGCATCAGATGTGACCACACCAGCAAGTGCGTTATCTGATCTGGTCTCACAGAATGTGACCAGTCAGATACACAGCGTGTGCAGCTGCAGGAAAGAGAAACTTCCCACAGCTGCAGCAACTAGAGGGATCCGGAAAGGTCCTCTATCTCCCTGCACCCTCCCCCAGTGTTTGCTGTGCTGCTGATCGGTCAGCACAGCAGGACCCCCCCACCCAGCGGTTGCAGACAATAGCAGCCACTGAGGAAGGGTAAATTACCCGCACCCCCATCTCCCCCAGTGTATACCTGGTGGCTGCGTGGCTGTTAAAATGGAAGTCGCAATGTTTCTGATCGATGACAAATATCAACAACATTTTTATTTTATTTTATTTTTTTAAATAAAATAATTTTGGATAAGTTTAAATACATGTTCTTCACCTAATTCACTCATAAACAAAACCCGACAATTTCTGAGCAGTTTTTGGAGAGAAAAAAATTGTCACTTAAGTGGTTAATGTTCAGCTCCACTGGGCCAGGTACTGACGTGTGTGACAAATAGTCTCACTGTACAGCACCTTATACAGGTTAAGTATCCCATATCCAAATATTCCAAAATACGGAATATTCCGAAATACGGACTTTTTTGAGTGAGACTGAGATAGTGAAACCTTTGTTTTCTGATGGCTCAATGTACATAAACTTTGTTTAATGCACAAAGTTATAAAAAATATTGTGATAAATGACCTTCAGGCTGTGTGTATAAGGTGTATATGAAACATAAATGATTTGTGTGAATGTGCACACTTTGTTTAATGCACAAAGTTATTAAAATGTTTTGCTAAAATGACCTTCAGACTGTGTGTATAAGGTGTATATGAAATATAAATGCATTCTGTGCTTAGACTTAGGTCCCATCGCCATGATATCTCATTATGGTATGCAATTATTCCAAAATACAGAAATATCCCATATCCAAAATATTTCTGGTCCCAAGCATTTTGGATAAGGGATACTCAACATGTAATAATAAACTAAATAGGGAGTTGTACTATGCCTTGAAAAGTCATACATTTCATTGTGATAAAGTACCAGACAATCAGCTCCTAACTGCCATGTTACAGGCTGGGTTTGAAAAATGACAGTTGGGAGCTGATTGGTTGGTAATTATCACCGTGAAATTTCTCACTTTTCAAGGCTTAGTAAATATGGCCCACTATTTACAGTACTAATGTATTAATGAATGCACTCAGTACCAATATACAGTATGTATCCTTCAGGTGTTCTGTTACAGCTTATTTCAGCCATGTACGTATACTGCATGTGTAAGGAGGACTGCTGTGTCTAAATAGTATATTTACTAAACTTTGGATGGAGATAAAGTGGACAGAGATAAAATACCAGCCAATTAGCTCCTAAATGCCATGTCACAGGGTTTGGGTTTGTGCGACCGGCGGTCTGTAGACACCATACCGACGGTGGGATTCCTGTTGTTAGATGTCCAGCGGGGGCGAGTGTAACGAAGCCCCTTGCAGGCTCACTGCGCTCGCCACAGGTTCTGTTCCCACTCTATGGGTGTTGTGACATCCACGAGTGGGAATAGTCCCTGATGGTTGGCATGCCGACTGGCGGGATATTTAGGGTTCGGAATCCCGGCGTCGGGATTGTGACCGGCGGTCTCCCTACTGCTGGTCACATAACCGCATCCCTGTCACAGGCTGGGCTGAAAAATGAGAGCTAGGAGCTGGATGGCTGGTACTATATCTCCATTCATTTTATCTGCACCCAGGGCTTAGTAAATAAACCCTTTAGAGGCCTTTCACGTGTGCAGAAATATGTATGTGTATATATATATATATATATATATATATATATATATATTTATTCCTTTAAATATGTACATTGGTAAGAATGGTCTTGCAGTCAGAGCCGGCGCAAGCCGCTCAGCAAAGGGATGCAGTGCAGGGAGGCGCCAAACTGAAGAGGCGCTCAGCCTCTCCCTGCTCTGCATCCCTGTTGCTGGCAGCTGCCGCTGCGCCTGTCACACTGGATGACAGGTAGCGGCGCTGGCAGCGTGCAGAGCGGCTCCCTCCCCCTCCTCCTCCCCAGAGTGTGTATGCAGTGTGCGGCCTCAGCCCACACACTGCGCCGCTGACATCCCGATTCCCGATCTGCTTAGAGGGTGGGGGCGTGGCCTAACCGCGGGAGTCGTGGCCACGCCCCTTTCTGTTTCTTTTTCAAGTCCTTGCTGCACAGTGCAGGGTGGGTGCAGTGCCCGATCCCTGAGCCCCCCAGCCCTCAGCCAGGATCATTTCGAGGGGGAAGTGTGATCACTGTGATCACACTCCCCCCACTCACCCATACAGGAACACACAGTGAGTGGATCAGTATTAGCAGCAGCAGCAGCCTCTCTGCCCCACTGCAGCACAGCACACTGCAGCATGTGCTGTGCTGCCAAGATGAGAGCTGCTGCCCAGTAAGGTGGGAGTGTAGCGGACCAGGGCCCCCTCCGGGCCCCTCCATCAGTCCCAGGCCCAAGTAATTAGTACCCGCTCCCTCCCCCTCGTCACTGACAGCATACTAAAGAGCCATTGGAGTAACGGAGCCTGCAAGAAACCGGCGAAGAGAGAGGAGGAGCAGAGCCCGAGCCGGGACCTCCTGCAGGTACCGGGGCCGCACTGTGGAGGGAACGAGGGCTGTACCTGGCATAGGGGGTCATTCAGAGATGAACGCAGATCGCTGAATACGCAGCCGGATCTGCGTTCATCTCTGCACATGCTCAGGGCCGCCCAGCACAAAGCAAGGCTGCCCAGCATGTGTAGCGCCACCTGCCGATGCATCCGCAATTACATTGCCGATGCATCTGATGTAAGATTGACCCCTGGCTGCGCTGTCAGCCACCTTTTTTCTTTTTTTCAGACACTGCTATGCGGTGTAATGTGACTGATGCACACTACTGTGCTGTGTAATGTGACTGACGGACACTACTGTGCTGTGTAATGTGACTGACGGACACTACTGTGCTGTGTAATGTGACTGACGGACACTACTGTGCAGTGTAATGTGACTGACGGACACTACTGTGCTGCGTAATGTGACTGACGGACACTACTGTGCTGTGTAATGTGACTAACGAACACTACTGTGCTGTGTAATGTGACTGACGGACACTACTGTGCTGTGTAATGTGACTGACGGACACTACTGTGCTGTGTAATGTGACTGACACTACTGTGCAGTGTAATGTGACTGACGGACACTACTGTGCTGCGTAATGTGACTAACGAACACTACTGTGCTGTGTAATGTGACTGACAGACAATACTGTGCTGTGTAATGTGACTAACGGACACTACTGTGCTGTGTAATGTGACTGACGGACAATACTGTGCTGTGTAATGTGACTGACGGACACTACTGTGCTGTGTAATGTGACTGACGGACACTACTGTGCTGTGTAATGTGACTGACGGACAATACTGTGCAGTGTAATGTGACTGACGGACACTACTGTGCTGTGTAATGTGACTGACGGAACACTACTGTGCTGTGTAATGTGACTGACGGACACTACTGTGCTGTGTAATGTGACTGACGGACACTACTGTGCAGTGTAATGTGACTGACGGACACTACTGTGCAGTGTAATGTGACTAAAGGACATACTATGTAGTGTAATGTGACGAGCGAACAATACTGTGCAGTGTAATGTGACTAGCGATCAATACTGTACTGTGTAATGTGACTAATGGACACTGCTATGAGGTGTAATGTGACTAGCGAACACTACTGTGCTGTGTAATGTGACTAGCGAACACTACTGTGCGGTGTAATGTGACTAGCGAACACTACTGTGCGGTGTAATGTGACTAATGGACACTGCTATGAGGTGTAATGTGACTAGCGAACACTACTGTGCGGTGTTATGTGAGTAACGGACACTAATGTGCGTAACGGACACTACTGTGCAGTATAATGTGCGTAACGGACACTACTGTGCAGTATAATGTGAGTAACGGACACTACTGTGCAGTGTAATGTGACTAGTGAACACTACTATGCGGTGTAATGTGACTAACTGACACTACTATGTGGTGTAATGTGACTAGCGAACACTACTGTGCAGTGTAATGTGACTAGTGAACACTACTGTGCAGTGTAATGTGACTAACCGACACACACTACTGTACGGTGTACTGTGACCAACAGACACTGCTGTGCGGTGTAATGTGACCAACAGACACTGCTGTGCGGTGTAATGTGACTAGCGAACACTACTGTGCGGTGTAATGTGACTAATGGAAACTACTATGAGGTGTAATGTGACTAGCGAACACTACTGTGCTGTGTAATGTGACTAGCGAACACTACTGTGCGGTGTAATGTGACTAATGGACACTGCTATGAGGTGTAATGTGACTAGCGAACACTACTGTGCGGTGTAATGTGACTAGCGAACACTACTGTGCGGTGTAATGTGACTAATGGACACTGCTATGAGGTGTAATGTGACTAGCGAACACTACTGTGCGGTATAATGTGAGTAACGGACACTACTGTGCAGTGTAATGTGACTAGTGAACACTACTATGCGGTGTAATGTGACTAACTGACACTACTATGTGGTGTAATGTGACTAGCGAACACTACTGTGCAGTGTAATGTGACTAGTGAACACTACTGTGCAGTGTAATGTGACTAACCGACACTACTGTGCGGTGTACTGTGACCAACAGACACTGCTGTGCGGTGTAATGTGACCAACAGACACTGCTGTGCGGTGTAATGTGACTAGCGAACACTACTGTGCGGTGTAATGTGACTAATGGAAACTACTATGAGGTGTAATGTGACTAGCGGACACTACTGTGCTGTGTAATGTAACTAGCGAACACTACTGTGCGGTGTAATGTGACTAATGGACACTGCTATGAGGTGTAATGTGACTAGCGAACACTACTGTGCGGTGTAATGTGACTAGCGAACACTACTGTGCGGTGTAATGTGACTAATGGACACTGCTATGAGGTGTAATGTGACTAGCGAACACTACTGTGCGGTGTAATGTGACTAGCGAACACTGCTGTGCGGTGTAATGTGAATTGGTACTATTCTGTGGCCCCTATATTTTTGGCGCTTCCCCCTGCTGGGGGAAGTGGCATGTGTAAAAGGGTGCTCTACCTGGCACAAAGTGTAAAAGGGTGCTCTACCTGGAATAATGTGTGACTGGCTCTACCTGGTGCAATATGTAAAAGGGGGCTGTATCTGGCGTAATGTACATAAGGGGCACTACCTGGCGTAATGTATATAAGTGGTACTACTGTGTGGTGTAATTTTGAATGATGGAGACTACTGTGCGTCATAATTATTTTACGCCCCTATATTTTATGTAATTTTTTTATGACCCTATATTTATGGATCTTGAGGGGGGGGGGGACCAAAATGTCTAGTTATAGCTCTGAGGATGAGATCGGTCACATTTGTATTTGTAGAAAGGCGCAAAATTGATAGTTTGCAGGAGGGCGCCGAACACCCTAGCACCGGCCCTGCTTGCAGTGTAATATGAAATGCAGAATTTGTTACATATACCCTTATAAAAGTAATATTTCAGCACTTAACATGCTGTGAATGTATCCGTGGTGGCAAGAGAGGGGCGTGGGCAAAGTATCGCAGCCTAAACTTCCAAACAGGTGCAACATGCCCCCAGTATGGCATAGCCACACCATCTTCACCCCAGTAACAGCTCCTTCCCGCTTGCTTATTGCTGACATAATATACCTCGCCATATGCCCAACAACAGCTGCATCGCATTGCATCTTTCCTCTAAAGATAAGGGTGTGTATACATACACATATACAGTGCATCAGGAAGGTATTCACAGCGCTTCACATTTTCCACATTTTGTTACGTTACAGCCTTATTCCAAAATGGAATAAATTCATTTTTTCACTCAAAATTCTACACACAATACCCCTGTCACGATCCGGGTATCTGGACGCCATTTCTTACCCATCAGATGCCTCCTAAGGTTGGCTCAGCGCTCCAGGACCGGATCCCATCTGTTATCCTGATGTGTACATTCCTGTATCCTCTCCTGTCACTCTGGGACGCTGTCACAGTGAACGCCATATTACACCTGGCATGGCGTCTCCCGCGGCCTCCGCCGCCGTCCCTGAACTTCTGCATGCAGAGTGTCTGAGTGGCGATTACGTCAGCCGCGGCCTCCGCTGTGTCCGCGTGGTTGGATGTGCATCTGTCAGCCTGGCGCCTCCTGTCTCCGGTGGCCGGCGCCGCCATTACTGTTTTCATTACCACATGGATTACAAACCAAACTTCCCTCCAAGTGTCTGCATGGGCGCAGCCATCTTGGATTCTGTCAGCTGATCATTTCCACCAATCTGTTCTCAGTATTGATAATCTGCATAATTGCCTAGCCAATCCCTTCCTTGCTGCAGGTATAAATACACTGTGCCTGAGCAAGGAAGGCGTCAGTGCTTTGGTTGTCAAACCTAGTTCCTGTTTGTCTCTCTCCTGTGATTGTCTTCCAGGTTCCAGCTCCTGTCTCAAGACTTCCACCATAGAGACCCGCACCAGCATTCCACCTGCGGTGTAGCCTGACTCTCCAATCCATTGTGGATTCATCTGTTTCCAGCTACAACATTACCTGCTTCCAGCTCAGCTTCCAGCAGAGTACAGCTTCCCTTAAAGGGCCGGTGTCCTTTCTACACTTTACCACTCTCCACCGGTATTATTATTTCTCCGCTCTCAAGTTCTACATTTCAGTTCATATTTCATCGCTCCCAAGTTCATTTATTATTTAACTGGTTCCAGCCAGTATCCACTCCGTGCTAACAACAGTCTGGTTCCAGCCAGTATCCACAACAGCTGTTTTATCTTCAGCAACCCAGCTTTTCCTGGAACACCAGCTGGCACAATCCTGGGTTATCTCCATTGCTACAGTCGGGCCTGGTAAGGACTTTCCATCTAGAAGATCATAAGAACTATCTCACACTATTAGTGCCCTGTGGCTCCTGCCATCCTGTAGTACCCAGGAACTGTATTTATTCTTTGCTGACTTTTACGTTTTCTTTTACTGCTGCTGTGTTGCGGAGTTGTCATAATAAACATCATTGACTTTTATTCCTGGTTGTCGTGGTCACGCCTTCGGGCAATTCTTCTACATGTCTAGGGGTCTGATACAACCTGCCAGGTTCCTTTACACCTCAGCCCCTACAACTGAGGCTGCCTCCCGTCAGCTCAGGCCCTCAGTTGTGACAGTCCCTACAACTGAGGCTGCCTCCCGTCAGCTCAGGCCCTCAGTTGTGACAGTAAGCACTGACCTAATGAATCCAGCCGGAGATCAGGATCAAGCGGCCAGGCCGATGCAAGAACTGGCAGCCCGACTTGAACATCAGGAGGCTGCACAGGGCCACATCATCCGCTGTCTCCAGGATCTCTCTACTCGGCTGGATGGGATTCAGACAACCCTCCGTGGATCAGACGCGTCCGGTGCGTCAACCACAGTGACTCCAGCTATAACCCCACCCACCTTACCCATTTCTGCTCCACGTCTTCATCTTCCAACGCCAGCAAAATTTGACGGATCTCCAAGATTCTGCAGGGGATTTCTCAACCAGTGTGAGATTCAGTTTGAGCTACAACCTGGCAATTTTCCCAGTGACCGTACAAAAATTGCCTACATTATCTCTCTTCTCAGTGGCTCAGCCCTTGATTGGGCATCACCGTTATGGGAGAGGTCCGACACCCTGCTATCCTCCTACACTACATTCGTGTCAACATTCAGGCGCATCTTCGACGAGCCAGGCCGGGTAACTTCAGCTTCATCTGAGATTCTCCGTTTGCGCCAGGGATCACGTACTGTAGGACAATATCTTATACAGTTCCAGATCCTGGCATCCGAACTGGCATGGAACGACGAGGCCCTGTATGCTGCATTCTGGCATGGCTTATCTGAGAGTATTAAAGATGAGTTAGCTACCAGAGACTTACCTTCCAAGTTAGATGAGCTAATCTCACTCTGCACGAAAGTTGATTTACGTTTCAGAGAGAGAGCAACTGAGCGTGTAAGATCATCTGCTCCAAAATCTTCTGCTCCTCCTCCTCGCCAACTGTCACCATCCAAAGATGAGCCCAGCCAAATTGGTCGTTCCCGTTTAACTCCTGCTGAGCGCCGAAGACGTCTCTCCAAGTCTCTCTGTCTTTATTGTGCAGCTCCGTCTCACACCATTAATGCCTGTCCCAAACGTCCAGGACTCCAAATCCTAGCTCGCCAAGGAGAGGGCCGGCTAGGAGTAATGATCTCCTCTCCATCTCCTCAAGATTGTAATCTCCCAGTCTCGCTTCAAGTTGCTCAACGTTATCGGAACGTCATTGCCCTCCTTGATTCCGGAGCAGCTGGGAACTTTATTACCGAAGCCTATGTTAAACGGTGGTCCCTACCCACCGAGAGACTTTCTTCGTCCATTTCTTTAACTGCCGTGGATGGCAGCAAAATTTTTGATGCAGTTATTTCTTTAAGGACTCTACCAGTTCGTCTGAGAGTGGGAGTTCTTCATTCCGAACTTATTTCTTTTTTAGTGATTCCAAGAGCCACACATCCTGTGGTCCTGGGCCTTCCATGGCTCCGTCTTCACAATCCTACAATTGATTGGACGACTACGCAAATCCTGGCATGGGGTTCCTCCTGTGCTGAGACATGTTTGTTTAAAGTATTGCCTGTCTGTTCTTCCTCCCCCAGGTCGTCTGATGTTCCACCTCCTCCATATCAAGATTTCACGGATGTGTTCAGTAAAGCTTCTGCTGATATCCTTCCTCCTCATAGAGAATGGGACTGTCCGATTGATCTCGTTCCAGGGAAGGTTCCACCTCGAGGCCGAACTTATCCGTTGTCTCTGCCTGAGACGCATTCTATGGAGGAATATATTAAAGAGAACCTAGCAAAGGGGTTCATTCGACCTTCTTCTTCTCCAGCCGGCGCAGGCTTCTTTTTTGTAAAAAAGAAAGATGGTGGTCTGCGGCCGTGCATCGACTACAGAGGTTTGAACGACATTACCATCAAGAACCGTTATCCTTTACCCCTGATTACTGAGCTCTTTGACAGAGTTAGCGGAGCTACCATCTTTACAAAGCTGGACTTGCGAGGTGCATACAATCTCATCCGGATCCGTGAGGGTGACGAGTGGAAGACCGCCTTTAACACCCGTGACGGACATTATGAGTACCTCGTCATGCCCTTCGGATTGAGCAATGCTCCAGCTGTCTTCCAGCATTTTGTCAATGAGATCTTCAGAGACATTCTATACCGTCATGTCGTGGTCTATCTAGACGATATCCTCATTTTTGCCAACGATTTAGAGGAACATCGTTTTTGGGTTAAAGAGGTTCTGTACCGTCTCCGTGTCAATCATCTCTATTGCAAATTAGAAAAATGCGTCTTTGAAGTCAAGTCCATTCCGTTTCTAGGGTACATTGTGTCCGGTTCCGGACTAGAGATGGATCCTGAGAAACTACAAGCAATCCAAAATTGGCCGGTACCCTTAACCCTCAAAGGGGTCCAGAGGTTCTTAGGGTTCGCCAACTATTACCGAAAGTTTATACGAGACTTTTCCACCATTGTGGCGCCTATTACTGCTTTCACTAAGAAGGGTGCTAACCCGTCCAAGTGGTCTGAAGAAGCCATGCAAGCATTTCATCTTTTAAAACAAAGGTTCATCTCTGCGCCTGTTCTGAAACAGCCTGACATCGACTCTCCTTTCATCTTAGAGGTGGATGCCTCCTCCGTTGGAGTAGGAGCGGTGTTATCTCAGAGGGCTAAAGATGGCCATTTACACCCTTGCAGTTTCTTCTCCCGGAAGTTCTCCCCAGCTGAGCGCAACTATGCCATTGGCGACCAGGAGTTGCTAGCCATCAAGCTCGCTCTAGAAGAGTGGAGGTATCTGTTGGAGGGAGCTTCTCATTCAATCACCATACTTACAGACCACAAGAACCTTTTATACCTGAAGGGCGCACAATGTCTCAACCCTCGTCAGGCCAGATGGGCACTTTTCTTTTCCAGGTTCGACTTTAAACTCCAGTTCTGTCCGGGCTCTCAGAATCGCAAGGCCGATGCCCTTTCCCGCTCATGGGAGCAAGAAAATGAGTCAGAGTCTTCAGACAAGCATCCTATTATAAATCCGTTGGCATTCTCCACGGTAGGGATGGACTCTACGCCCCCATCAGGGAAAAGTTTTGTGAAGCCGATGCTAAGGAAGAAGCTCATGCATTGGGCCCATGCTTCCCGTTTTGCCGGACATACAGGTATCCAAAAAACCCTGGAGTTTATCTCTAGGTCCTATTGGTGGCCAACTCTGAAAAAGGACGTCTTGGAGTTTATTGCATCTTGCCCAAAGTGTGCCCAACATAAAGTATCCCGCCAGTCGCCTGCGGGGCAACTGGTTCCACTATCCGTTCCCTGTCGACCATGGACCCACTTGTCGATGGATTTCATTACAGACTTACCCATGTGTAACAAGTTCAATACCATCTGGGTGGTAGTTGACCGGTTCACCAAGATGGCACACTTCATTCCTCTCACCGGTCTTCCGTCAGCTTCCAAGTTGGCTCAAGTATTCATACAAGAGATCTTCCGACTCCACGGTCTTCCTGAAGAAATTATCTCAGATCGAGGAGTTCAATTCACAGCCAAATTCTGGCGAAGTTTATGTCAAGTCCTCCAAGTCAAGCTAAAGTTTTCCACGGCTTACCATCCTCAGACCAATGGTCAAACCGAGAGGGTGAATCAGGACTTGGAGGCCTTCCTCCGCATCTATGTGTCCTCCTCTCAAGATGACTGGGTTCAATTACTTCCCTGGGCCGAGTTCTGTCATAACAACCAGTATCATTCTTCATCTGCTTCAACACCATTCTTCACTAACTTTGGATTCCACCCTAAAGTCCCTGAGTTCCAACCGCTTCCAGCAACTTCTGTTCCCGCAGTGGATATCACCTTGCATCAGTTTGCCAATATCTGGAAGAGCGTACGATCAGCTCTGCTCAAGGCATCGTTCAGGTACAAGAAGTTTGCGGATAAGAAGCGTCGAGCAGTTCCTGCTCTCAAGGTGGGTGATCGGGTATGGTTATCCACGAAGAATTTGAGGTTAAGAGTTCCCAGTATGAAGTTTGCACCTCGCTATATCGGTCCTTTCAAGATTGAACAAGTCATCAATCCTGTTGCTTACAGACTCCAGTTGCCTCCCTTCTTAAAAATACCCAGGACATTCCATGTTTCCCTGTTGAAACCGCTGATCTTGAATCGGTTTCATTCCTCACTTCCTCCAACTCCGAAAGTCCAAACTCAACGAGGCGTTGAGTATGAAGTGGCCAAGATCCTGGACTCACGTCACCGTTACGGTCAACTACAATATCTTATTGACTGGAAGGGTTATGGTCCTGAGGAACGTTCATGGACCAATGCTTCTGATGTCCATGCTCCTGCCTTGGTCCGGAGATTCCATTCCAAGTTTCCTCAAAAGCCAAAGAAGTGTCCTGGGGCCACTCCTAAAGGGGGGGGTGCTGTCACGATCCGGGTATCTGGACGCCATTTCTTACCCATCAGATGCCTCCTAAGGTTGGCTCAGCGCTCCAGGACCGGATCCCATCTGTTATCCTGATGTGTACATTCCTGTATCCTCTCCTGTCACTCTGGGACGCTGTCACAGTGAACGCCATATTACACCTGGCATGGCGTCTCCCGCGGCCTCCGCCGCCGTCCCTGAACTTCTGCATGCAGAGTGTCTGAGTGGCGATTACGTCAGCCGCGGCCTCCGCTGTGTCCGCGTGGTTGGATGTGCATCTGTCAGCCTGGCGCCTCTTGTCTCCGGTGGCCGGCGCCGCCATTACTGTTTTCATTACCACATGGATTACAAACCAAACTTCCCTCCAAGTGTCTGCATGGGCGCAGCCATCTTGGATTCTGTCAGCTGATCATTTCCACCAATCTGTTCTCAGTATTGATAATCTGCATAATTGCCTAGCCAATCCCTTCCTTGCTGCAGGTATAAATACACTGTGCCTGAGCAAGGAAGGCGTCAGTGCTTTGGTTGTCAAACCTAGTTCCTGTTTGTCTCTCTCCTGTGATTGTCTTCCAGGTTCCAGCTCCTGTCTCAAGACTTCCACCATAGAGACCCGCACCAGCATTCCACCTGCGGTGTAGCCTGACTCTCCAATCCATTGTGGATTCATCTGTTTCCAGCTACAACATTACCTGCTTCCAGCTCAGCTTCCAGCAGAGTACAGCTTCCCTTAAAGGGCCGGTGTCCTTTCTACACTTTACCACTCTCCACCGGTATTATTATTTCTCCGCTCTCAAGTTCTACATTTCAGTTCATATTTCATCGCTCCCAAGTTCATTTATTATTTAACTGGTTCCAGCCAGTATCCACTCCGTGCTAACAACAGTCTGGTTCCAGCCAGTATCCACAGCAGCTGTTTTATCTTCAGCAACCCAGCTTTTCCTGGAACACCAGCTGGCACAATCCTGGGTTATCTCCATTGCTACAGTCGGGCCTGGTAAGGACTTTCCATCTAGAAGATCATAAGAACTATCTCACACTACCAGTGCCCTGTGGCTCCTGCCATCCTGTAGTACCCAGGAACTGTATTTATTCTTTGCTGACTTTTACGTTTTCTTTTACTGCTGCTGTGTTGCGGAGTTGTCATAATAAACATCATTGACTTTTATTCCTGGTTGTCGTGGTCACGCCTTCGGGCAATTCTTCTACATGTCTAGGGGTCTGATACAACCTGCCAGGTTCCTTTACACCTCAGCCCCTACAACTGAGGCTGCCTCCCGTCAGCTCAGGCCCTCAGTTGTGACAGTCCCTACAACTGAGGCTGCCTCCCGTCAGCTCAGGCCCTCAGTTGTGACAACCCCATAATGACAAAGTGAAAAAAAACATTTTTGGGAGATTTTTGCTAATTTATTAAAAATAGAAAACTAAGAAATCACATGTACATAAGTATTCACATCCTTTGCCATGACGCTCAAAATTGAGCTCAGCTGCATCCTGTTTCCACTGATCATCCTTGAGATGTTCCTACAGCTTAATTGGAGTCCACCTGTGGTAAATTCAGTTGATTGGACATGATTTGGAAAGGCACACACCTGTCTATATAAGGTCCCACACTTGACAGTTCATGTCTGAGCACAAACCAAGCATGAAGTCAAAGGAATTGTCTGTTGACCTTTGAGACAGGATTGTCTCGAGGCACAAATCTGGGGAGAGGTACAGAAAAATATCTGCTGCTTTGAAGATCCTAATGAGCACAGTGGCCTCCATCATCCGTAAATGGAAGAAGTTCGAAACCACCAGGACTCTGCCTAGAGCTGGCCGTCCGTCTAAACTGAGTGATCGGGGGAGAAGGAACCTAGTCAGGTAGGTGACCAAGAACCCGATGGTCACTCTGTCAGAGCTACAGCCTTCCTCTGTGGAGAGAGGAGAACCTTCCAGAAGGACAACCATGGGGTATATTTAATTAGGGTCGAAAGCTGCCGTCTGTCGAAAAGACGTCAGTTTTCGACTTTTTAAGGTCGAATCATGATTCGACCTATTCAGTCCCCGCTATTTTTATTCAACAGGTCGGGGAATTCGACTTTTCGAATAGTACGTGAATCGGCGGCATAGCTGCCGATTCATGTACTTTTGAGGGAAACGGGCCAAATTCAACAGGATTTGGCCCCGTTTCCGACCATCTCAGTCTGACATAAAAAAATGTCGGACTGAGATGAGGGACCTTACAGTAGGAAAGGGGGGAGAGCCACGGGGAGAGCTGCGGGCATACAAGGGAGAGCAGCGCTGCAGGAGGATGTGTCACAGCCGCGCCACTCACGGCAGCATCCACCCAGCTCCAGCAAGTGAGGTCACGCTTGCTGGAGCCAGGTGGACACTGCCGTGAGGTCTGGCGGCTGTGACACATCCTTCAGCAGCGCTGCTGTAGCGCTGCTCTCCTCCGACTGCCCGCGGCTGTCCCCGCTGGTCTCCTCCGCTCACAGGTCTCATCTCAATTTAACTTTTTTTTTTAAAGTCGAATTGAGATGGGATTGAATAGGGGTTGTCGGATCCATTCCAACAAATGCATGTCGGAATGGATCCAACCCTAATTGAATATACCCCATCTCTGCAGCAATCCACCAATCAGGCCTGTATGGTAGAGTGGCCAGACGGAAGCCACTCCTTAGTAAGAAGCACATGGCATCCCACCTGGAGTTTGCCAAAATGCATCTGAAGGACTCTCAGACCATGAGAAACAAAATTCTTTGGTCTGATGAGACAAAGATTGAACTCTTTGGTGTGAGTGCCAGACATCATGTTTGGAGGAAACCAGGCACCGCTCATCACCAGGCCAATACCATCCCTACAGTGAAGCATGGTGGTGGCAGCATCATGCTGTGGGGATGTTTTTCAGCAGCAGGAAGTGGGAGACTAGTCAGGATAGAGGGAAAGATGAATGCAGCAATGTACAGAGACATCCTGGATGAAAACCTGCTCCAGAGCGCTCTTGACTTCAGACTTTGGCGACGGTTCATCTTTCAGCAGGACAGCGACCCTAAGCACACAGCCAAGATATCAAAGGAGTGGCTTTAGGACAACTCTGTGAATGTCCTTGAGTGGCCCAGCCAGAACCCAGACTTGAATCCGATTGAACATCCCTGGAGATATCTGAAAATGGCTGTACACCGACGCTTCCCATCCAACCTGATGGAGCTTGAGAGGTGCTGCAAAGAGGAATGGGCAAAACTGCCCAATGATAGGTGTGCCAAGCAAAGGCTGTGAATACTTATGTACATGTGATTTCTTAGTTTTTTATTTTTCATAAATTTGTTAAAATCTAAAAAAATATTTTTTTTTCACGTTGTCATTATGGGGTATTATCTGTAGAATTTTGAGGGGAAAAAAATAATTTATTCTATTTTAGAATAAGGCTGTAACATAAAATGTGGTAAAAAATTGAATACTTTCTGGATGCACTGTACATACAGTATATAGATATAGATTCTGTTTTCAGCCTTTGGGAAATTTCCTTAATACTAAAGAAAGATGTGATTTTCAATAAACAGGCCTTATGGTGCCCACACACAGTGCTATTATCGCGTGCAATTTAATCTTTTTAGTTCAAATCGCATTGCGTCTAGTTCAAATCGCACCGTGTTTATTTTCCCTTGCGATGCAATGCGCACTCCCGTATAGTCAATATCACGAAGCAAAATATGTGCAGTCAGGTATTTTTGCACTACATTGCATACATTACATATTGTAGTGTAGTCAAAATTGGGAGTAGTACAAATCGCACGTAGTTAAATAGCATACCCACTTAGTCCAAATCGCATAGCACACATTGTATAGGCTCAAATGGCACCTACTGTAGCACAGATCTCACCGTGTGTGGGCACCATTAGACCTGTGTATATCATTACAAATAATAGAAGGACCAGCGTTGCATGAAGATGTTTTCATTGCTACCTTGAAATGTCAACAAACACAGCACAACTAGAACCTTCTGACACATCACAGCATCGTAATGCAGCTATAAAGTTCACAGGATGCAGCCTGTCATAAGAAACGGAAAGTTATGTCATTGTGAATTAGACTAGGTTGTATTCCCGGATAAAATTATTGCCGTGGCCCTAACATTGGCTTGTGAGCAGTCCCACGCAGAGCTGCAAGAAAGGTAATGGGAAGAGAACTGTCAAAGTGTCTGTCTGTTACTGTTAGTTTGTATACCAGTGTCTGTCTTTCCATGTTGATGAGGATCTTTGTGATGAGAGGACATTTTTTATTTATTTTTTATTAAAACTTATTAATTATAAGGAGTACTGTACTTTAAGGTTTTACTTTAAATTAAGGATTTTAGAAGTCATCTCTTAGTTCCGACGCTGGAATCCTGACAAGGATCTCAGTCCCGGTGTCGGAAACCCGAACTAGGGTTTGCCGGGCTCCAGACAGGTAAGCCGCTGGGGGAGGTTTAGGTTTAAGCTGCAGGAGGATGGTTAGGGTTAGGCTCCGGGAAAAGGAGGGTTAGGTTTAGGCACCACTGAGAACAGTTAGGGTTACACTGCGGGGGGTGGGGCTAAGGTTAGCTTTAGGCTGCGGAAAGGGAGGGTTAGGGATGCATTGGGGGAAGGTAAGTATATTTACCTAGCCCCTGTCGGGATTCTCATCATTGGGATGCCGGGGTTGGTCTTCTGACTGCCGGCAGACGGACCGCCGGCATATCATACTCAATCTAATCTATATAAAGCACTTGACCAGCAATTATGTGTTATTTATAAGGATTTATATGGTCCTTAGTAACTACTACTAGACTAAAGCCCCATACACACTAGGCAATATGAAAGGGCTTTCTGAGCGATAGTATTCACAATATCGCCTAGTGTGTACACTCACTATCGTTAACGATGTGCGCTCCCGCGCGTTGTTAACAACCCCTCCCTCGACCGAACATGTATGGACGAGGGAGGTCCTCGTTAACGGCAGCCATGCTGCATCCGTCGTTCCCCCTGCCGCTTCTCCGCCGTCGCTCCCTTCCCTGCCAGCATCAGCAAGTGTGAATGCACTTGCCGATGGCAGCACCCCACCGAGTCCCCGCCATTTTCCAATGTTTGGGAACAAATGGTTGATTGACATTTGCTCTCATTCATTACCAGGTTTTCATTCCAACCAGCCACATCTGGCAGATGATTGTATAGTGTATGCCCAGTTTTATGGTGCCCATACACTTGTGCGATGCCCCGCGACACGGCATCGCACCGGCAGTTCAGGTGCGATGAAATCGCACCTGAACTGCCAAAGTGATTGCCATGCGATCATACCTTAGATCGCATGGTAATCACGTGATAGGCACGTCACCTCCGAGTGGGAGCGGCCTCCATCCGCTCCCGGCGGGTGCCCATCGCAGTGTGATATGTAGCATGTGTTTTTAAAAACACATGCGATCGCACTGCGATAACATAAATATTAAGTGCAGCACATACTATCTTGAGACGTGAGATTTGATCGGCGTGCCCACGCATCGCGTCGAAAGGTACCTAAAATGTGCATACAATCCTTCGATTTTTCTCACAGATGAGGTTGAAATCGAAGGTTAGCACCGATTATCTCACAAGTGTATGGGCACCATTAGAACTGACGATTGAGGGTAGATTGTCTCATACAGAATGCCCTTAATAATCTGCTGTTTATGTTCATCCGTTTAAAAAGGCTGGCAACATCAAGAAATACATAAAAATGGCTGGATTTAGCCTCATTTATGATCATGGTTGTTCATGGGAATGAGAGGACATCATTACTGAGTTTATTACATGTCTCATATTTGTGTGTTTGAGATCTTAGGGCACATGTACTAAGTAGTGATAAAAGTGAAGAAGTGAGCCAGTGGAGAAGTTGCCCGTGGCAACCAATCAGCTGCTCTATATACTTTTATAGTAATGTTACGTCAATGCTGATTGGTTGCCATGGGCAACTTTTCCACTTTTATCACTGCTTAGTACATGTCCTCCTTAGTTTTACATTGAAGACTATGCATCTAGAAATGTATTTTGCAACTGTTGTGCGGAACCGGAGTGCGAAATGCGTCCCATTAATAGAAGAGGATGAGATCCTATGCCCAACAGGCAAGAACTGATTAAAAAAAAAAATTGTAGTACACCCCTCAGCACTGCAAGGAACACCCAAAAATTAGGTGCATCCTCTCCCCTTTTATTTCATTTTGACAATCTGGTGTTGCAAAAGGGAAATGTAACATTGTACTATGCAAAACTATGCACACTTTCACCCCCACCCTGTGCTTCTGTTCCATTATGATTGCTGCCATCTTGCTTTTACTCGGAAATCTATGTAGATTTATGTAAACAAGCTTGTCATAAGGAGTTCAGCAAGTTTCTGCATTTAATCCAACACTTCAGGATACTAAATGCTCTTTTATCAAATGTAAGAAAACAAGCAAAGCTGGCTGCTATGAATAATCCCAGTGATTGGAAAATGTATATATACAGAAACAAGGTGATAAAACGGTTCCGGTATAAAAGATAGATAGTGTCTAGTTAGACAGTCAATAGATAGACACCATATGTTAGACAGGGTCAAAAGGTCGACAGGGTCAAAAGGTCGACATGAAAATGGTCGACATGAAAAAGGTAGACACCATGTTTTTTGCATTTTTGTGGTTCGTGTGGATAGTTTTGTCATCTGGGACCCCCAATTGTAGAAGGGCATACCCTCGCGGGGCTCGCTTCGCTCGCCACGCTTCGGGCACGGTGGCTCACCACAAGGTTTACAACCAACTCTATGCCGACATGGATAGAGAAAGTATGAAATAGTCCAAAAACATGTTACATTAAAAAAAAAACATTTGTCTAGCTTTTTTTATGTTGACCATTTTCATGTCGACCTTTTGACCTGTCGACCTTTTGTACTGTCTACCTTTTTCATGTCAACCTTTTGACCCTGTCGACCTAATGTCTGTCTAACATATGGTGTCTATCTATTGACTGTCTAACTAGACACTGTCTATCAACCGGATACCGATAAAAACAGCGCCTAATAGTGCTACAACAATGTGATAAAGTGCGGAATATATGAATAAAACTCTTATCTCAAAAATGAGTTTGTCTTCGGACTTTACACAAGTCCATATAAATTGGGAATATGAAGGAAAAAACAAAGATCATAACATGGTGCGGATTTCTTACACCCAAATGTCTCATAAAATAGGCTTCTGATGCTCTTATTTTATACCACGGGTATTAATCGGAATGAATATTCCACAGAAAACATGCCCACTGCAAGGTATTATAACTTAAAAACAAACACAATTTATTTCACATAGCGAGACAAATTGTTAAAAGCAGTGCAACAATATATCAGCAGGCTACCAATAAGTACCAAACATACAAGAAGTACTGTAGCCCTTATCTATCCAATCATTGGAGTCAAAGTGGCAGAGCTGTACCAATGCGTTTTGTCTACGTCTGACTTCTTCAATACAGTATATTTATTTTATATTTAATTCCAAACTTAATTGCCACGGTGTACTGTAGATTAAAAAAACAAACACAGGTGCTTAAAAACCATTTAAAAAATGGCTCATAGACAGAACAAAAAGAAAAAGACAACACACAAAAAAATGATACTCAAAAACACTGACACAATGAACATGAAAATGCAAGAACAATATAATAAAACTCGAATTAATTAATAATTAACTCGAAAAATAAATAAGAAATACAATTCCTATATCATGACCAAATGATAAAAATTATATCTATAAAACCAAATTATATCTTTAAAAGGGATCAGTAGGATTTACCGTCGATTGGTATGCTGGCCGTCAGTATATCGACAATGGCATCCCGATCGTCAATATGCCAGCAGCGGGGCGAGTGCAAAGAGTCCCTTTGTGGGCTCACCATGCTGCTGGCTCGGTGGTTTACTGCGCCCGCCACGGGTTCTATTCCCACTCTATGGGTGTCGTAGACACCCACGAGTGGGAATAGCCCCTGTTAGCTGGGATTTCGACTGTCGGCATTGTCAGCGGTCGGGATCCCGGCATTGGTAACCTGACCACCGGGATCCTGACTGCCGGCAACTTGACTGCATACCCTATAAAACCACATACAAAAATAAGAGTAAAAGGATCAGTAATAATCATAGAAGAAAATCCAGGTAGTGGCCTGTGACCAGATTGCTTAAATAAATAAGAAGCACAGAGCTCAGCACTGACCATACTAAAACTCACTCACCTTAAAACATAAATAATGGGGATTTGGTACATGAATTGATCAATAGCCCACTTCACGCAAACCCCATTTCTCTCAAAGCCCTACACTATCATCCAAGATTTTGAGAACCTGGTCACTGCTATCACATCAGAGTCCAACTGAAAATGTGCTACCTGGTTCAAAGCTCACCTGCCAACTTACTTATGGCTTTTAAAGGTGAGACAGTCCCCAACACAGCTCCTAAATTACCTCCAAGGAAGCAGATGACACAGGTTTAAAATAAATGAACTTAGAAGGGGTGCATGATTAAAGCTATGATCACAAAAAGGTTAATTAAAAATGAACCCAAATATACACATACAGAAATCCACTGCACTCGCCCTTCTCACCTTTAAAAGCCATAAGTTAGTTGGCAGGTGAGCTTCAAACCAGGTAGCACATATTCAGTTTTACTCTGATGTGATAACAGTTAAATGATTCTCAAAATTCTGGGTGATAGAGTAAGACTGGCAGAGAAATGGAGTCCCGGGAAGTGGGCTGCAAGCTTAAATGCATTGATAAATTCATGAACCAAAACTCCATTAGTTATGTATTAAGGTGAGTGAGTTTACTATGGTGAATGCTGAGCTATGTGTTTTTGTATTATATACAGGTTATTATATATTATTTATAAAGCAGGCATCTGGTCTATATTGGCATGTAATAATAAACAAATCTATATTGATTAAACTGTACAAATATCATGTTAAATGTATGGCATTCCTAGTTTTCATTGCGGAAACTGCAACCCATATGTCTAGCTGTAAACCTAGTTGGGGATAGGATATACTGTATATATACAAAAGCTATGTGAAAATGTATGTGGTAGAGTAGGACTTGCAGTGAAATGGGGCCCCTTGATGTGGGCTGTAAGCTTAAATGCATTGTACAATTCATGAACTAACACCCCATTTTTTATTCAGTTATGTATTAAAGTATTAAGGTGAATGAAATTACTAAGGAGAGTGCGGGGTTCTCGGTATATGTATATTTGAGCAGGTGGTCACAGCCCACTGCACCCCAATCTGGGGGTGGGGGTTACATGTGTGCACCGCTTTCATTGGAATGGCGAGTGCGGTGGATTCCTGCATGTGTATGTATAGATATATATATACAGTATATATATATATATACAGTATATATATACAGTATATATATATATATATATATATATATATATATATACACGCTGTACCTACATCATTACTGGCATATACAGTAACTCAACAGTAAGTCCTGAGCAATAAATCATTCCTATACCACAATCGCCAGTAGTCTGGCAGATTAGACCAGGAAAACCTTATGTGACATAAAACTTACAACATCCATAATGGTAACATAAAATATATCATAATGGTAATGTAAAATATGTTTTTTACAATATGCCATATTATTGGAACACTAGTGTATCAGTTACCATTAACAGTAAACAGAGATGTCATTCTAGAACAGACAATCGATCAGCAGTGATACACTACGTATACAGTCCAAATGTCACAACCTATTTCTTGACGGGTAGGGAAAAAATGCATTGTGTCCCATAGGATTACCTGTATACATTAGAATACAGTATGCTTCACAACGTAATAGCATCAGGTCACAATGGTCTCCATGCACAGATTTAACAATCAATATAATTTATTATTATTTTTATTAAGCTATGTTGGCTTATTTAATAGCCTGTGAGATGTAGGCTGTGCGTAAATTCAAGTGAGTATGCCTGTATTTTTAAAGTGGCAATCATTTACAAGGCAAAACCAATGCTTTAAAAATATGTGTATACTCAACGGAATTCCATCACAGGCTATTGCACAAACCCCATAATTTGGACAGCAGAGTGATCTTCTGCTGCCCTGGCAATACTGTCCCTGAGCATTAAGGATTAACTAGCTAATAGATTCACAAACTTGGGCTTTCAATTCCTCTAATTTAAATAAAAAGAAATAAAAAATAAAAAAAGATTAAAATAAAAAAAGATTAAAATATTTAAAAACATTCTGAAAAAAAATCTGTATTCTAAGATCATCATTTGTTAGTATACCTTCTGTTAAAATCATCCAGAGGTACTTATACCACCATGATGCTTATAAAATAGATACTTCAAATAATTTTTTCTCAGTGGTGGTGATCACTGGATGAAGTGGCGCTTAGCTGAGGGGTGGGTACAAATTACCCGGGCCCCTCCAGCAACCCTGGAGGGGCCCGGGTCCGATGCCCCCCTCAGTACAACTGTGTTGTTGCCAGCGTCAGCAGTGTCACCTTTCTGGTGATCTCTTTAGGAAGATGGCACCGCACATAGCAAAAACTCTGGTATCGTGAGTCTTTGTTGTCTAGTGTCCAGCGTCATCTTGCCAAATATCACTGGAAGATGGCGCTGGCCGGAGAGGAGGAAGCCGCTTCCTGATAAAGTAAGGTAGGAAGTAGGTGCCCTTCCCCTGCTCCCCCCTGACCCCATGTTAAAACTGCAATAATTAGATTATGTAAATATTTTAATAGTAAAGAGCGTCGTTGTGCCACCTTTTAAGCCATGCCCCCTTTACCGGGGCACGGCATGGCTCTCTACGGCTCTAACTGGATGT
Organism: Pseudophryne corroboree; assembly: GCF_028390025.1. Taxonomy (NCBI): domain Eukaryota; kingdom Metazoa; phylum Chordata; class Amphibia; order Anura; family Myobatrachidae; genus Pseudophryne; species Pseudophryne corroboree. Next base: position 132,298,424 of record NC_086449.1, on the reverse strand, counting down.
ATAGGGCCATGGACGTAGCTACAGTGGGGGCCATTGCTATTGGGGCCCAGAGGCTTAGGGGGGCCGTGAGACAGGACATAAGCCAGAGCAACACCCCCTACAAATATCTATCACTGTTGACAACACAATCATCTCCCCCGTTCCCCAACTCCACTGCCTGGGTGTCACTCTTGACTCCTCCCTCTCCTTTGCACCCTACATCCAAGCTCTAGCGCAATTTGTTGGTTCCAGCTACGCAACATTGCTCACATCAGGCTATTTCTCTCCCAGAGTGCAACTAAACTTATCATCCACTCACTGGTCATCTCACAACTCGACTACTGCAATCTTCTCCTCACTGGACTCACTTGCTCCCACCTCGCTCCCCTCCAATCTGTCCTCAACTCCGCAGTTAGGCTCATCTTCCTCTCCTGCCGCTCCACTTCTGCCACTCCCCTACGACAAAATCTGCACTGGCTCCCATTCCCCTACAGAATCCTCTTCAAACTCCTCACCCTCGCATACAAGGCCATCTCTAATTCCACTGCTCCCTACATCTCCAACCTCCTCTCCCTTCATACTCCCTCCCACCCACTACGGTCGGCCAATGACCGCCGCCTCTCCTCTGCCTTGGTCACTGCTTCCCATGCACGAGTTCAAGATTTTGCCCGTGCTGCACCCCTTTAGTGGAACTCGCTCCCCCGCTCCATTAGACTCTCCCCGACCTTGCAAAGCTTCAAATGGGCACTGAAAACCCACCTATTCATCAAAGCATACCCTCCCGATGCATAAGCTAGTCCTGAGGCCGCGCCTCCATCCCCCTGCCTGATGCCTTGAACATCTCTGCTTTGCCTGCTTACTGCCATCAGGTTTCCTCCTGCTTGCTTGCACCTCATGTCATCTGTCTGTCGCCCCTCCCCACTAGATTGTTAGCTCTTCAGAGCAGGGCCCTCTTTCCTCTTGTTGTCTAAGCCCTCTTCTCGACACATTTCACTAAGCGACCATCTTTACCTGCTTTTTCTCCTACTGGTAAAGGCTCCTTTCTATCTATGGCCACCAGCCCCAAGTAGTACAATGATTACCCCCTCGCTACTTACATCTTAGCTGTATTATGTCTTGAGAATTGTCTTGCTCTTTGTTACCTGCACTCTATTTTTGTTATTTATTTACTGTTATGCTAAGTTTTGTCTCCCTGTACTGTCCTTTGTACGGCGCTGCGAAACACTTGTGACGCCCTATAAATAAAATTTAATAATAATAATATAGTTTTGTACCCAGTTCCTAAAATTGCCTGCTAAAAAATTGGATCAGACCTGTTGTAAGGTCTAAATCAAGCATGTCCAAACTGCGGCCCTCCAGCTGTTGAGAAACTACACATCCCAGCATGCCCTGACACAGCTTTAGCATTTTCTGACAGCAGAACTGTGTCAGGGCATGCTGGGATATGTAGTTTCACAACATCTGGAGGGCCGCAGTTTGGACATGCCTGGTCTAAATCATAGTTCTCTGCTTTTTCAGTCTCCTCTCCAGGAGAAGCCCAGAGAGGAGGCGCTGCATGTTACTTCGGGGGGGGCTGGGCCAAACTGTCTCATCATTAGGCCCCACCCCCAACACTTGGAAACACCCACGATTCGCAGGTCCACGGCGGGGGATGGAACTTAAGGCCCACCCCAAACTCAGGGAAACGTCACGATTTACGCGTCCTCGGTGAGGGGCAGAGCTAAATGGCTAATTCCAGTCATTTATCACCACCCCTTCCCGCAGCCCTGAGATTGCCGGTGATTTTTACATCATCCCGCCCACTTTACTGGGAAGCGGGCAGGATGCGGGAGAGTCGCCTACTCTTCCCAAATATCCAGAGCCTCCTGCAGCTTCCGGGAGAGTAGGCAAGTATGGTCTAAATGTGGTGGCATTCCATTTTCAGTGAATGATGTATATAGTGGATGTTATAAATGGTAAGGGGAGCCTGTGTGGTGGCATAGTATGAACTAAAGGGCACTCTAATGTTACATAATATGAACTAGAGGGCACTCTAATGTTACATAATATGAGCTGGGGAAATGTAATGTGACACAATATGAACTGCATATTTTTTACTTTTTTAGCAGTTGCCTTATCCAACTTATTTTGGTTGCCGTTCTCAGATGTGTTCTTATCCTGTATGCTGCGTATTCATTATTACAGATGAGTATTTGAAATTCAATATAATAATAGTATAATGATGTCCAGTCAAGGGAGCACTTTAATCGGAGGCAGCTGCCCTAGATTTTGAGTGGCAGCACAATTGAAATTTTAAAATGCTAATTACTTGCTACAAAAGTATTAATTTGTGGAATTCACCAATTTGGTCCATGACATGTGTGTACGGTATTAGTGTACCCCACACTAGTACAATACATGTATAAGAGGTGAGAGTGATGTCATTTCCCTCGCCCCGTCATGTCATGTTGGGTAGGTTTATGTCCTATGTGTGCACAGTGGGGGTAATTCAGAGTTGATTGCAGCAGCACATTTGTTAGCAGTTGGGCAAAACCATGGGGGTCATTCTGAGTTTATCGCTGGCTGCCGTTGTTCGCAGCGCAGCGATCAGTGAAAAAAACGGCTAATCTGCGCATGCGTATGCACCGCAATGAGCACGCACGATGTACGGGTACAAAGTCCTTTGTGGTTTTGCACAGGTTCTAGCGAAGCTTTCAGTCGCACGCACAACGCAAGAAGATTTACATGAAGTGGGCGTTTCTGGGTGTCAACCGACCGTTTTTAGGGAGTGCTCAGAAAAATGCAGGCGTGTCGGGGAAAATGCAGGCGTAGGTGGGTGGACGTGGGGCGGGTGTGTGAGGTCAAAAGCCGCCCCACCATCGCACACGAAGAGTAACTACAGGGCTGGTCTTGTTTTTCACAAAAAGATTTTGTAGACGCTCTGCTGCACAAGCGTTCGCACTTCTGCAAAGCTAAAATACACTTCCCAGTGGGCGGCGGCAATGCGTTTGCACAGCTGCTAAAAGCTGCTAGTGAGCGATCAACTCTGAAAGACCCCCTATGTGCACTGCAGGTGGGGCAGATATAATATGTGCAGAGAGAGTTAGATTTGGGTGGGTTAGATTGTTTCTGTGCAGGGTAAATACTGGCTGTTTTATTTACACTGCAATTTAGATTTCAGTTTGAAACGCACCCCACCCAAATCTAACTCTCTCTGCACGTTATATCTGCCCCCCCTGCAGTGCACATGGAGCCTCATTCAGACCCGTTCGTACACTGCAGTTTTTTGCAGCGTGTGATCGGGTCTGCATTGCACATGCGCACGGGTCGCAATACGCAGGCGCGTCGCTGTCCGGCGGCGGCACGAACGAAGAAAGCATTGGCACCGGCGATCGCAAGAAGATTGACAGGTAGAAGGCGTTCATGGGCGGCATCTCACAGTTTTCTAGGAGTGTCTGTAGAAACGCAGGCCTGCCAGGCCATTTTCAGGGAGGGTTCCTGACGTCATCAACATCCCGGATTGTCGCAGCGGGTGAGTAAGTCCTGAGCTGTGCAGAGACTGCACAAACTTTTGTATATGCAGATCTCTGCACAAGCGTTTGCATCCCTGCACAGCCCTAACCCCCTCCCCTGTAGGCGGCGATTACCTGGTCGCAGCAGTACAAAAAATAACCTGCGTACGACCAGGTCTAAATGAGGCCCATGGTTTTGCCCAACTGCTAACAAATTTGCCGCTGCGATCAACTCTGAATTAGGCCAGTGTTCAGAAAACTCAGCTCTTAATTTATGATTGCAGTCACCTGTGTTGAATTAGTTAATTAATGAGAGAGAAGTTTCAAAACAGGTGACGGCAATCGTGACTGAAGAGGAAAGTCCAGGAGCAGAGCATTTTGTACCTGGTGGTTGGGGTCGTGTTGGAGGGTCAGAGTGTTCTACATACAAATGCACATTCACCTGCCTGATAGCAGTGTTGGCCAGTGAGGAATGTGCAGCGATTGCTCCTGTCCTGTGCTGGTATGTACATAGATGCGCTGGACCTCCTCATGCAGTACAAGCACTGCTCTCTTCTTGTCTCACAGTGAGTTAGGGATGTAGCTGTCCCTGCTTCCCGGTGTCACATCTCCTCCAGGTCTCCCAAGACACTGTGTAGAAGAGAAGCTTATTAACAAGCTCTCACAAGACAGTTATTTTTGGAGGAGTCTCGGAGGACCTGACCCTGAAGAGGGGAACTCATTTATTCCACAGCTCCACTGTCCTGCCATTTCCTGCAGAGAAAGGGGAAAAGTGAAAACACATGTTCTGAGGCGAGGTTTAGGAAACCCCGCACAAGACAGATGAGACCTCCTATCCCCGGTACATTAGTCAATGCCGGGATGGTTGCCAACCCAGGTGTTCCTGGCCCTGTCCAAATTTGCCAAGAACAATGAATATAGCAGCTGATGGCGCTGACAGAGCCCCTCGCTAATTTCCTGTGTCTTGGCATCTCGAGACCCCTTTCCCACAATTATCTAGAGGATTCTAAGGGATTTATGATCACCTAGACAGGGAAAGATCTAGTGTATCAGGACAGGATCAGAGATGGATTTCTATCTAATGTCCAGTGATCGCTCGACTGCAGATTATCAGGCCAGGGCCATACAGTACCAGGTGTATATGTAACGTCCAGTGATCTCCTGACTGCAGATTATCAGGACAGAGTCACACAGTGCTGGGTATATATGTAATGTCCAGTGATCTCCTGACTGCACATTATCAGGACAGAGTCACACAGTGCTGGGTATATATGTAATGTCCAGTGATCTCCTGACTGCACATTATCAGGACAGAGTCACACAGTGCTGGGTATATATGTAATGTCCAGTGATCTCCTGGCTGCAGATTATCAGGACAGAGTCACACAGTGCTGGGTATATATGTAATGTCCAGTGATCTCCTGACTGCAGATTATCAGGACAGAGTCACACAGTGCTGGGTATATATGTAATGTCCAGTGATCTCCTGACTGCACATTATCAGGACAGAGTCACACAGTGCTGGGTATATATGTAATGTCCAGTGATCTCCTGGCTGCAGATTATCAGGACAGGGGCACACAGTGCTGGGTATATATGTAATGTCCAGTGCTCTCCTGACTGCAGATTATCAGGACAGGGTCACACAGTGCTGGGTATATATGTAATGTCCAGTGATCTCCTGACTGCACATTATCAGGACAGAGTCACACAGTGCTGGGTATATATGTAATGTCCAGTGATCTCCTGGCTGCAGATTATCAGGACAGGGTCACACAGTGCTGGGTATATATGTAATGTCCAGTGATCTCCTGACTGCAGATTATCAGGACAGGGTCAGACAGTACTGGGTATATATGTAATGCCCAGTGATCTCCTGACTGCAGATTATCAATACTGGGTCACACAGTGCTGGGTATATATGTCCAGTGCTCTCCTGACTGCAGATTATCAGGACAGAGTCACACAGTGCTGGGTATATATGTAACGTCCAGTGCTCTCCTGACTGCAGATTATCTGGACAGGGGCACACAGTGCTGGGTATATATGTGATGTCCAGTGATGTCCTGACTGCAGATTATCAGGACAGGGTCACACAGTGCTGGGTATATATGTAATGTCCAGTGATCTCCTGACTGCAGATTATCAGGACAGGGTCACACAGTGCTGGGTATATATGTCCAGTGCTCTCCTGACTGCAGATTATCAGGACAGAGTCACACCGTGCAGGGTATATATGTAATGTCCAGTGATCGCTCGACTGCAGATTATCAGGCCAGGGCCATACAGTACCAGGTGTATATGTAACGTCCAGTGCTCTCCTGACTGCAGATTATCAGGACAGGGTCACACAGTGCTGGGTATATATGTAATGTCCAGTGATCTCCTGACTGCAGATTATCAGGCCAGGGCCATACAGTACCAGGTGTATATGTAACGTCCAGTGCTCTCCTGACTGCAGATTATCAGGACAGGGTCACATAGTGCTGGGTATATATGTAATGTCCAGTGATCTCCTGACTGCAGATTATCAGGACAGGGGCACACAGTGCTGGGTATATATGTAATGTCCAGTGATCTCCTGACTGCAGATTATCAGCACAGGGTCACACAGTGCTGGGTATATATGTCCAGTGCTCTCCTGACTGCAGATTATCAGGACAGAGTCACACAGTGCAGGGTATATATGTAATGTCCAGTGATCGCTCGACTGCAGATTATCAGGCCAGGGCCATACAGTACCAGGTGTATATGTAACGTCCAGTGCTCTCCTGACTGCAGATTATCAGGACAGGGTCACATAGTGCTGGGTATATATGTAATGTCCAGTGATCTCCTGACTGCAGATTATCAGGACAGGGGCACACAGTGCTGGGTATATATGTAATGTCCAGTGATCTCCTGACTGCAGATTATCAGCACAGGGTCACACAGTGCTGGGTATATATGTCCAGTGCTCTCCTGACTGCAGATTATCAGGACAGAGTCACACAGTGCAGGGTATATATGTAATGTCCAGTGCTCTCCTGACTGCAGATTATCAGGCCAGGGCCATACAGTACCAGGTGTATATGTAACGTCCAGTGCTCTCCTGACTGCAGATTATCAGGACAGAGTCACACAGTGCTGGGTATATATGTTTTGTCCAGTGCTCTCCTGACTGCAGATTATCAGGACAGAGTCACACAGTGCTGGGTATATATGTAATGTCCAGTGATGTCCTGACTGCAGATTATCAGGACAGAGTCACACAGTGCTGGGTATATATGTAATGTCCAGTGATCTCCTGGCTGCAGATTATCAGGACAGGGGCACACAGTGCTGGGTATATATGTAATGTCCAGTGCTCTCCTGACTGCAGATTATCAGGACAGAGTCACACAGTGCTGGGTATATATGTAATGTCCAGTGCTCTCCTGACTGCAGATTATCAGGACAGAGTCACACAGTGCTGGGTATATATGTAATGTCCAGTGATGTCCTGACTGCAGATTATCAGGACAGAGTCACACAGTGCTGGGTATATATGTAATGTCCAGTGATCTCCTGGCTGCAGATTATCAGGACAGGGGCACACAGTGCTGGGTATATATGTAATGTCCAGTGCTCTCCTGACTGCAGATTATCAGGACAGAGTCACACAGTGCTGGGTATATATGTAATGTCCAGTGATGTCCTGACTGCAGATTATCAGGACAGAGTCACACAGTGCTGGGTATATATGTAATGTCCAGTGATCTCCTGGCTGCAGATTATCAGGACAGGGGCACACAGTGCTGGGTATATATGTAATGTCCAGTGATCTCCTGGCAGCAGATTATCAGGACAGGGGCACACAGTGCTGGGTATATATGTAATGTCCAGTGCTCTCCTGACTGCAGATTATCAGGACAGAGTCACACAGTGCTGGGTATATATGTCATGTCCAGTGATGTCCTGACTGCAGATTATCAGGACAGGGTCACACAGTGCTGGGTATATATGTAATGTCCAGTGATCTCCTGGCTGCAGATTATCAGGACAGGGGCACACAGTGCTGGGTATATATGTAATGTCCAGTGATGTCCTGACTGCAGATTATCAGGACAGGGGCACACAGTGCTGGATATATATGTAATGTCCAGTGATGTCCTGACTGCAGATTATCAGGACAGGGTCACACAGTGCCGGGTATATATGTAATGTCCAGTGATTTCCTGACTGCAGATTATCAGGACAGGGTGCACAGTGCTGGGTATATATGTAATGTCCAGTGATGTCCTGACTGCAGATTATCAGGACAGGGTGCACAGTGCTGGGTATATATGTAATGTCCAGTGATCTCCTGGCTGCAGATTATCAGGACAGGGTCACACAGTGATGGGTATATATGTAATGTCCAGTGATGTCCTGACTGCAGATTATCAGGACAGGGTCACACAGTGCTGGGTATATATGTAATGTACAGTGATCTCCTGACTGCAGATTATCAGGACAGAGTCACACAGTGCTGGGTATATATGTAATGTCCAGTGATCTCCTGACTGCAGATTATCAGGATAGGGTCACACAGTGCTGGGTATATATGTAATGTCCAGTGATCTCCTGGCTGCAGATTATCAGGACAGGGGCACACAGTGCTGGGTATATATGTAATGTCCAGTGATGTCCTGACTGCAGATTATCAGGACAGGGGCACACAGTGCTGGGTATATATGTAATGTCCAGTGATGTCCTGACTGCAGATTATCAGGACAGGGTGCACAGTGCTGGGTATATATGTAATGTCCAGTGATCTCCTGGCTGCAGATTATCAGGACAGGGTCACACAGTGATGGGTATATATGTAATGTCCAGTGATGTCCTGACTGCAGATTATCAGGACAGGGTCACACAGTGCTGGGTATATATGTAATGTCCAGTGATCTCCTGACTGCAGATTATCAGGACAGAGTCACACAGTGCTGGGTATATATGTAATGTCCAGTGATGTCCTGACTGCAGATTATCAGGACAGGGTCACACAGTGCTGGGTATATATGTAATGTCCAGTGCTCTCCTGACTGCAGATTATCAGGACAGTGTGCACAGTGCTGGGTATATATGTAATGTCCAGTGATGTCCTGACTGCAGATTATCAGGACAGGGTGCACAGTGCCGGGTATATAGGTAATGTCCAGTGATCTCCTGGCTGCAGATTATCAGGATAGGGTCACACAGTGCTGGGTATATATGTAATGGCCAGTGCTCTCCTGACTGCAGATTATCAGGACAGGATCACACAGTGCTGGGTATATATGTAATGTCCAGTGATCTCCTGACTGCAGATTATCAGGACAGGGTCACACAGTGATGGGTATATATGTAATGTCCAGTGATGTCCTGACTGCAGATTATCAGGACAGGGTCACACAGTGCCGGGTATATATGTAATGTCCAGTGATTTCCTGACTGCAGATTATCAGGACAGGGTCACACAGTGCTGGGTATATATGTAATGTCCAGTGATGTCCTGACTGCAGATTATCAGGACAGGGTCACACAGTGCTGGGTATATATGTCATGTCCAGTGATGTCCTGACTGCAGATTATCAAGACAGGGTCACACAGTGCAGGGTATATATGTAATGTCCAGTGATCGCTCGACTGCAGATTATCAGGACAGGGTCACACAGTGCCGGGTATATATGTAATGTCCAGTGATTTCCTACTGCAGATTATCAGGACAGGGTCACACAGTGCTGGGTATGTATGTAATGTCCAGTGATCTCCTGACTGCACATTATCAGGACAGGGTCACACAGTGCTGGGTATATATGTAATGTCCAGTGATCTCTCGACTGCACATTATCAGGACAGAGGGGGTAATTCAGACCTGTTTCCTAGCAAGCGATTTTTGCACTGCTGCGATCAGATAGTCGCTGCCCACAGGGGAGTGTATTTTAGCTGTGCAAGTGTGCGATCGCATGTGTAGCAGAGATGTACAAACAGATCTTGTGCAGTCTCTGAGTAGCCCAGGACTTACTCAGCCGCTGAGAACACTTCAGACTGGAATTGACATCAAAAAGCCTCCCTGCAACGTACGGACACGCCTGCATTTTTCCAAACACTCCCAGAAAACGGTCAGTTGACACCCACAAACGCCTTCTTCCTGTCAATCTCCTTGCGCACACCCGTGCGAATGGATCCTTCGCACAAACCCATCGATGAGCAGCGATCCACTTTGTACCCGTGCAACGCGCCTGTGCTTTGTATGCGCAGTTTAGATCTGATCGCCCTCTGTACAAAAACACAGCCTAGCGATCAGGTCTGAATTTCTATCTATCTATCTATCTATCTATCTATCTATCTATCTATCTATCTATCTATCTATCTATCTAGCTATCTATCTAGCTATCTGTAATGTCCAGTGATCTCCTGACTGCAGATTATCAGGACAGAGTCACACAGTGCTGGGTATATATGTAATGTCCAGTGATGTCCTGACTGCAGATTATCAGGACAGAGTCACACAGTGCTGGGTATATATGTAATGTCCAGTGATCTCCTGGCTGCAGATTATCAGGACAGGGGCACACAGTGCTGGGTATATATGTAATGTCCAGTGCTCTCCTGACTGCAGATTATCAGGACAGAGTCACACAGTGCTGGGTATATATGTAATGTCCAGTGCTCTCCTGACTGCAGATTATCAGGACAGAGTCACACAGTGCTGGGTATATATGTGATGTCCAGTGATGTCCTGACTGCAGATTATCAGGACAGAGTCACACAGTGCTGGGTATATATGTAATGTCCAGTGACTGATGTCCTGACTGCAGATTATCAGGACAGAGTCACACAGTGCTGGGTATATATGTAATGTCCAGTGATCTCCTGGCTGCAGATTATCAGGACAGGGGCACACAGTGCTGGGTATATATGTAATGTCCAGTGCTCTCCTGACTGCAGATTATCAGGACAGAGTCACACAGTGCTGGGTATATATGTAATGTCCAGTGATGTCCTGACTGCAGATTATCAGGACAGAGTCACACAGTGCTGGGTATATATGTAATGTCCAGTGATCTCCTGGCTGCAGATTATCAGGACAGGGGCACACAGTGCTGGGTATATATGTAATGTCCAGTGATCTCCTGGCTGCAGATTATCAGGACAGGGGCACACAGTGCTGGGTATATATGTAATGTCCAGTGCTCTCCTGGCTGCAGATTATCAGGACAGAGTCACACAGTGCTGGGTATATATGTCATGTCCAGTGATGTCCTGACTGCAGATTATCAGGACAGGGTCACACAGTGCTGGGTATATATGTAATGTCCAGTGATCTCCTGGCTGCAGATTATCAGGACAGGGGCACACAGTGCTGGGTATATATGTAATGTCCAGTGATGTCCTGACTGCAGATTATCAGGACAGGGGCACACAGTGCTGGATATATATGTAATGTCCAGTGATGTCCTGACTGCAGATTATCAGGACAGGGTCACACAGTGCCGGGTATATATGTAATGTCCAGTGATTTCCTGACTGCAGATTATCAGGACAGGGTGCACAGTGCTGGGTATATATGTAATGTCCAGTGATGTCCTGACTGCAGATTATCAGGACAGGGTGCACAGTGCTGGGTATATATGTAATGTCCAGTGATCTCCTGGCTGCAGATTATCAGGACAGGGTCACACAGTGATGGGTATATATGTAATGTCCAGTGATGTCCTGACTGCAGATTATCAGACCAGGGTCACACAGTGCTGGGTATATATGTAATGTACAGTGATCTCCTGACTGCAGATTATCAGGACAGGGTCACACAGTGCTGGGTATATATGTAATGTCCAGTGATCTCCTGACTGCAGATTATCAGGATAGGGTCACACAGTGCTGGGTATATATGTAATGTCCAGTGCTCTCCTGACTGCAGATTATCAGGACAGGGTCACACAGTGCTGGGTATATATGTAATGTCCAGTGATCTCCTGGCTGCAGATTATCAGGACAGGGGCACACAGTGCTGGGTATATATGTAATGTCCAGTGATGTCCTGACTGCAGATTATCAGGACAGGGGCACACAGTGCTGGGTATATATGTAATGTCCAGTGATGTCCTGACTGCAGATTATCAGGACAGGGTGCACAGTGCTGGGTATATATGTAATGTCCAGTGATCTCCTGGCTGCAGATTATCAGGACAGGGTCACACAGTGATGGGTATATATGTAATGTCCAGTGATGTCCTGACTGCAGATTATCAGGACAGGGTCACACAGTGCTGGGTATATATGTAATGTCCAGTGATCTCCTGACTGCAGATTATCAGGACAGAGTCACACAGTGCTGGGTATATATGTAATGTCCAGTGATGTCCTGACTGCAGATTATCAGGACAGGGTCACACAGTGCTGGGTATATATGTAATGTCCAGTGCTCTCCTGACTGCAGATTATCAGGACAGTGTGCACAGTGCTGGGTATATATGTAATGTCCAGTGATCTCCTGGCTGCAGATTATCAGGACAGGGGCACACAGTGCTGGGTATATATGTAATGTCCAGTGATGTCCTGACTGCAGATTATCAGGACAGGGGCACACAGTGCTGGATATATATGTAATGTCCAGTGATGTCCTGACTGCAGATTATCAGGACAGGGTCACACAGTGCCGGGTATATATGTAATGTCCAGTGATTTCCTGACTGCAGATTATCAGGACAGGGTGCACAGTGCTGGGTATATATGTAATGTCCAGTGATCTCCTGGCTGCAGATTATCAGGACAGGGTCACACAGTGATGGGTATATATGTAATGTCCAGTGATGTCCTGACTGCAGATTATCAGACCAGGGTCACACAGTGCTGGGTATATATGTAATGTACAGTGATCTCCTGACTGCAGATTATCAGGACAGAGTCACACAGTGCTGGGTATATATGTAATGTCCAGTGATCTCCTGACTGCAGATTATCAGGATAGGGTCACACAGTGCTGGGTATATATGTAATGTCCTGTGCTCTCCTGGCTGCAGATTATCAGGACAGGGGCACACAGTGCTGGGTATATATGTAATGTCCAGTGATGTCCTGACTGCAGATTATCAGGACAGGGGCACACAGTGCTGGGTATATATGTAATGTCCAGTGATGTCCTGACTGCAGATTATCAGGACAGGGTGCACAGTGCTGGGTATATATGTAATGTCCAGTGATCTCCTGGCTGCAGATTATCAGGACAGGGTCACACAGTGATGGGTATATATGTAATGTCCAGTGATGTCCTGACTGCAGATTATCAGGACAGGGTCACACAGTGCTGGGTATATATGTAATGTCCAGTGATCTCCTGACTGCAGATTATCAGGACAGAGTCACACAGTGCTGGGTATATATGTAATGTCCAGTGATGTCCTGACTGCAGATTATCAGGACAGGGTCACACAGTGCTGGGTATATATGTAATGTCCAGTGCTCTCCTGACTGCAGATTATCAGGACAGTGTGCACAGTGCTGGGTATATATGTAATGTCCAGTGATGTCCTGACTGCAGATTATCAGGACAGGGTGCACAGTGCCGGGTATATAGGTAATGTCCAGTGATCTCCTGGCTGCAGATTATCAGGACAGGGTCACACAGTGCTGGGTATATATGTAATGTCCAGTGATGTCCTGACTGCAGATTATCAGGATAGGGTCACACAGTGCTGGGTATATATGTAATGGCCAGTGCTCTCCTGACTGCAGATTATCAGGACAGGATCACACAGTGCTGGGTATATATGTAATGTCCAGTGATCTCCTGACTGCAGATTATCAGGACAGGGTCACACAGTGATGGGTATATATGTAATGTCCAGTGATGTCCTGACTGCAGATTATCAGGACAGGGTCACACAGTGCAGGGTATATATGTAATGTCCAGTGATCGCTCGACTGCAGATTATCAGGACAGGGTCACACAGTGCCGGGTATATATGTAATGTCCAGTGATTTCCTGACTGCAGATTATCAGGACAGGGTCACACAGTGCTGGGTATATATGTAATGTCCAGTGATCTCCTGACTGCACATTATCAGGACAGGGTCACACAGTGCTGGGTATATATGTAATGTCCAGTGATCTCTCGACTGCACATTATCAGGACAGAGGGGGTAATTCAGACCTGTTTCCTAGCAAGCGATTTTTGCACTGCTGCGATCAGATAGTCGCTGCCCACAGGGGAGTGTATTTTAGCTGTGCAAGTGTGCGATCGCATGTGTAGCAGAGATGTACAAACAGATCTTGTGCAGTCTCTGAGTAGCCCAGGACTTACTCAGCCGCTGAGAACACTTCAGACTGGAATTGACATCAAAAAGCCTCCCTGCAAACGTACCGACACGCCTGCATTTTTCCAAACACTCCCAGAAAACGGTCAGTTGACACCCACAAACGCCTTCTTCCTGTCAATCTCCTTGCGCACACCCGTGCGAATGGATCCTTCGCACAAACCCATCGATGAGCAGCGATCCACTTTGTACCCGTGCAACGCGCCTGTGCTTTGCGGTGCATACGTATGCGCAGTTTAGATCTGATCGCCCTCTGTACAAAAACACAGCCTAGCGATCAGGTCTGAATTTCTATCTATCTATCTATCTATCTATCTATCTATCTATCTATCTATCTATCTATCTATCTATCTATCTATCTATCTATCTATCTAGCTAGCTAGCTAGCTATCTGTAATGTCCAGTGATCTCCTGACTGCAGACCATCCCCATTCATGCTATACTGTAAGTCATCAGCCCTTTCACTCTCCATTTTGATTTATGCTTTTTTGTAATATCTGTTTAGCTTTTACTAATTATACAGCAGTGAATAATGTATGTATTTTTTTTACAAATACTGAAAATGATGCATTACTCATACTCTTTAGTAGGTTGCCCTTAAACCAGGGACGTTTTAACAGCATTTTAGGCCCTGGGAAAGGCAATTATCTGGGGCCCCTACACACTGATTCACGGGATTAAATAATAAAAAAAACCTCACAGTTTTGCCCTCTTGTGGTCCAGCACCATCTCTCGACATGCTTCCGTATAGTGAATGGGTGTCCGCTCTCTGACTGGTGGATAGCCAGTCCATCCATCATTCAGCATGCTGACAGCCATTCACTGTCTGGCTGCAGGCAGGGAGGGAATGCTGCCTGGCCATTCTGATTGTGGGTCAGTCATAATAAGAGCAACCGGGCAGCATTCTCTACCTGAGAAGCTCTTGAAAGCCCAAAAGTAGGGGGGGGGGGGGGGGGGGGAATGCCTCGTAACCCAACCTGCCTCTGCTCAAGGCCCCTGGGATTGTGCAGCCCTGGGCAGCAGCCTAGTGCGTGTGTACATTAAGATGGCTCTGCCTTCAACTGGTTTTAAAAGAATTTATGCTTCCTGTGATTACTTAGCAAATTGCACATTATAACCTCATACCTCCCAACTGTCCTGATTTGCTAACCTTGAACCAGTGTGTGGAGTCCAGCGGGCAGCGGGAGAAGATGTAAATCCCCTGACAATGAGTATGAGACCCCTGGCAATGAGCAGGAAACCCCTGGCAACGAGAATGGAACCAAGACAATGAAACCCTTGGCAACGAGCAGGAAAACTTCTGGCAACGAACATGGAACCCAGAGCAGGAAACCCTTGGCAACATGCATGAGACCCCTGGCAATGAACAGGTAATTTAAAAGTAATTAGAAACCTTACTGTGGGGCATAATTTGTAAGGAACATTATTGTGTGTGGACCATAAAATGGTGTCAGGGGCATAACTGTATGTAGCATACTGTGTAATGGGCATTATGATTTGTGGCATAAGGTGTAATGGGCTTTACAGCGTGTTGAATAATGTGTAATGGGCATTATGGTGTGTGGCATAATGTGTAAGGGGCATTATTATAAGGAGGAGAAATGACAAATAATGTAAAGGGCTTGAATAAGGTTGTTTTTCTCTGTGTTTTTGTTTTTCCTGTGTTGTATAAGGGGCTTTACCTGGCATAATGTGTATAAGTTGCTGTACCTGGCATAATGTGTATAAGGGGCTCTGCTCTACTGTGGTGTAATGTGTATAAGGGGCTCTACATGGCATAATGTGTATAAGGGGTACTACTGTGTGGGGTGGTATAATGTGACCGATGAACACTACTGTGCGGTGTGAATTGGTATTATTATGTGACCACACCCCTTCCCCATGAAGCCATGCCCCTAATTTTTGCACCAGCCTTCAAATGGGGTGGGCTCCAAAGGAAGCTTTTGCCCTGGGAATCACAAGGTCTAGAACTGGCCCTGGTGATGTATGTACTGTAAATCAGGTAGCCTTCCCGTAAAAATTATTAATCATTTCCAGAGAAGGAAGGACAAAAAACTGTGGGTGTGGCTCCATGTAGCCAATAAAATTTGATATGTAAGAGTGCAGGAATCAAATACAGTACAGGAATCAGTCCCATATGACTATGTAGAGACTATGCTATTGACCTGGTTACAAAGCAGAGGAAACCTTTATAAGCAATATACAATAAAAATAATAATATTGTGATCCCTATAAATTTTAAGCCTAATCCTAAACTCAAAATGTCTATTGTCGACATTTTGACTGTACCAACATTTAATTTGTCAAAATTTTCCAGGTATCAAGAGATGAGCGACGGAAATTTTTCGGGTTTTGTGTTTTGGTTTTGGGTTCGGTTCCGCGGCCGTGTTTTGGGTTCGACCGCGTTTTGGCAAAACCTAACCGAATTTTTTTTGTCGGATTCGGGTGTGTTTTGGATTCGGGTGTTTTTTTCAAAAAACACTAAAAAACAGCTTAAATCATAGAATTTGGGGGTCATTTTGATCCCAAAGTATTATTAACCTCAAAAACCATAATTTACACTCATTTTCAGTCTATTCTGAATACCTCACACCTCACAATATTATTTTTAGTCCTAAAATTTGCACCTAGGTCGCTGGATGACTAAGCTAAGCGACCCTAGTGGCCGACACAAACACCGGGCCCATCTAGGAGTGTCACTGCAGTGTCACGCAGGATGTCCCTTCCAAAAAACCCTCCCCAAACAGCACATGACGCAAAGAAAAAAAGAGGCGCAATGAGGTAGCTGTGTGAGTAAGATAAGCGACCCTAGTGGCCGACACAAACACCGGGCCCATCTAGGAGTGGCACTGCAGTGTCACGCAGGATGTCCCTTCCAAAAAACCCTCCCCAAACAGCACATGACGCAAAGAAAAAAAGAGGCGCAATGAGGTAGCTGTGTGAGTAAGATAAGCGACCCTAGTGGCCGACACAAACATCGGGCCCATCTAGGAGTGGCACTGCAGTGTCACGCAGGATGTCCCTTCCAAAAAACCCTCCCCAAACAGCACATGACGCAAAGAAAAAAAGAGGCGCAATGAGGTAGCTGTGTGAGTAAGATAAGCGACCCTAGTGGCCGACACAAACACCGGGCCCATCTAGGAGTGGCACTGCAGTGTCACGCAGGATGTCCCATCCAAAAAACCCTCCCCAAACAGCAAATGACGCAAAGAAAAATTAAAGAAAAAAGAGGTGCAAGATGGAATTGTCCTTGGGCCCTCCCACCCACCCTTATGTTGTATAAACAGGACATGCACACTTTAACCAACCCATCATTTCAGTGACAGGGTCTGCCACACGACTGTGACTGAAATGACGGGTTGGTTTGGACCCCCACCAAAAAAGAAGCAATTAATCTCTCCTTGCACAAACTGGCTCTACAGAGGCAAGATGTCCACCTCATCATCATCCTCCGATATATCACCGTGTACATCCCCCTCCTCACAGATTATCAATTCGTCCCCACTGGAATCCACCATCTCAGCTCCCTGTGTACTTTGTGGAGGCAATTGCTGCTGGTCAATGTCTCCACGGAGGAATTGATTATAATTCATTTTAATGAACATCATCTTCTCCACATTTTCTGGATGTAACCTCGTACGCCGATTGCTGACAAGGTGAGCGGCGGCACTAAACACTCTTTCGGAGTACACACTTGTGGGAGGGCAACTTAGGTAGAATAAAGCCAGTTTGTGCAAGGGCCTCCAAATTGCCTCTTTTTCCTGCCAGTATAAGTACGGACTGTGTGACGTGCCTACTTGGATGCGGTCACTCATATAATCCTCCACCATTCTTTCAATGGTGAGAGAATCATATGCAGTGACAGTAGACGACATGTCCGTAATCGTTGTCAGGTCCTTCAGTCCGGACCAGATGTCAGCATCAGCAGTCGCTCCAGACTGCCCTGCATCACCGCCAGCGGGTGGGCTCGGAATTCTGAGCCTTTTCCTCGCACCCCCAGTTGCGGGAGAATGTGAAGGAGGAGATGTTGACAGGTCGCGTTCCGCTTGACTTGACAATTTTCTCACCAGCAGGTCTTTCAACCCCAGCAGACTTGTGTCTGCCGGAAAGAGAGATCCAAGGTAGGCTTTAAATCTAGGATCGAGCACGGTGGCCAAAATGTAGTGCTCTGATTTCAACAGATTGACCACCCGTGAATCCTTGTTAAGCGAATTAAGGGCTCCATCCACAAGTCCCACATGCCTAGCGGAATCGCTCCGTGTTAGCTCCTCCTTCAATGTCTCCAGCTTCTTCTGCAAAAGCCTGATGAGGGGAA
This sequence comes from Pseudophryne corroboree, assembly GCF_028390025.1. Lineage (NCBI taxonomy): Eukaryota > Metazoa > Chordata > Amphibia > Anura > Myobatrachidae > Pseudophryne > Pseudophryne corroboree. The sequence goes on along the minus strand of NC_086449.1, from coordinate 132,280,340 downwards.
TGACCTGACTCAGGCTGGCAGTGTCTGAACTGACTTCACGTGTGGCAAGTTCAAAGGGCATCAGAACCTTGCACAACGTTGAAATCATTCTCCACTGCACTTGAGACAGGTGCATTCCACCTCCTATATCGTGCTCAATTGTATAGGCTTGAATGGCCTTTTGCTGCTCCTCCAACCTCTGAAGCATATAGAGGGTTGAATTCCACCTCGTTACCACTTCTTGCTTCAGATGATGGCAGGGCAGGTTCAGTAGTTTTTGGTGGTGCTCCAGTCTTCTGTACGTGGTGCCTGTACGCCGAAAGTGTCCCGCAATTCTTCTGGCCACCGACAGCATCTCTTGCACGCCCCTGTCGTTTTTTTAAAAATTCTGCACCACCAAATTCAAGGTATGTGCAAAACATGGGACGTGCTGGAATTTGCCCATAATTAATGCACACACAATATTGCTGGCGTTGTCCGATGCCACAAATCCACAGGAGAGTCCAATTGGGGTAAGCCATTCCGCGATGATCTTCCTCAGTTGCCGTAAGAGGTTTTCAGCTGTGTGCGTATTCTGGAAAGCGGTGATACAAAGCGTAGCCTGCCTAGGAAAGAGTTGGCGTTTGCGAGATGCTGCTACTGGTGCCGCCGCTGCTGTTCTTGCGGCGGGAGTCCATACATCTACCCAGTGGGCTGTCACAGTCATATAGTCCTGACCCTGCCCTGCTCCACTTGTCCACATGTCCGTGGTTAAGTGGACATTGGGTACAACTGCATTTTTTAGGACACTGGTGAGTCTTTTTCTGACGTCCGTGTACATTCTCGGTATCGCCTGCCTAGAGAAGTGGAACCTAGATGGTATTTGGTAACGGGGGCACACTGCCTCAATAAATTGTCTAGTTCCCTGTGAACTAACGGCGGATACCGGACGCACGTCTAACACCAACATAGTTGTCAAGGCCTCAGTTATCCGCTTTGCAGCAGGATGACTGCTGTGATATTTCATCTTCCTCGCAAAGGACTGTTGGACAGTCAATTGCTTACTGGAAGTAGTACAAGTGGGCTTACGACTTCCCCTCTGGGATGACCATCGACTCCCAGCAGCAACAACAGCAGCGCCAGCAGCAGTAGGCGTTACACGCAAGGATGCATCGGAGGAATCCCAGGCAGGAGAGGACTCGTCAGAATTGCCAGTGACATGGCCTGCAGGACTATTGGCATTCCTGGGGAAGGAGGAAATTGACACTGAGGGAGTTGGTGGGGTGGTTTGCGTGAGCTTGGTTACAAGAGGAAGGGATTTACTGGTCAGTGGACTGCTTCCGCTGTCGCCCAAAGTTTTTGAACTTGTCACTGACTTATTATGAATGCGCTGCAGGTGACGTATAAGGGAGGATGTTCCGAGGTGGTTAACGTCCTTACCCCTACTTATTACAGCTTGACAAAGGCAACACACGGCTTGACACCTGTTGTCCGCTTTTCTGTTGAAATACCTCCACACTGAAGAGCTGATTTTTTTGGTATTTTCACCAGGCATGTCAACGGCCATATTCCTCCCACGGACAACAGGTGTCTCCCCGGGTGCCTGACTTAAACAAACCACCTCACCATCAGAATCCTCCTGGTCAATTTCCTCCCCAGCGCCAGCAACACCCATATCCTCCTCATCCTGGTGTACTTCAACACTGACATCTTCAATCTGACTATCAGGAACTGGACTGCGGGTGCTCCTTCCAGCACTTGCAGGGGGCGTGCAAATGGTGGAAGGCGCATGCTCTTCATGTCCAGTGTTGGGAAGGTCAGGCATCGCAACCGACACAATTGGACTCTCCTTGTGGATTTGGGATTTCGAAGAACGCACAGTTCTTTGCGGTGCTTTTGCCAGCTTGAGTCTTTTCATTTTTCTAGCGAGAGGCAGAGTGCTTCCATCCTCATGTGAAGCTGAACCACTAGCCATGAACATAGGCCAGGGCCTCAGCCGTTCCTTGCCACTCCGTGTGGTAAATGGCATATTGGCAAGTTTACGCTTCTCCTCCGACAATTTTATTTTAGGTTTTGGAGTCCTTTTTTTACTGATATTTGGTGTTTTGGATTTGACATGCTCTGTACTATGACATTGGGCATCGGCCTTGGCAGACGACGTTGCTGGCATTTCATCGTCTCGGCCATGACTAGTGGCAGCAGCTTCAGCACGAGGTGGAAGTGGATCTTGATCTTTCCCTAATTTTGGAACCTCAACATTTTTGTTCTCCATATTTTAATAGGCACAACTAAAAGGCACCTCAGGTAAACAATGGAGATGGATGGATACTAGTATACAATTATGGATGGACTGCCGAGTGCCGACACAGAGGTAGCTACAGCCGTGAACTACCGTACTGTGTCTGCTGCTAATATAGACTGGTTGATAATGAGATGTAGTATGTATAAAGAAGAAAGAAAAAAAAAACCACGGGTAGGTGGTATACAATTATGGATGGACTGCCGAGTGCCGACACAGAGGTAGCTACAGCCGTGGACTACCGTACTGTACTGTGTCTGCTGCTAATATAGACTGGATGATAATGAGATGTAGTATGTATAAAGAAGAAAGAAAAAAAACCACGGGTAGGTGGTATACAATTATGGATGGACTGCCGAGTGCCGACACAGAGGTAGCTACAGCCGTGAACTACCGTACTGTACTGTGTCTGCTGCTAATATAGACTGGATGATAATGAGATGTAGTATGTATAAAGAAGAAAGAAAAAAAAACCACGGGTAGGTGGTATACAATTATGGATGGACTGCCGAGTGCCGACACAGAGGTAGCTACAGCCGTGGACTACCGTACTGTACTGTGTCTGCTGCTAATATAGACTGGATGATAATGAGATGTAGTATGTATAAAGAAGAAAGAAAAAAAAAACCACGGGTAGGTGGTATACAATTATGGATGGACTGCCGAGTACCGACACAGAGGTAGCTACAGCCGTGGACTACTGTACTGTACTGTGTCTGCTGCTAATATAGACTGGATGATAATGAGATGTAGTATGTATAAAGAAGAAAGAAAAAAAAAACCACGGGTAGGTGGTATACAATTATGGATGGACTGCCGAGTGCCGACACAGAGGTAGCTACAGCCGTGAACTACCGTACTGTGTCTGCTGCTAGTATAGACTGGATGATAAATAATGATATAAAAAATATATATATATCACTACTGCAGCCGGACAGGTATATATTATATAATGAGGGACCTGCTGGACACTGTCTGTCAGCAGAATGAGTTTTTTAATTTTTATAGAATAAAAAAACACCACACAAGTCACACGACGAGTGTACTTTTTCAGGCAGACAATCACAATATACTATACTGGTGGTCAGTGTGGTCAGGTCACTGGTCACAGTGGTCAGTGGTCAGTCACACTGGCAGTGGCACTCTGGCAGCAAAAGTGTGCACTGTTTAATGTACTCCTGGCTCCTGCTATAACCTATAACTGCTCCCCAGTCTCCCCCACAATTAAGCTGTGTGAGCACAGTCAGATATTATACATAGATGATGCAGCACACTGGGCTGAGCACAGATATGGTATGTGAGTGTGACTGAGTCACTGTGTATCGTTTTTTTCAGGCAGAGAACAAGAACAGAACGGATTATTAAATAATAATAAATTATAAAACTGCACTGGTGGGTCAGGTCACTGGTCATCAGTCACTAGTATAACTCCTCCTAAGCTCCAGTAAGTAAATGAAGTGTCTCACTCTCCTATCTATTTTAATTTCTAAACGGAGAGGACGCCAGCCACGTCCTCTCCCTATCAATCTCAATGCACGTGTGAAAATGGCCGCGACGCGCGGCTCCTTATATAGAATCCGAGTCTCGCGATAGAATCCGAGCCTCGCGAGAATCCGACAGCGTGATGATGACGTTCGGGCGCGCTCGGGTTAACCGAGCAAGGCGGGAAGATCCGAGTCGCTCGGACCCGTGTAAAAAAACATGAAGTTCGGGCGGGTTCGGATTCAGAGAAACCGAACCCGCTCATCTCTAGTATCAACATGTTGGGTGTCAACATTTTAACCATGTCAACATTATGACATTCAACATTATGGTGCCAACCTTTTTGACTGTTAACATTGTGATTGTCGACATGAGGACTACATCCCACTAGTGACTACTACGGAATGCCAACCTTGTTCTGGAGACCTGTAGTACATGCAAACCGCTAAACATCTGGGGGTTTATTCTGAGTAGGGTGCAATGCATACAGAGAGAAAGTAACTAACTTTGCACCTGGGTTAACCCATTTTGCACTGCAGGTTGGGAGGGGCATGTCTGTACTAAAATATGAATTGCAGTGTATAAATAAAGCTTCGCATACACTATCAGATCTGGCTGGTTGGAATGACAATCTGGTAATGGATGAGAGCCAATGACAATCGACCATTTCCTTCCAAACTAGACATGAGCGGTTCGGATTTTAAGAAATCCGAACCTGCCTAAACTTCAGGGAACCAAGGCGATTTGAGCAACAGCTCGGATCTTCCAGTTTGGCCCGGATCACTATCAGAGGAAAAACCTTGAGATCCCACTGTTGGATCTTGTGGCTTTGCCTCGGGCGCCAATTTAAAAAGTCTTATTGAGAATAATGGGCTGTCACGGCTCTCAGCCAATAAGTGCTTCCCTATAAACTACAATGGGGCAGACGCATGCACTGCCGACACCTCCGACACCCATGCACTGTCGACACCACCGGCACCCGCACACTGCCGGCACCCCTAATCTACCGACACCACCGGCATCCCAGCACTTCCGATACTGCCGTCACTCCCGCACTGAGTACACCGCCGGCACACTCCCCCCTACTGCCAACCCCCCACACTGCTGACACCGCTGGCATCTCCGCACTGCCGATACCGCCACCTCCTCGCACTGAGGATATCAGCGTACTGCAGACACTGGGCAACGCTGGCACTCCCGCACTGCCGACACCGATGGCACCACCGCACTGTAAAACTGCTGGCACCCCAGCAGTGCTGGCACCCTGAGGACACCACCAGCACCCCCTGTCACAGTAAGTGCACTATTGGTGTATTAAAAAACACTGTATCCAACCCACACTGTATCCAACCCGCACTGTATCCAACCCGCAGTGTATTTGACCAACACTGTATCCCTCACTGTATTCTACCTACACTGTATCCAATCCACACTGTATGCGACCCGCAGTGTATTTGACCAACACTGTATCCGACCTGCACTGTATCCGACCCACACTGTATTCTACTCGCACTGTATCCACCCTGCACAGTGCACTGTATCTGACCCACATTGTACCCAAACTGCACTGTATACAACCAACATTGTATCCTGCACTGTATGCAACCTACACTGTATCCAACCCGCACTTTACCTGCACTGTATTCGACCCGCAGTGTATCCGATCCATTCTGTAGCCGACCTGTACTGTATCCAACCCGCACTGTATCCAACCCACACTGTATCCCACCCACATTGTATCCAACCCGCACTGTATCTGACCTGCACTGTATCCCACCCACATTGTATCTAACCCGCACTGTATCCAACCCACACTGTATCCCACCCACATTGTATCCAACCCGCACTGTATCTGACCTGCACTGTATGCTGCACTGTATCTAACTCACACTGTATCCAACCTGCACTGTACGGAGATTTTAATGAACTGCTCAACAAAAAGGCTGATTGATCGGGCCTTTACATGGGCACAGAGTGACATTCATCAGTGGCCCAGGCAGGGGTGTATCTAGGGGTCCGAGCGCCCCTGGCAAACTTGCCATTAGTATATCTGATCCTGCCCATAGGCACACACATATACACTTACATACATAGTCACGCACAAAACACATACATATGATATACAGTACAGTCACACATGCATTATATACAAATACAGTCCAATACATACTGTACATTGTTACACACTTATTCACATACATAGTCACACACTAAAACACACATAAATACAGTAAATACTTATACACACACAAACATGCATTCATACATAGTCACATACATACATAAATTCAGTCACAGATACACATACAGACAGACTATATAGTATTCCCCAACCCCCCACATTACAGACAGGGTACGCTGACTGCATGTACTTTAGTAGCTCATTGTCCTCTCTCCCTCTCCTCCATGCTGCTGGGCTGCCTGCCAGTGAGTGTCGTGTAGTCCCATCCCCGTGCTTCCACTCCGTCCATGGCCCTAGCCCAATACAGGGCAGTGCAGTCCTGTGCCTTGACCCTCCCCCCCACCCCTCCCAATAATCCGGCTCTGACTGTACCTGGTGACTGTCTGTCACTGCTGCCGCCAGTGTCCAGCGGCACAGCTCAGCACTAGTGATCAATCAGACTCAAAGTAAACTACAGCTCCTAGCAGCCCTTGGTGCCGGGAGCTCCCAGCAACAAGGGCTGCTGGGAGCTGTAGTTTATGTTGAGTCTGATTACAAGCGAGGTGCAGTGCACTGCTGCCGGACACTGGCGCCGGCACTAACAGACAGTCACCAAGTCTAACAGTACCACTTGGTTTTACCCCCTGGCCATGGATGGCACAGCCGGACGGCGCCCCTGGCGAGTGCCATCCTGGCCAATAGGTAGATAGACCCCTGGGCCCAGGGCTCTCAGGAAGGAGGTACAGATTGGGCACTGGGAATAGGCGTGTGCTGGGGCCATATGCACTTGTGTAGGGGGCATCCACATCTGCTGCTGTTAATTTACATATAGTTTAGGGTTTTTTACTTTGCTGTTTGTTAGTTACTACTACTGTTGTTTTGAGCAATTATACCGTATTTCACACACGATTCTTAGTAGATTTCTGTGTTGTATTGACTTCTGTTGAAAGCACTTGAGAGATGGTTTGATTATTGCTACTACATTACTAATATCCCAAACATTTTTAAACAGAAATAACAGCCGTGTGTTTGTGCCGCTGCTCCGCTGCTTAGTTTCGCCAGCCAGCCTTTGACCAATATTGGTGAACAGCATTGTGAGCTCCGCGGTGTTTAAAATTGAGTGCAAATTAATGTTATTGAGGTTAATAATACTGTAGGAGCAAAAAAAGGCCCAAATGATGTGATTTTAGGCTTTTTTTGACAATTTTACAGAATAATCCAAAACCAAAACAGAAACCAGTCACGGCCAAAATCCAAAACCGAATCCAAAACCAAAACTGGTTGACTAATTGAAAACAAAACCAGCAAAAATGGTCCGGTGCACATCTCTATCCCAAACACTGTAAAATGGACAAAACCTCATTCAGACAACTTGGTTAACTCACGGATTCAACCAATTTGTATGAATAACAGTTTTTGTCTGTTTTCCAGTTTTTAGGAGGAAATGGTCCATTGTCATTTGCTCTCATTCATTACTACACTCCCAAAACTGCCAGGATGCTCCTGAAAATCAGATGGCGCTCCCTGCCCCCCTGTGGGCAAGTCTCCTGCAGTCGGGTGAATTGAGCTCACCCAGTTAGTGATGATGTGATTTGCACTGAACAGCGTCATTGTAGACACACCCCCAGCTGTACAATGCCGGCAATCTCGGCACTCCATACCGGGGTGTGTGGCCACAATGATGCACTCACACAAACACGCCCCCTGTACAACCCACCTTTGCCCCTTATGTGAAGCCTTCCCTCCCTCCACGCTGCCTCCTGCTGTGGACTGTACTGGGTGCGGAAGTATCGGTACCTCGCTATCAGACAGAAAGAGAGCGGTTTGCTTACAGAGCACAAAGGTTATTAAGCGTATGTCTGTGTGGTGGAGAATTTAGACCCAGATTTATCAAGCCTTGGAGAGTGAAAAATTGCATGGTGATAAAGTACCAACCAATCAGCTCCCAACTGCCATGTTACAGGCTGTGTTTCAAAAATGACAGGAGCTGATTGGTTGAAACTTTTTAACCGTGCAATTTATCACTGTAAACTCCACCAGCAAGAGATGTGAATAATTAAATATTCTATGTAAAACTCTGCTTAATATATGTAAACAGTGGTTAATAACAATAAATATCCAGTCTTGTAACCACTATATCTAGATCATTTCTTAATCACTGCTGTCAGCACGGGAAATCTGAATGAAGCTGTCAACATAAAAATCAGGACAGGGAAATCGGTCATTTTTCAGCAAATCGCCCACATGACTGTTCAGGGTCAAAATGCTCAGCTGAACCCAGTAAGTGGGCGGGTGACCGACTGACTGCACTCCTTAATCTCGCTCTGATCCAGCCATTTGTCCGATCGCTGAACAGCCAGATATTGTGTGAGCTGTGTGGCCCACCAGGTGTGGCCAGATTAGACACAGATGCAGCCATAGGCGTCCAAGGCAAAGACCAGGTCTGCCCGTGTGTGGCAGCAATGGGCCAAACAGGAATCGCAATTCTCAATGCGGAAAAGCAACATTTGTTCATTGTCATAGGAGGTGGCATATGTAGTATAGTATGGAACCTTCACCGGTTCCCAAGCCTTAGCATACTGTGCTGCATACATTTAATATAAGATCACCAATGAATTACTCATACATGGCTTAAGTTGATTAACCCCTTGGATGCTAATAGATTGTATTAGAAGACAGCAGTGTCTAGTAAGGTAGGGAAAATGTCCATTTATAATTACTCTGGTTACATAAACAGAGCTGAGGAGATGTTTCTGAGGCTTGTGCCTTTAGATTGAATAGAACCATCTCTTGTTTGTGTTTTGGTTTTGCGGTGTTCCCCTCCCCACCCTTGCTGTCACCTTGGCTCCTGTCTCACATACTCCAGATTCCCGGTATCTCAGTCCCCAGCGGCCCATTGTATTCCAGGCAGATGGAGTCGTTCCACCGAGAATTTACAGTGTGACAGCAATATGAATAGCCCGACAAAAATCAGCCAGCTCTGGCACAGATCTAGGGCCAAATCAGAGCATTTCTGTGCAGGAGTCTGTGCCTACATTGTATGTGTGATCGCCACATCTGCTTATGTGTAAGAAAAGAAATGTAAATAACTTACCTGTAGATCAGACTGATTTCCTATATACTGTATGAGCATCATTCTGAGGTGTTTCTTAGGACTGACTAGTCCTAGACAACAGTAATATATACAGTCCCCCATAATACTGAATGCAGCATGGATGGCGTAGTGGTTAGCATTACTGCCTCACAATACTGAGGTCATGGGTTCGATTCCCACCATGACCCCAACTGTGTGGAGTTTGTATATTCTCCCCACGCTTGTACTCCGGTTTCCTCCCACACTCCACAAATATACTGGTAGGTTAATTGGCCCCCAACTAAATTAACCCTAGTGTGAATGTGTGTGCGTGTACATGTGTAGGCAGGGCCGGTGCTAGGGTGTTCGGCGCCCCCCTGCAAACTATAAATTTGCGCCCTCCCAAATTCCTTTGGCGCGCGCCGGGAAAAGGGGTGTGGTCTCACAAGTAAGGGGCATGGCCACACAGTAGTACCCCCATTTAAAATTACGCCACAATGTAGCACAATCTTATTAATCTTATACGTAATGCCCCACCCGTAGTAGTAGCGTCCTTATACGTAATGCCCCACCGGTAGTAGTTGCATCCTTATATGTAATGCACCCCAGTAGTAGTAGCATCCTTATACATAATGACCCCCCAGTAGTAGTAGCATCCTTATACATAATGCCCCCCGAGTAGTAGTAGCATTCTTATACATAATGCACCCACAGTAGTAGTAGCATCCTTATACGTAGTGCACCCACAGTAGTAGACGCGTCCTTATACGTAATACCCCCCAGTAGTAGTAGCGTCCTTATACGTAATGCCCTCCCGGTAATAGTAGCGTCCTTGTACATAATGCCCCCCGAGTAGTAGTAGCATTCTTATACATAATGCACCCACAGTAGTAGTAGCGTCCTTATACATAATGCACCCACAGTAGTAGTAGCGTCCTTATACGTAGTGCACCCCCAGTAGTAGACGCGTCCTTATACGTAATACCCCCAGTAGTAGTAGCGTCCTTATACGTAATGCCCTTCCGGTAATAGTAGCGTCCTTGTACATAATGCCCCCCCAGTAGTAGTAGCGTTCTTATACGTAGTGCACCCCAGTAGTAGTATCGTCCTTATACGTAATGCCCCCAGCCCCAGTAGTAGTAGCGTCCTTACACGTAATGGCCCCCCCAGTAGTAGCGTTGTTACACGTAATGCCCCCCTGTAGTAGTAGCGTCCTTATACGTAATGCCCCCCCAGTAGTGGCGTTTGGGGATTCCCAGGAAGCTGAAGCAGCCTCGCTGGGTCTCCATCCAACTTTTGCTGTGAAGCAGACACTTACAATTCCACACAAACACACACACACACTTCACACATATATACACACACATACACACCCACCATACACACAATTCACACACATATATTATATACACACACATACACACCATACACATACACACACACACACACTTCTCTCTCACCCTCCACTTACCTAATCCAGTCTCCCTCTGTACAGCAGCCAGGTCTGTGTAGCTCCGCCCCCTTATGCCCGTTTAGCCACGCCCCCTACCGTCCCGTGTAGCTCCGCCCCCTTCTGTCCCGTACTCGGCGGCGGCGCACTGAGATGAGGGGAGGGGAGGAGGCGTATCATGCTGCAGGTGCCCCGCTGCCAGTGACTGTCATACAGTGACAGACACAGCAGTGGCAGCAGCAGCTGTGTGTAGGGAATATAGATTGTAAGCTCCACTGGGGCAGGAACTGGTTATATATTCTCTGTAATGCGCTGCGGAATATGTGTGCGCTATATAAATAACTGGTAATAAATAATAATACCCCTATATGTGTATGAGGTGTGTACACAACTGTGCATACTATGGAGGTACTCATATACCCCCAAGCAGAATAATTCCGCGTGTAGTCCCAGTGTAACGTTTAATACTATCGCTTATTCATTGGATTGTAAAGCTCTCAGCGACAGGACTGTTCTCCAATGGGTGTGGTATAGAAGACAGTTTTAATTAGAGATGAGCGCCGGAAATTTTTCGGGTTTTGTGTTTTGGTTTTGGGTTCGGTTCCGCGGCCGTGTTTTGGGTTCGACCGCGTTTTGGCAAAACCTAACCGAATTTTTTTTGTCGGATTCGGGTGTGTTTTGGATTCGGGTGTTTTTTTCCAAAAAACCTAAAAAACAGCTTAAATCATAGAATTTGGGGGTCATTTTGATCCCAAAGTATTATTAACCTCAAAAACCATCATTTCCACTCATTTTCAGTCTATTCTGAATACCTCACACCTCACAATATTATTTTTAGTCCTAAAATTTGCACCGAGGTCGCTGGATGACTAAGCTAAGCGACCCTAGTGGCCGACACAAACACCTGGCCCATCTAGGAGTGGCACTGCAGTGTCACGCAGGATGTCCCTTCCAAAAAACCCTCCCCAAACAGCACATGACGCAAAGAAAAAAAGAGGCACAATGAGGTAGCTGTGTGAGTAAGATAAGCGACCCTAGTGGCCGACACAAACACCGGGCCCATCTAGGAGTGGCACTGCAGTGTCACGCAGGATGTCCCTTCCAAAAAACCCTCCCCAAACAGCACATGACGCAAAGAAAAAAAGAGGCGCAATGAGGTAGCTGTGTGAGTAAGATAAGCGACCCTAGTGGCCGACACAAACACCGGGCCCATCTAGGAGTGGCACTGCAGTGTCACGCAGGATGTCCCTTCCAAAAAACCCTCCCCAAACAGCACATGACGCAAAGAAAAAAAGAGGCGCAATGAGGTAGCTGTGTGAGTAAGATAAGCGACCCTAGTGGCCGACACAAACACCGGGCCCATCTAGGAGTGGCACTGCAGTGTCACGCAGGATGTCCCTTCCAAAAAACCCTCCCCAAACAGCACATGACGCAAAGAAAAAAAGAGGCGCAATAAGGTAGCTGTGTGAGTAAGATAAGCGACCCTAGTGGCCGACACAAACACCGGGCCCATCTAGGAGTGGCACTGCAGTGTCACGCAGGATGTCCCTTCCAAAAAACCCTCCCCAAACAGCACATGACGCAAAGAAAAAAAGAGGCGCAATGAGGTAGCTGTGTGAGTAAGATAAGCGACCCTAGTGGCCGACACAAACACCGGGCCCATCTAGGAGTGGCACTGCAGTGTCACGCAGGATGGCCCTTCCAAAAAACCCTCCCCAAACAGCACATGACGCAAAGAAAAAAAGAGGCGCAATGAGGTAGCTGTGTGAGTAAGATAAGCGACCCTAGTGGCCGACACAAACACCGGGCCCATCTAGGAGTGGCACTGCAGTGTCACGCAGGATGGCCCTTCCAAAAAACCCTCCCCAAACAGCACATGACGCAAAGAAAAATTAAAGAAAAAAGAGGTGCAAGATGGAATTGTCCTTGGGCCCTCCAACCCACCCTTATGTTGTATAAACAGGACATGCACACTTTAACCAACCCATCATTTCAGTGACAGGGTCTGCCACACGACTGTGACTGATATGACGGGTTGGTTTGGACCCCCACCAAAAAAGAAGCAATTAATCTCTCCTTGCACAAACTGGCTCTACAGAGGCAAGATGTCCACCTCATCATCATCCTCCGATATATCACCGTGTACATCCCCCTCCTCACAGATTATCAATTCGTCCCCACTGGAATCCACCATCTCAGCTCCCTGTGTACTTTGTGGAGGCAATTGCTGCTGGTCAATGTCTCCGCGGAGGAATTGATTATAATTCATTTTAATGAACATCATCTTCTCCACATTTTCTGGATGTAACCTCGTACGCCGATTGCTGACAAGGTGAGCGGCGGCACTAAACACTCTTTCGGAGTACACACTTGTGGGAGGGCAACTTAGGTAGAATAAAGCCAGTTTGTGCAAGGGCCTCCAAATTGCCTCTTTTTCCTGCCAGTATAAGTACGGACTGTGTGACGTGCCTACTTGGATGCGGTCACTCATATAATCCTCCACCATTCTTTCAATGTTGAGAGAATCATATGCAGTGACAGTAGACGACATGTCCGTAATCGTTGTCAGGTCCTTCAGTCCGGACCAGATGTCAGCATCAGCAGTCGCTCCAGACTGCCCTGCATCACCGCCAGCGGGTGGGCTCGGAATTCTGAGCCTTTTCCTCGCACCCCCAGTTGCGGGAGAATGTGAAGGAGGAGATGTTGACAGGTCGCGTTCCGCTTGACTTGACAATTTTCTCACCAGCAGGTCTTTCAACCCCAGCAGACTTGTGTCTGCCGGAAAGAGAGATCCAAGGTAGGCTTTAAATCTAGGATCGAGCACGGTGGCCAAAATGTAGTGCTCTGATATCAACAGATTGACCACCCGTGAATCCTTGTTAAGCGAATTAAGGGCTCCATCCACAAGTCCCACATGCCTAGCGGAATCGCTCCGTGTTAGCTCCTCCTTCAATGTCTTCAGCTTCTTCTGCAAAAGCCTGATGAGGGGAATGACCTGACTCAGGCTGGCAGTGTCTGAACTGACTTCACGTGTGGCAAGTTCAAAGGGCATCAGAACCTTGCACAACGTTGAAATCATTCTCCACTGCGCTTGAGACAGGTGCATTCCACCTCCTATATCGTGCTCAATTGTATAGGCTTGAATGGCCTTTTGCTGCTCCTCCAACCTCTGAAGCATATAGAGGGTTGAATTCCACCTCGTTACCACTTCTTGCTTCAGATGATGGCAGGGCAGGTTCAGTAGTTTTTGGTGGTGCTCCAGTCTTCTGTACGTGGTGCCTGTACGCCGAAAGTGTCCCGCAATTCTTCTGGCCACCGACAGCATCTCTTGCACGCCCCTGTCGTTTTTTAAAAAATTCTGCACCACCAAATTCAAGGTATGTGCAAAACATGGGACGTGCTGGAATTTCCCATATTTAATGCACACACAATATTGCTGGCGTTGTCCGATGCCACAAATCCACAGGAGAGTCCAATTGGGGTAAGCCATTCCGCGATGATCTTCCTCAGTTGCCGTAAGAGGTTTTCAGCTGTGTGCGTATTCTGGAAACCGGTGATCCAAAGCGTAGCCTGCCTAGGAAAGAGTTGGCGTTTGCGAGATGCTGCTACTGGTGCCGCCGCTGCTGTTCTTGCGGCGGGAGTCCATACATCTACCCAGTGGGCTGTCACAGTCATATAGTCCTGACCCTGCCCTGCTCCACTTGTCCACATGTCCGTGGTTAAGTGGACATTGGGTACAACTGCATTTTTTAGGACACTGGTGAGTCTTTTTCTGACGTCCGTGTACATTCTCGGTATCGCCTGCCTAGAGAAGTGGAACCTAGATGGTATTTGGTAACGGGGGCACACTGCCTCAATAAATTGTCTAGTTCCCTGTGAACTAACGGCGGATACCGGACGCACGTCTAACACCAACATAGTTGTCAAGGCCTCAGTTATCCGCTTTGCAGCAGGATGACTGCTGTGATATTTCATCTTCCTCGCAAAGGACTGTTGAACAGTCAATTGCTTACTGGAAGTAGTACAAGTGGGCTTACGACTTCCCCTCTGGGATGACCATCTACTCCCAGCAGCAACAACAGCAGCGCCAGCAGCAGTAGGCGTTACACGCAAGGATGCATCGGAGGAATCCCAGGCAGGAGAGGAATCATCAGAATTGCCAGTGACATGGCCTGCAGGACTATTGGCATTCCTGGGGAAGGAGGAAATTGACACTGAGGGAGTTGGTGGGGTGGTTTGCGTGAGCTTGGTTACAAGAGGAAGGTATTTACTGGTCAGTGGACTGCTTCCGCTGTCGCCCAAAGTTTTTGAACTTGTCACTGACTTATTATGAATGCGCTGCAGGTGACGTATAAGGGAGGATGTTCCGAGGTGGTTAACGTCCTTACCCCTACTTATTACAGCTTGACAAAGGCAACACACGGCTTGACACCTGTTGTCCGCATTTCTGTTGAAATACTTCCACACCGAAGAGCTGATTTTTTTGGTATTTTCACCAGGCATGTCAGTGGCCATATTCCTCCCACGGACAACAGGTGTCTCCCCGGGTGCCTGACTTAAACAAACCACCTCACCATCAGAATCCTCCTGGTCAATTTCCTCCCCAGCGCCAGCAACACCCATATCCTCCTCATCCTGGTGTACTTCAACACTGACATCTTCAATCTGACTATCAGGAACTGGACTGCGGGTGCTCCTTCCAGCATTTGCAGGGGGCGTGCAAATGGTGGAAGGTGCATGCTCTTCACGTCCAGTTTTGGGAAGGTCAGGCATCGCAACCGACACAATTGGACACTCCTTGTGGATTTGGGATTTTGAAGAATGCCAGCTTGAGTCTTTTTATTTTTCTAGCGAGAGGCTGAGTGCTTCCATCCTCATGTGAAGCTGAACCACTAGCCATGAACATAGGCCAGGGCCTCAGCCGTTCCTTGCCACTCCGTGTGGTAAATGGCATATTGGCAAGTTTACGCTTCTCCTCCGACAATTTTATTTTAGGTTTTGGAGTCCTTTTTTTACTGATATTTGGTGTTTTGGATTTGACATGCTCTGTACTATGCCATTGGGCATCGGCCTTGGCAGACGACGTTGCTGGCATTTCATCGTCTCGGCCATGACTAGTGGCAGCAGCTTCAGCACGAGGTGGAAGTGGATCTTGATCTTTCCCTAATTTTGGAACCTCAACATTTTTGTTCTCCATATTTTAATAGGCACAACTAAAAGGCACCTCAGGTAAACAATGGAGATGGATGGATACTAGTATACAATTATGGATGGACTGCCGAGTGCCGACACAGAGGTAGCTACAGTCGTGGACTACCGTACTGTACTGTGTCTGCTGCTAATATAGACTGGATGATAATGAGATGTAGTATGTATAAAGAAGAAAGAAAAAAAAAACCACGGGTAGGTGGTATACAATTATGGATGGACTGCCGAGTGCCGACACAGAGGTAGCTACAGCCGTGGACTACCGTACTGTACTGTGTCTGCTGCTAATATAGACTGGATGATAATGAGATGTAGTATGTATAAAGAAGAAAGAAAAAAAAAACCACGGGTAGGTGGTATACAATTATGGATGGACTCCCGAGTGCCGACACAGAGGTAGCTACAGCCGTGGACTACCGTACTGTGTCTGCTGCTAATATAGACTGGTTGATAATGAGATGTAGTATGTATAAAGAAGAAAGAAAAAAAAACCACGGGTAGGTGGTATACAATTATGGATGGACTGCCGAGTGCCGACACAGAGGTAGCAACAGCCGTGGACTACCGTACTGTACTGTGTCTGCTGCTAATATAGACTGGATGATAATGAGATGTATGTATAAAGAAGAAAGAAAAAAAAAACACGGGTAGGTGGTATACAATTATGGATGGACTGCCGAGTGCCGACACAGAGGTAGCTACAGCCGTGGACTACCGTACTGTCTGCTGCTAATATAGACTGGTTGATAATGAGATGTAGTATGTATAAAGAAGAAAGAAAAAAAAAAACCACGGGTAGGTGGTATACAATTATGGATGGACTGCCGAGTGCCGACACAGAGGTAGCTACAGCCGTGGACTACCATACTGTGTCTGCTGCTAATATAGACTGGTTGATAATGAGATGTAGTATGTATAAAGAAGAAAGAAAGAAAAAACCACGGGTAGGTGGTATACAATTATGGATGGACTGCCGAGTGCCGACACAGAGGTAGCTACAGCCGTGGACTACCGTACTGTGTCTGCTGCTAATATAGACTGGATGATAATGAGATGTAGTATGTAATGCATAAAGAAGAAAGAAAAAAAAAAACACGGGTAGGTGGTATACAATTATGGATGGACTGCCGAGTGCCGACACAGAGGTAGCTACAGCCGTGGACTACCGTACTGTGTCTGCTGCTAATATAGACTGGATGATAATGAGATGTAGTATGTATAAAGAAGAAAGAAAAAAAAAACCACGGGTAGGTGGTATACAATTATGGATGGACTGCCGAGTGCCGACACAGAGGTAGCTACAGCCGTGGACTACCGTACTGTACTGTGTCTGCTGCTAATATAGACTGGATGATAATGAGATGTAGTATGTATAAAGAAGAAAGAAAAAAAAAAAACCACGGGTAGGTGGTATACAATTATGGATGGACTGCCGAGTGCCGACACAGAGGTAGCTACAGCCGTGGACTACCGTACTGTACTGTGTCTGCTGCTAATATAGACTGGATGATAATGAGATGTAGTATGTATAAAGAAGAAAGAAAAAAAAACCACGGGTAGGTGGTATACAATTATGGATGGACTGCCGAGTGCCGACACAGAGGTAGCTACAGCCGTGGACTACCGTACTGTGTCTGCTGCTAATATAGACTGGATGATAATGAGATGTAGTATGTAATGTATAAAGAAGAAAGAAAAAAAAAAACACGGGTAGGTGGTATACAATTATGGATGGACTGCCGAGTGCCGACACAGAGGTAGCTACAGCCGTGGACTACCGTACTGTGTCTGCTGCTAATATAGACTGGATGATAATGAGATGTAGTATGTATAAAGAAGAAAGAAAAAAAAAACACGGGTAGGTGGTATACAATTATGGATGGACTGCCGAGTGCTGACACAGAGGTAGCTACAGCCGTGGACTACCGTACTGTACTGTGTCTGCTGCTAATATAGACTGGATGATAATGAGATGTAGTATGTATAAAGAAGAAAGAAAAAAAAAACCACGGGTAGGTGGTATACAATTATGGATGGACTGCCGAGTGCCGACACAGAGGTAGCTACAGCCGTGAACTACCGTACTGTGTCTGCTGCTAGTATAGACTGGATGATAAATAATGATATAAAAAATATATATATATCACTACTGCAGCCGGACAGGTATATATTATATAATGACGGACCTGCTGGACACTGTCTGTCAGCAGAATGAGTTTTTTAATTTTTATAGAATAAAAAAACACCACACAAGTCACACGACGAGTGTACTTTTTCAGGCAGACAATCACAATATACTATACTGGTGGTCAGTGTGGTCAGGTCACTGGTCACAGTGGTCAGTGGTCAGTCACACTGGCAGTGGCACTCTGGCAGCAAAAGTGTGCACTGTTTAATATGTACTCCTGGCTCCTGCTATAACCTATAACTGCTCCCCAGTCTCCCCCACAATTAAGCTGTGTGAGCACAGTCAGATATTATACATAGATGATGCAGCACACTGGGCTGAGCACAGATATGGTATGTGAGTGTGACTGAGTCACTGTGTATCGTTTTTTTCAGGCAGAGAACAAAAACAGAACGGATTATTAAATAATAATAAATTATAAAACTGCACTGGTGGTCAGGTCACTGGTCATCAGTCACTAGTATAACTCCTCCTAAGCTCCAGTAAGTAAATGAAGTGTCTCACTCTCCTATCTATTTTAATTTCTAAACGGAGAGGACGCCAGCCACGTCCTCTCCCTATCAATCTCAATGCACGTGTGAAAATGGCCGCGACGCGCGGCTCCTTATATAGAATCCGAGTCTCGCGATAGAATCCGAGCCTCGCGAGAATCCGACAGCGTGATGATGACGTTCGGGCACGCTCGGGTTAGCCGAGCAAGGCGGGAAGATCCGAGTCGCTCGGACCCGTGTAAAAAAACATGAAGTTCGGGCGGGTTCGTATTCAGAGAAACCGAACCCGCTCATCTCTAGTTTTAATGATGACAGTCAATGGGTCGACCCTAAATGGTTGACATGCACTTGGTTGCCCGGTAACAAAGGTCGACACAGTCAAAAGGTTAACCAGACAATGGTCAACACAAGTAGTTTGTTTTGTTTTTCAGCCAAATATTGTATATTTCATGTTCTGTGACTGCCATCTGTACAAACGTAGACCCTCGCCGTGCTTCAGGCACGATGGCTCACTGCGCTGGCCGCAGGTTACTATTCCCAATGGATGTCCGTGTGGGTAGTAAATTAAGCAAATGGTGGAAAACGTGAAAAGCCCTTAAGCACTGTCATCCTTTCATCTGTCAACCTTTTGTACATGTCGACCTATTGACTGTCTACATAGTCATTGTAGATCTATCTCACGGCTACCTCTCCTGTGGTCTCACTCTCCTCCTGTGTATTCTTATATTATGCCTCTTCCAAGCCTGTCATGTAGTGTGTATATTACGTCTGTTACATAATACATAATATGCTTACTTTATTGTTTTATTGCAGTTAAGCTTCTTGAATACTGTTTACTTTGCCTTTTTTTTCTTTTGAACCCTCTGTTATCCCCCACTGTGCGGCACTGAAGAATTTTATGTAATCAAATATATAAGCAATAGAAAGAATTAATAAACAGCATTGTGACATTTGACCAATACAAGGCCCCGAGGCATATTTTGTACCTATCATCAGGTATCTAACTGGGAACTGTGATGGAGGGTACCTGGTGCCCATGTTTATATAGTGATGGACAATGGGCCTAATTCAGACCTGCTAAATTTAGCACATCTGCGGTCAGTCACACAGACATGCAGGGGGACACCCAGCACAGGGCTAGTCCACCCCGCATGTCAGGCCCGACTCCCCCCCGCACAAGTATAAAAGCATAGCTTTTGTACTTTAGGAATAGCTCCCTGCCAGCACAGCTGCCATCGTTGTGAGGGTCGCAATGATCCGGGCACGCCTGCGTTGCCCAGACCATGGCCCCTAAATGGCGGGCAAATGCCGCCGGCCCGCCCCCTCCCACCCAGTGACCGCCTCTGCCTGTCAATCAGGCAGAGGCGATCGCAGGTCTGAGACAGCCGTCGGCTGTCTGGCATGCGCCGGCGCATGCGCAGTTCAGACCTGATTGGCTGCTGTGTGCACAGCAGCGATCAGGTCTGAATTAGGCCCAATGGATCGCATGCTGGGGGCCGCCCATCACCGCCCAGCATACTGACCGGCGCCTCCCACTTGATGAAGCAGAAATTGCGATCGCTTCGCAATTTCGGCTTCATTGTAAAAAAATCTTGATGCCTGCTTAGCTGCGCCCACAGGAGACCCGGCGCCATCTTACCCATCACGGCAGCTGCATGTGACATCACACAGCCACCGCGATCATGCCCCTGACATGGCCCATTCGCGTCGCTCTGCCCCCACAATGATTTTAGTCTGAAGTGAGCGACCCGCTAGATTGGCCTGCATGCAGGCCAACCTAGCACCAGCGATAGCGATGCGCGGGGCTGCGCATCGCTATCGCTGTGAGGGCTACACACGGAGCGATCATGCTGATATTCTAAGCAATCTAGTCAGATTGCTTAGATTTTAAGCAGCGATCGCTCCGTGAGTACCCCCCTTTAGACTGGTAAGGGGCCTCTTTATCAGTAACTGCATTGTGCCCTGTTAGGTGTCATCTCACTGCCACTACTCACAGCTATGGGAAATCACTGTGTTACTAGATGTATAAGTGCCGCCGGTAACAGTAACATAGCTGAAATAACTGTCAAATAATGTCCAGAGACAATTTGCTGTCAAACACATTTAAGCTGCACGTCATGTGCATCCCTGCTCAATGGACCTTGGGGTGCAGCGATCCCTGTTCTCATATTTATAGGATTGGTTTTGTGACTTGTTTAGCATTTTTAATTATATGAAATCATATCACCAGAGAATATAGCTAGAAAATAGGTAGATCATAGACTCAGAGACACTGAGCAGCAAGTCTGGGGCCAAACCTTGTCCTTGGCATCAATGTAACAGATAAAAGCACAAACCTTGTACTTATTACTGTAACAGTGCTGACCCCCCCCCCCCCCCCCCCCCCTATACCTCTGGTGAGGCTTTTCCTCTCCTGACCAGTGGGAGATGCTGTTACAACAGAAGCAGTGGAACTATCCCAGCCACTAGTGTGCACCATGCTGTGTACTGGGTGCTGTCAATCGTGCTTTCCTTAGGGGAGATCTTTAGACTATATTGTCATATACTGTGTTAAGCAAAACGCTGTTTGTTTGCAGAGTGGTTGGTGGATTGGGACGCAGGTACTGTGTCAGAGACGCTACCAATGTTTTCACATATGGACAATTTTTTTAACGGGTGTGGTATGTTTGGTACATAAGGCTTAGTTCAACAGTGTCTAGGTCGACCACTATTGGTTGACAGTAAGTAGGTCGACATGGTTTCTAGGTCGACAGGGACTCTAGGTCGACATGTACTCGGTCGACATGAGAAAAGGTTGACATGAGAAAAGGTCGACATGAGGGTTTTTTTTACTTTTTTTGATGTTGTTTTTTCCCGCACAGTGATCGGGAACCCTAATTAGTGCACCGTGTCCCATTGCATGGCTCACTTCACTCGCCATGCTTCGGGCAAGGTGCCTTGCTCTGCTACCGCTGCGCTCGGCGGGTGGTCTTCAGTTTGCCAGCTGTCGGGAACCCGGCGCACAGTATACTGGCACCAGGATCCCGACAGCCGGCATACTGACACTTTTTCTCCCTCTTGGGGGTCCACGACCCCCCTGGAGGGAGAATAGATAGCATAGCGCGCCACCATGCCCGCAAGGGGCTCATTTGCGCTCGCCCAGCTGTCTGTATGCCGGCGTTCGGGATTCTGGCGCCGGGATGCTGGTCGCTGGGAGCCCGGCCGCCAGCATAATATACTACACCCGCGCTCGGCACAGGTTACCATTCCCAATTGTAGTCCACGTGGATCGTAAAGTATCGTAAGTTCTAAAAATGAAATTTTTTTTTTTAAAAACTCATGTCGACCTTATGTCATGTCAACCTAGAACATGTCGACATAGAGTCCATGTTGATCTAGAAACCATGTCGACCTACTTACTGACGACCAATAGTGATCGACCTAGACAGTGTCGACCTTACTGACGTCCTAAAGACCGGATCCCTTTTTAACTGTGGCTTTGCACTGCTCATGTGCTGCGATGGTGGTCGTAGTGAGGATATATTTACAGACTGATTGACAGTGGGACTATTTGTAGGTACAGTAATAGGGGTTGTCTGCAGCCATTTCAGAGGCATGTCACAGCTTATGACTGAGATCAAATAATAAGTCAAAATGGCTCCAGCATCTTAGTTGTGAGGCCATTCTGCACGACCATAGTGTTGGTCGAAAGTTTAATTATCGACTAATGTGCGTTTTTTTGTAGGCAAGCGGCGGACCTGAAGCGCTGAGTGTGTATAGTTTTCACAATTGTTGCGCACCGGATCACAGCTGTGATGGCATTTGCCGTCATCTCAGAATAAGGCCCACTGTGCCCTTCCTGTGTGGTGTACAGGTTGGAGAAAGTGAAAGTTTTTTTTCTTTTTCTTCAGAATTAATTTTCAATGGCGACACCTGGGTTGTTTTTGAAGCATGTTTTCTAAATGCGGTTTTCATCCATGGAGATCTTTTGCAATTCCTCTGATAAGAAAGCAGGACTGTAACAGCCTCACCCGGCACTGAGCAGGTTAAGACCTGGCGCTCACACTTTTTCCTATAGGTCATATTTAGAAGGGGGAGGTGAGCTGCACCTTGTAGTTGGGGGTGACATGTGATTTATGGTCCCTGATTTCTAGCACATGTCTGCGAGTGAGAGCTCCTTCCTACTTCCATGTGCATGTCCTGAGTGTGTTCATGCTGTTCATGTCTGTGTCCTCACCCCTAAATCAGCAGAGCTGTCAGAGGGGTTGTGCTGCTGCAGCGACCCCCGGCTCACATCTGCTGTGCATACCTCGCACTTCCCCCGCTTTGAGCCTCCTCCTTACACCAGCTCTCTCCCCTACAGTCACAGGGACCCCAAGCAAAATAAAGACCTGACAATGATAGTAAAGGGTTAAAATCGGACCCTTACAGTGCTGGGCTATAGATGTTAAATATGAGTTCAGTATATACCAGCAGCTGTTGGAACGGCCACAGACCCAGCAAATTGGGGAGGCAGATCCTGAGGTTCACATACAAACCCGAAAAAATGCTTGTAAAGAGGTGCACACCCCATTCTGCCTTTTTGTGGAGAGGCTTTGTGTCAAATATCACAGATTTGTGGCATGACGGGAATGTTCTTCTGCAAAACACCTCAAAGTACAGTTACGGCACCCTTGTACATTAATCTGAACTTTGCCTTCTGTTTTTCTTAAAAAATACAGGTAGTCTGGCCTTCAGGTAACAGGTAATAATTCTATAACACAAAGGACCTTTGGGATACCCTTCTGTATGTGTTATTTGCATTGCACTGTTGTATTTATGTTGTCTTATGTAAGCCTATTACTGTTTTACCTGCATAACATAGACACAGGCTCATGCAGAGTGGGATGAAGTGTGCTTCCAAAAATCTGTTATCCAGAAATACTAGTAATTTGTTGATTGCAACTGAGATAGTAACAGCTTTGATTTCTGGTGGTTCAGTGTACACAAACTTTTGTTTTAGGCACAAAATGATTAAAAATATTGCATAAAGTATCTACAGGCTATGTGTATAAGGTGTGTATGAAACATAAATGAGTAAATACGACACAATCCAAAATACTTCTGGTCCCAAGCATTTTGGATATGGGAGACTCAACCTGTATGTGACCATCACTTCCAGGACAGACCTCTGATCCGCCATAGTCCTGGTAAGTATTCTTCCCCTAACCCTCCCTATAGTGCCTAACCCTAACCTCCCCATAGAGCCTTATCCTAACCCTCCAATCCTACAGCCTAATCCCAATGTCGACATTGTTGACATGTAGTTAAATGGTTAAACACTACAAGCTGTCTCTAAACTGAGTGTTATTGAGCATGACTCATCAGCCATAATAGAATCACATGTTTGCGTTATTGTGCATGGCTCATCATCCACAATAACATCACATGTCAGAGTCACCAGACTTAAAGGTTAGGCTGATTAGACTGCTGGTGCATGCTGTTTACTTGGCTCTATAAAAGATCTGCATATGCCCAAGCCTGTCACTGTGTTATTGGCGCATCACAATGCTGTACGGCTGTACAGTACTTAGCCCAGGAGAGATTGATACCTTATCATATTGCCTGCTGTTTATCTTCTATCATCTGTATCCTGTTATACTCTGGTTTGGAGTCGACACGAGGATTAACTTCCTTGCTCACATATGCTATGCACCTACCAACTTGTAGGCAAGGGCCAATTCTGACAATGTGGACATTTCACATTCTAAAACTATCAGCATGTTTCCTGTTGATATTTTAACAATGTTGACATACTAACTATCAACATTGTGGTATCAACATTATAAATGTCGACCTAATGACTACATCCCGGGAAGACAGTAATATATATGCGACTGGTTTACTCCATGGGAGAAAAGTATTATTTACGGGAGATAGATAGGTGACCGGCGGTCAGGAGACTGCCAATCACAATACCGGCGCCTACATCCCGAACCCTCACTATCCCGACGGTCGGCATGCCGACATACAGTGGCTATTCCCACTCATGTGTGGGAATAGAACCTGTAGAAAGTGCAGCTCGCCACAGAGCCCACAAGGGCTTTGTTGCACTCGCTCCCCCGCCAGGCATCTAAGTGCCGGGATCCCGCCGTCTGTATTGTTACCGTCGGTCTCCTGACCGCCAGTCATACATACCCAACCCATTATTTATGCCTGCTTTACTCTAAAAGAGAACAGTAGAATATGAGCCTGATTTACTCCAGGAGATGTGGTTTCACAGTGATAGTTGTAAATGCTAAAGTTACAGTGCTCAATATATAATCTATCTATGTCTAGACTGTGTTATTAATAAACATTAAAGTCACCATGTAAAATATGTAAGAATTAAGATACTATAAATACAAACATCCGTATACCCCTTTAAAAGATCATGTGCAACTATCCCTGTCATAATGCGGATCACTCGTAGCAGGCACACTGATAAGTTATAGCACCAGTGAGAGGGAATTGCATGCACTCATCACGGTTTGTATTTTGTGCCAGGGGCAAGCGCACACAAGTGATCTGCCTCCTGACAGGCATATGTATATGTGTCTTTGTTGTTGGCTGCGCTCCTTTGCACAAACACCTTTACTGTATGTACCACCCAACTGTCCCATTTTGTTGGGACAGGCCCATTTCTCTGGGACTGTCCTGCTGTCCCACCCGCGGGTCACAAAAAGGGAGAGTTTGGTCACAATGTCCCGCGGTGGGAAGGGGGATGGGGCAGTTGGGAGACCTCTCTCAGCTGCTGCAGAGGTGAATAGATGTTGTGCGCATGATCATTACGTTATCTCAACAGTGATAGCGATATCAGGTTGGTAACTATTATTTTGGCCAGTGAAAATATAATTCATTCTTTTTCGGAAATATTAAGTTTCAGCTGCTGAGATGACATCAAAGATGAAATAGCAGAGAAGCATTCACTGACACAACCCAAAAACAACTTCTAAAAGCCTGCACTTTTATATATAACTTAAATATACCCCTAAGTGTAAGGAGTTGTAAGAGCAAAATCTCCATAGTGACACAGAAAGGAACACAATTTCTAGAGAAAAAGTGCAAATTGTGTTTCTGTCCGACTCTACATGAGCCCCAGGCTGAGCAGAAGGGTTGGGTCTGATATGCTGGTGGCTGGGATGTCAGAATACCAACCACAGCATCCCGATGGTGAAAATCCCAACAGGGTCAAGGTAAATATATTTACCTTTCCCCAATGTCACCCTAACCCTCCCTTCCCGCAGCCTAACACCCTCCCCGTGATACCTAAACCCCCCTTCCCGCAGCCTAAACCTAACCCTCCCCCCTCCGCAGCCTAAACCTAACCCTCGCCCCTCCGCAGCCTAACCCTCCCCGTGGGTGCCTAACACCCTCTTCCCGCAGCCTAAACCTAACCACCCCTCCCTGCAGCCTATCCCTCACCCCGCAGCCTAAACCTAACTTCCGACCCCCACACACTCCATGCACCTTACCTCTCTGGCGGCCCAGCAATCCCTCATTCAGGATACCGCGGTTGGGATCCCAGCAGTCGAGATTCCAGCGCTACAATTGTAAGCCTAGTTGGGATGCTGGTGCTGGCATTCTAAGCAGTGTCATAATTTTGGTGTCGGTATTTCGACTGCCGGGATCCACACTTACTTACTCTCCCAGAATAGGCAATCTCTTTGCTTTTGAATACTGTAAAATAGTTACTGAATTATTTATAGTGATTGTACATGCTTTTGGTGAAGTGTAAAACAACATTTATGGTTGATTAAACCTTCTATCGGATGAGGTGTGTCATGGATTTAAAATCATTTAACCTTAAACTCTTAAGTAAATAAAGACACAGAGACGTAGATTTGGCAGAGAAACTGTTAGCTATTTATTAAATGCAAATTATTATTATTTAAGGATGTATGGTGGAAAAGAATGGACGGCCAAGAATCAGCTATTCTGCAATGCCCAACACAACCAAAAACAGGCATTGCAGGCAAAACCGTGCACAAACACAAATATAAAACCCCTAGAAGCCACAAACGGTAATCACTCACCTGCTACCTTGACTACCCATACCTTAGGGTGATGATACTGCCCCCGTTGGGGTGGTACAGCCATCTACCAGTCAACGAAGGGAGAGCATCTCTGCTAAACAATTGCACCCGTACTGGTGACCTGCCGTTCTTTCCTGACGCAAAATTGCCAATACCAAAAAAAAACACCAACTTCAACAAAAGCGAAGGGAGGGTGGAAAGCCTGGAAACAAAGAAGCTTTGACCTGTAACCCAGCCCATTAAATAAACAACTAACAGAGCTGCACACCCCCACACAGCCATAGGCTAGTAAAATAGGGTGATCAACATCCATGCAACCCCCATCCTAGAGGGTTAAATTACCTATTTTCTTATTACAATCATTCGGTTTCTCTTCAGGGAAATCTGTGAGGGGGCTGAAGGGGAATGAAATTGGGGTATATTTACTAAGATGCAGTTTGTCAAAGCTGCTGATAAGCCTGGTTTACCATTAATTACTGCCATTCTAAAACTATTGGTCAAACAGTAACATAAATACACCCCTTAGTTTAAAAAAAAACATGAAATACTTTTTAGAGATGAGCGGTTCGGATTACCTTAAATCTGAACGTGCCCAAACTTCTGGGATCCGAGTATCGGCTGAGGTTTTCAAGCCAAACTCGGATTCCAAATAAAGGCAAAACATCATCCCCCTAGTGTCGGATTCTTGCAGGTGTTAGATTCTATAAAGGATCCCACAGCAGTGGCTTGGCACCATATCACTCAGTTCTCAAGCACGCTGCTGTGTGCTTCGCTGGTCTCTGCTGGTTACATTGGCTGTGCTATGTCCAGACTCATAACAAGTAGCTGTGCTGTGCATAGTGTATACAAGGCACACTGCTGTGTGCTGCGCTGTACTCTGCTGGTTAAATTGGCTGTGCTGTGTCCATCTGTCACTTGTCAGTTGCGAAAAAAGTAAAAAAAAATATTTTTTAATAGTTAAAAAAAATTATTTTACATTTAAGTTTGGACAACCTGTGTACACTGTACCCCTGTGCGTTTTTTATTCATGTACATAATATAATAAAAGCCCATTGAATTGCCGCAGTGATCTGTGAATAGAAAAATGGATAACAATCACTGTAGAGAACAACCGAATACTATTACAGCAGCTGCTGCCACCAGTCATGATGACGATCCTAGTCTTTCAGCGTCATCTACTAAAGCAGATGCTCAAGGGCATAAAGTGTTTAAGTCAGGGCATCTAAAATAAAAATAAAAACAATGTACACTGGTAATGAAAAAAACACCACTAATAAAGGGAAAGTTTTGTGCAGAAAAAAAACATAAAATAGCCAACATGCCATTCACCACCCACAATGGCAAGGAAAGACTCAGGCCTTGGCCTTTATTTATAGTATGAGTGGTTGTTCTGCATCTGTCAGTGAGGCATCTTCATCTGACTCTCATGACAATCAAGACCTTTTTACTCAGTCTAGAAGAGGTGTAAAAAAAATTAAAACCACAAACTGTGTGTTCAGAACCGTCACACATCTCTGAGAAGAGTCAAGGGTGTCCACGTTAGCTATGTGTGAGTCTGACATTTCTAACACTGTCCTCATAGAAACCTCTTTTGTCTCCTTCCTGCACCAACCGCACATGCATGGCGTAGTGCAAGTAAAGATGGTGATAAGGACATAATAGAAATTGAGGATGTTTGTGTGGAAGTGGAACAGGATGAGGAAAATATATGTGTGTACTACTACTATCTGGATGAGGATGTTGGTGATGTTGTTTGTGTACGTTAGCCACCAGTGGCTGTAGTTCTTGCCCGTAATAAGAAAAGAAAGGCATTGTGATGCCTTTGTATAAGTCCCAAAAATCTACCTCTTGGGTGTGGAATTGTTTTTACTGACATACTGACAACATTTGTGAAGGAATTTGCTTCATTTGTGAGGCCAAAGTTAGTAGAGGTAGGGACGTTCGCCATCTAGGCACCTCCTCCATGTTACGTCATTTGCGTGGAGTTCATGAAATTTATTTTACATGATTATAATGTCATTAACAACCTTATCATCAATCTCTTCATTAGTGATCGGAGGTAGTCCTCAAAAAAATTGTTTTGTGGGGGCCCAAACAAACCAAGCCCAAGTCAATTTTTGAAAAAAATTGCAAATTCAAAACCAATTACAGCATTTGGGCAAAACCAAACCGGAAGAAGAATTAGAACCATAGCCAGCAAAAATGGTCTGGCTCACATCTCTAATACTTTTACTGATTGTCAGACTAAGGGGATCAATTGGATATTGAAGTTATACACAATACAGCATTACAGTAAGAGAAGGTAGTGCTATTTTCTGTTTTTCGTATTTTTGTAGAAATCTGTTTGCTTTTACCAGTCGGTACATTGCGATGATGGGCGAAGCTCCAACCACATCTGAATAAGGCCCACTGACCACATGTGCAGGACAATATTTATTTATATGCTAATGCTAAACCAATCTTTCTGTTTCTTTTCCTGGCTGAGTCCATCACAGGGTTTCCTACATAAATGCAATATTGCGAGGATTGTAAATATTGGACTACAGATCCCAGAATGCATTGTGATCAGGATATGTGTGCTCCTTTAGGTTTTGTGACACCCTGGTAATCATCTTACAAACACCAAGGACAAGGAACTCATTAGAGGATCAGAAAACTGTGTACAAAGTGTTTACTAATTACAGAATCTGGGTCATGGGTCCCTTTGGACCTCAGACATCTGGTAGGCTCTAATTAAACAGCACAGAGCCAACACATAGGAGAATGTGCCTATAGTAAATGAATGTCCGGGCGTCAGATGTAACCCCTTCATTTCCAAATATGTGATTTCTTGTCCCATTCTCTTCTTCCAGTTTCACAGATGTAGATAGTACTTTATTTGTACTGGAATATCTAGTTATAAAGTTGCACCATCTACAGTATAGCCCCAAGTCATTCACCTGTCAGTTTACAGAAGCGCCACTTACAGATCTCCTGGGCACTGATCACACATGGAAAACAGCAGCCTATTTATTTGCATGCGCCCATACCAATTACTTTGTTTTATCTCTTAGTGCAACTATAAAAAAAAAAAGTTTGATCACCACAAAGTGGTTTTTTTTGATATGCAGAGACCTGAACTTTCAGCTCCATTTGGTAAGAAAAAACATACAAAAAATAATAGTTAAGAATAGATTTTAAATATAAGCAAAAAATACAAAAAAAATTTTTTCCATTTTTTTTATGTTTTTGCAATCCAGGTACCGCATGATACTTGTTAGACAGGCTTCCCTAGGCTTCCTCATGCTAAGAAAGAGTACATAAACCAGCTAGCCTGGTTACCTAAAAGTCTTCCTATAGGTGTCTAGGGATGTAGCATAGCAGCAAAGCAATAGCTGCAATGTTTGAAAAAAGGCCAATATTTCTGTACTTGGTGAAGCCGCTTAAAGGACTCTTTGGCTTTTGAAAAATATGTCCAGCAACAGTCCTTATACACATACACAAATACATACTGTATATACTGTACTACCTTCAATACCTGCTCCCTACTTCCTCCATAGAGAGCAACCATGATATCACACATAGGCCCTAATTCAGAGGTGAACTTTATGTTAATCAGTTTTGGATTATATAGGGGACGGATAGGATGGACGCCCAGAGGCCCCCACACATTTGAGGAAGGCCGATATGAGTTGGAGACACCACTATAAGCCCATCACTTCAATTTCAAGCATTAAACCTCCTCTCCGGACGGAGAGTCATAACGGCCAGTCAGCCATTTGTAAAGTCTGTTTACCGTGAAGTATCCTGAGACTAAGGACCCCAGAAGTCTTGCAGACACCTGGCGGTGTATGGGCACAGTGAAGAAGACCAGTGGAAGCACCCCCCCTGCACTCCCCCAACCAGTGGAAGCACCCCCATGCACTCCCCCCAACTCATAATTGCGAACAGTGTTTTAACTGTGGTGGAATCCTTCATATTCCTGGGCTCCATGATCTCTAAGGATCTGAGGTGGAACTCTAATATAGATGGCATTGTGGGGAAAGCCCAGCAGAGACTGTATTTCTTACGCCAACTTAGGAAGTTTAAACTGCCACAGGAACTTCTGATCCTTTTCTACTCTGCAATTATTCAATCTGTTCTATGCACCTCAATAATAGTGTGGTTTGGCTCTGCCTCAACCCATGACAGAAACAGGCTACAACGAGTTGTAAGGGCAGCGGAAAAAATCATAGGGACAAATGTTCCGGCAGTTGTGGATATTTATCGGGCAAGGGTCACAAAGCGAGCAGGGAGGATCATCGATGACCACTCCCTCCCTGCCCATGACCTGTTCCGGATGTTGCCGTCGGGCAGACGGTATAGCTCGAGGCTTGTGAGAACAGCCAGGCACAGAAACAGCTTCTTTCCTCAGGCAACTAACTTGGTTAATTCAGCAAACGCTTAGTCATATTTCCAAATCCGTTCTGTACTCAACTCATATACTCGGGTGGTCTTCAGGTTGCCGACTGTCGGGATCCCGGTGCACAGTATACCGGTGCCGGAATCCCGACAGCCGGCATGCCAACAGATTTTCTCCCTCGTGGGGGTCCACGACCCCCCTGGAGGGAGAATTTATACGCTGTCGGTATGCCGGCAGTCGAGCTCCCGGCGCCGGTATACCATACTACACCCCATATACTCAAACTATCCGTTATGTGTTCTTCCTTCCTTTATGTTTCTTGTCGTATGTCATATAATGTCTGGGAGCTGTGGTTATCGGAAACAAATTCCTTGTGTATTATGGGGGTCATTCCGAGTTGATCGCTCGCTGCCGTTTTTTCCAGCGCTGCGAACAGGTTACTACTGCGCATGAGTATGCACCACAATGCTCAGGCGCGTCGTATGAGTACAAAGCGGATCGTTGCTGGGCGATGGATTTAACGAAGAATCCATTCACACAGCCAATCGCAAGGAAATTGACGGGAAGAGGGCATTTGTGGGTGGCAACAGACCGTTTTCAGGGAGTGTTTGGAAAAACACAGGCGTGTCCAAGTAATTGCAGGGTGGGTGTCTGACGTCAATTCCGGGACCATAAAGACTGAAGTGATCGCAAGGGCTGACTAAGTCCAGAGCTACTCAGAAACTGCAACAAACGTTTTCGTCCCACTCAGCTGCACACGAGTTCGCACACTTGCAAAGCGAAAATACACTCCCCTGTGGGCAGCGAATATGCATTTGTGTAGCGAGGGCCAGTGTACTTGTGCGGTCACTGGCCCTGCTACTAGCCTGCACGTCCCTCCTTCCCTGGGATGGCTTGGCGCTGTCCCATGGGGCCGGAGGTTGCACTGGCTCTGGGCAGCACTGGGGACCGGGCCTGGTCCGGTCTTCTCCTGCCCGGCTGGTTGCAGAGTTCGGCAGCGGGCGCGGGGGCGGCGGTGAATCGCCACTGCCGCTCCACGTGGGTGATGGCGGCGGGCCTGCATCCTCCGGGACGCAGACCCCGCCAATCACAACACAGCTTTTCAAATTTGGAGCCAGCCGTGAGCCAATCACGGCTCGCGAGCTGGTGACCAATCGGGAATGGCGGCGGCGAGCCAATCCCGGCTCGCCGTGTCATAGCCCCGCCCCCCGGCAGTGGCTTGTATTAGTCAGCGCCGGGCGCGGGAAGGGAGTTCGTCGGCCGGGAGAGAGCAGAGAAGAGCTCCTGAAGACTGCAGCAAGAAGACGGCGCCGGAAGTCCTGGAGGGCGGCGGCAGTTGTGAAAGAGCTGTTACACGCCGCCGCCCGCCGGGCGAAGTACAAAGAGCCGACACCCGTCGGTGAAGACATCGGAAGACCTGGGCCAGCTGTGTGCAACGCAAAAGAGCTTGCACGGGCCACCGCTGCCCAGGTGAAGCCCCCAGGAAGCCCGAAGGTGGTGGGAGCCGTCCTGCCCCGGCGAAGACAACGCGGTGGGCGTGGCCGGGCCAGGTTTGGTCCAGCCACGACCCTTAGGACGGGTAAGTACAGGTGGCACTCCCCCCCCCCCCCCAGACCAACAGGGATTCGAGCACTAGGCCCGTGGGGCAAAACAGGCACTAGGCCTGAGGCAACATAGGCAGGCCCAAGGCCTGAGCAGCAGAAGGCGCTAGGCCCCCATTATCCCCCACAGTCATGCAGGCCCAAGGCCTGAGCAGCAGAGGGCGCTAGGCCCCCATTATCCCCCACAGTCAGGCAGGCCCCATAGGAGGTGGCGTTAGGCCACTAGGTATAGCGAGTAGCCCCCAGCGGCGACAGGCCGGGGCAAGAAGGGCAATAGGCCCGCACTGCCGTACAGAGTTAGATAGGTGGGCAACAGGCCCAATGCAAGTCCCCCAGATAGGCAGCAATAGGCCGGGGCACCCAGGGCAAGGATGCCCAAAGCTATTGCGTGTATGGTAAGTCGGCGCTAGGCCGCAGGTTGCTTAAGTCGGCGCTACACCGCAGGTTGCTTAAGTCGGCGCTAGGCCGCAGGTTGCTTAAGTCGGCGCTACGTCGCAGGTGTGGTAAGTCGGCGCTAGGCCGCAGGTTGCTTAAGTCGGCGCTACGTCACAGGTGTGGTCAGTCGGCACTAGGCCGCAGGTTGCTTAAGTCGGCGCTAGGCCGCGGGTCGCATAAGTTGGCGCTACGCTGCGTGTGTGATGAGTTCTCAGTTTTCCCCACAGCCAGGCCCCCATGAAAGGTAGGCTGTCGGAAGTACGCGTTGGTGAGTACCACAAGGTCGAAACAGTATTACGGTATTGTGTGATAACCTCTGTATAAGTGTCTCTCCATCATAAAGCGTAAGCAGCGCCACATCCCGTGGGCTGTGTTGTGTGTTCTCTTACTGGAGCCAGGAAGAAGGGCCAGTCGTCTGGCAGGGATCCGCAGGTACAGCTGGTGAGCAGAATTGTGTTTCGTGTGTTGTCTGTGGTGTATGTTGCCCCTTCCCCTACCTCCCCTTTGGGCGTTTTCGTTCAGGGTCGCGCCTGGTGCTTCGCACCACTACGGGGGCACCCAGTCTGAGGCCACAAGTGCCAATGATGACCATTCACTGAATCCAGTGTAGGCCACCCCTGCGTAGTGTGTCCCCCATTCTTTTCAGGTCACCGAAGGAAGTTCTCCGTGTGTGGACCTGTGCCCAGTGGCGGAACTAGCGAGCGGTGGGCCCAGGTGCAACAAAATGCTTTGGGCCCCCCATCCCATCCAAGTCCACCCCCTCACCCCTGGAGAGGATTTGGTGAGGGGGACCTGCTCAGGGCCAGGGAAATGGATACCTAGCAACAGTGCCGTAACTAGACATTTTAGCACTGTGTGCAAGAAACGGCATTGGAGCCCCACCCCTGCATGCCGTAGGCGCGCGCAAAAATACATAGTGGCGTGGCTTCGTGGGGAAGGGGTGTGGCCACAAAATAATACCAATTCATAAAACGGTGCACAGTAGTCTCCATTCAAATTACGCCGCACAGTAGCCCCACTACACCAGGTAGAGACTCTTTTACACCTTACGGCGCACAGATTCCTATTTTTACACATTACGGCAGACAGCGTCCCCTTTTTACACATTACGGCAGACAGCGTCCCCCTTTTTACACATAACGTCAGACAGCATGCCCTGTTTACACATAATGGCAGACAGCGTGCCCTTTTTACACATAGCGGCAGACAGCATGCACTTTTTACACATAACGGCAGACAGCGTGCCATTTTTACACATAACGGCAGACAGCGTGCCATTTTTACACATAACGGCAGACAGCGTGCCCTTGTTACACATAGCGGCAGACAGCGTACACTTTTTACAAATAACGGCAGACAACGTGCCCTTGTTACACATAGCGGCAGACAGCATGCCCTTTTTACACATAACGGCAGACAGCGTGCCCTTTTTACACATTACGGCAGACAGCGTCCCCTTTTTATACATTGCGGCAAGCAGATTCCCCCTTTTTACACATTGCGGCAAGCAGATTCCCCCTTTTTACACATTGTGGCAAGCAGATTCCCCCTTTTTACACATTGCGGCAGGCAGATTCCCCCTTTTTACACATTGCGGCAAGCAGATTCCCCCTTTTTACACATTGCGGCAAGCAGCTTCCCCCTTTTTACACATTGCGGCAAGCAGCTTCCCCCTTTTTACACATTGCGGCAAGCAGATTCCCCCTTTTTACACATTGTGGCAGGCAGATTCCCCCTTTTTACACATTGCGGCAGGCAGATTCCCCCTTTTTACACATTGCGGCAGGCAGATTCCCCCTTTTTACACATTGCGGCAGGCAGATTCCCCCTTTTTACACATTGTGGCAGGCAGATTCCCCCTTTTTACACATTGCGGCAGGCAGATTCACCCTTTTTACACATTGCGGCAGGCAGATTCCCCCTTTATACACATTGTGGCAGACAGTCCCCCTTTTTGTAGAAAGAAAGAAAGATAAGAAAGAAAAGAAAAGAAAGAAAGAATTATACTTACCCTCTCCGCTGGCTCAGGCTCCTCGGTGCAGCTTCTGGTCACTCACGATTCCCGGGCAGGAGAGAAGGAGGAGGAGGGAGGTGGAGGAGGGAGCCGCAGCAGCGCTGTGTTATTGGTGGAGGCGCTGCTGCTGCTGGCCCTCTGCTTCACTATAGGCTGTTCTCGGAAGACAGCCTATAGTGAAGCAGAGGGCCAGCAGCAGCGCCTCAACCAGTAACAAAGCGCTGCTGCGGCTCCCTCCTCCACCTCCCTCCTCCACCTCCCTTTTCCTGCTTCTCCCCTGTACCGCTGCTCCTCTCCTCTCCTGTCCGGGCGGCTGTGTGCTGTGGGCAGCGGTTGCCCGCAGCACACAGCGGCATGTAATGAGTCAGTTTGACTCATTACATGCTTTGGGCCCCTGGACAGAGGCGGGCCCCAGTGCAACGCACTGGTTGCACTGGCGGTAGTTCCGCCTCTGCCTGTGCCAGTATTGTCGGAATTGTCTCGACGGACTAAAGGTGGAGGACGGGAGCCGGGAGGTACGTAGGCCTGGTAAGTGAGCGCGCTGTACTTCTCTTCTCAGGGCCCCATCCCTGTGCCTCTTACATTTGCACAGCTGCTAAAAGTAGCTAGCGAGCGATCAACTCGGAATGACCCCCTATGTACTGATATACTTGGCAATAAACTGATTTTGAACCAGGGACAAGGTCAATCCTAACAGAATGTGAGTCAAAACATGGTCGCCTTGATCGGTGCAAACTGTGTCTTTAGACACAGTAGCTGACCACAACACACCCACGTCTGACTAGCCACTACCCTCGTTACCTCACAGGAACGCCCACTGAAACTGCTTCTCTCTGCATACAAATTTGTTCTGTGACTCATGGCGTTAACCATCCGGCCCCAAGCACAATGTGGGTAGGATCTGTCTACGCCAGAAAATATGGTGTGAAATTATTACAATAATAAAAGTGGCAATATAAAAATGAAAAAAATAATAATAATAATAATAATACAGGTGGCACAGGTTATATTTATATACATTTTATGGTTAATTGATAGCTGTAATGCCCTGCATTGTATGGCTTTTATTTATTTATTTATTTTTCCACCTCTGTCTCCACTCCCTACTTTTTCTTTATGTTTTTCTCCCTCCCCAGTCTCTTTCTCTCCTCTCTCTCTCTCTCAGACCTCACTCTCTCTCCCATTGACACATTCTCCCAACCCACCTCTCTCCCTCTATCTCTCTGTCTTCCTCCTTTGCTCTCTTTCTTCCCCACCCCAACACTTTCACCCCATGTTTCCTTCTCTTTTTCCCTTCTGTCTCTATCACCACCCCCTCACTTTCTCCTGCAACATCTCTGGCACAGTGGAAGGGGTCAGAGGTCATATGGACTCATTACGTTCCAATGCAATTACATCATTTTTATCAGCAGTCGATTTTATTATACTGATTAGGAAATACTGTGCATTATATTTAAAAAATAAAGGGGAGCACAAATTCTTACAATTCTAAAGAAGCCAAATATTATTATTAGTTGGCTAAAAGGGGCAATTATTATTATAAAATTCAAGAAAAACAGATTATCATTGCACTAACTGATCAATGATCACAGATTATTATTCTACTAAATGGGTCATAGGTTGTTATTATTATTAGACTAAGGGGGCACAGATTATTATTATTATTATTATTATTATTATTATTATTATTATTATAGTAAGAGTTATGATTGTAAATCCTGTTGTGATCTGTGATTGTAAATTATGATTGTAAATCCTGCAGTTTGTAAATCAAAATCTCAGGCGATTCGAAACCCTTAAACTCTTACTGTACCAAGAATAAAAATCAGATTAGCCCATTGAAGAACACTGAAAAACATACAGAAGGTGGTGGTGGTGGTGATTTTAATGGTTCAGGTGTTATTCGATAGGGTGAGTGATGTAGATTA
Organism: Pseudophryne corroboree; assembly: GCF_028390025.1. Classification (NCBI taxonomy): domain Eukaryota; kingdom Metazoa; phylum Chordata; class Amphibia; order Anura; family Myobatrachidae; genus Pseudophryne; species Pseudophryne corroboree. The sequence goes on along the minus strand of NC_086449.1, from coordinate 132,243,638 downwards.
GCAATAAGGTCACAGTGGTGATTTTCCTCATAGAAAAAGCATTGAGTGGGTGGCTCCCTGTGAGTTGTAAATTGCAGCGAAGCCTGGCCAATTTTTTTCTGCCCTAAACACAGTTTATATAATGAATTCTAACACTTTTGGTATACAGTACTTTCAGGATAATGTAACATTTTGGGATACAGTTACATTTCGGAATACAGTAGAGTAAAATGTCAGGATACAGTAAACTGAATTCATTGTACACAATAAAAAATGTTTGATACATTTTGAGGAATGCGGTTGACTGTTATTATTACAGCACAATCTTCATACAATACTGTATCGCAAACTAAAAGCATTTTACAGGATAATGCATTTCTGAAAATGGTATACACATACCTCCCAACTGTCTGGATTTTCGCGGTACAGTCCCATTTTTTGGGCACTATCCCACTGTCCCACCCTCGGGCCGCAGTGTTCCATGAGTGATGGGGGTGGGGGGACAGTTGGGAGGCTCCTGTCACTTGCTGCTCTGTTTAGAGCAGGGGTGAATAGAGGGGCTGGGGGCATGCCAGCAGCTCACAGAGCACTGGACGTACCCCCTCAGTCACCAAAACAGGAGGCATGGCTGGCTTCCCATGAAGCCATGCCCCCTTTTGATGAGGCCGCGCCCCTTTCGCCACACCAGGATGTCCCGATTCCCCCATCATTAATGTTGAGAGGTAAGCATTTTTAGGAAAAAGTATGTTTATGACAGAGTGGGGGTCCAGCCTCCAGTCCAAGTGTTTTGGTTTTGGATCTGTATTAATTTTGTGTTTTGATTAGGCTAAAACCGCCCTCAAGTGTTTTGGTTTTGGATCTGTTTTTTTTTTTTAAATTGATGAAAACATCTAAAATCAAATAATTTTGCCCTTTCTTTGTTCCTACAGTATTATTAACCCCAATAACATTCATTTACAGCCATGTCCAGTTACTTTTGACCACCTCACAGCTCACAATATTGTTTTCAACTCTTCACCAATATTGGCCAAACGCGAGCTTGCTGATTAAACTAAGTGACAGAGCAGCAGCACAAATACACATTTTGTCTGCACAGTAGTGCCCCTTATACACAATACACCAAAAAGTAGTGCCCCTTATATATGTTTTTATGACACACAGCAGTACACCTTATACAGATGTAGCCACACTCATTGTGGTTTCGCTTAGGCATGGGTGTGCGTCTTAATTACACCTGTGGCCATTCACTTTACATTGGAGCGGCAATAGTCCCGGCCCAGTGTGAGTGTGCCTAGCCGCACCAGCAGTGCACATGTGGCCACTTCCCAGCGTGGTGACATCTGTACATGTAGTGCCCCTTATACACATTATACCAGTGATGGCTAACCTTGACACTCCAGCTGTTGTTGAACTACACATCCCAGCATGCCCTGCATCAGTTTTGCTATTTGGCCATGCTAAAACTGATGCAGGGCATGCTGGGATGTGTAGTTCAACAACAGCTGGAGTGTCAAGGTTAGCCATCACTGTATTATACCATGGTAGATCCCCCCCTCCTCCTTCTTCCTCATCTGTCCTCCTCATCATCATTCCTCCTTCCCTTCCCCCTGGGTGCTGCTATGCTGCTTACCTGTTTTGTTGTGCTCAGCAGCTACCACGGAATGGCTCTTGGGCTTGTTGGAAGTCCCTCTGAAGAGACGTCCTAAGCAGTGCTGTGCTCGCAGGGCCGGCAACAGAAATCTTGGGGCCCGGTACACTTATATCCCTGTGGGCCCCCCCGATATACAAATATAGGGGCGTGACCACAGAGCTCCTTTTACACATTACGTCAGGCAGAGTCTCCCTTTTTACACATTACAGCAGCAGAGTCCCATTTTTTACACATTATGGCAGCAGAATCCCCTTTTTTACACATTAGGCAGGCAGAGTCCCCCATTTTTACACATTATGGCAGGCAGTCCCCATTTTTACACATTATGGGAGGGGGAGAGAGTTATACTCACCTGTAACGAGCCAGCATGCCCCACCATAATGGCCATCCCTACCTTTTCTCGCCCTGCAATCTTCGCTCTTACCTACAGTAATACCAGGTTTACAGGGCAGATGTAATGCATGCACATGCATCCATGATATGTGCCTGCACGCAGCCCATCCCAAACCCAAAGCCCCAAACTCCTGCTGGAGAGCCGAGTGCACCTGCAATGCAGACACTTGACTTACCAGACACAGCCGCCAGCGCCGTAAATCAACGAGGCTCAGCCTCCGAGTGACCAGCTTGATGCTGCCAGCAGTCCCGCAATCCTGCTCCTGCCTGCCTGCTCACGCTCCTCACAGCAGAGACAGGGCGGCCGGGGATGACTGGGAGAGGAGGGGAGGTCCGGAGGTAGCGTTGTGTGACAGCTGACCTGGGGCTGGGCTTGGAAATGCTAAGTGGTGACCACAGATCATGGGGGTGGAGGAGCTGAAAAAAAAGGTCAGTTATTGATTACTTTTAACTGCACAGCAGGCGGCCCGCAGCTGGCGCGATGCCGCAATATATATAATTATTTAGATCTGTTACATGCTGCCGCCGCTCAGGGGCGGATCCAGAAGAAAATTATAGGGGGGGGGGCACCATGGAAGGGGCAAGTACATTTGCGTGCGGCTTCGGTGCATGGTGCAGTGTGCAAGGGCAGCGTTTGAGGGACAGGTGGCAGCGTGTGAAGGTCAAGGTGCAGGGGGAAATGTGTGTGGTGCTGGGTACAGGGGGCAGTGTGTGAGGGGCAGGGGGCAGCGTAATAATGCCCACAGTAGTAGCACCCCGTAATACACATAATGCCCACCACAGTAGCGCTTCTTATACAATGCCCACAGTTGTAGCGCTCATTATGCAATGTCCATTGTACTGGTAGTGCCCCTTATACAGACCCCATAGTAGTGGTGCCCCTTATGCAATGCCCGTATTGCCCCCAGTAGTAATGTTGCCTGTAGTAATACCCCCAGTCATTTAGCACCCTAGTAGTTATGCCCCCAGTGGTAATGCCCCTGCAGTTATGACCCCAGTAGTTTACCCCCCCTTTAGTTTAGCCTCCCAGTAGTAATGCCCCCAGTAGTTTGCCTGCTTGTAGTTTAGCCACCAATAGTAATGCCCCCCTGTAGTTTGCACCATTGTAGTTATGCCCCCCTTGTAGTTTAGCCCCCAGTAGTAATGCCACCAGTAGTTTGGCCCCTGTAGTTATCGCCCAGTAGTTTGGCCTCCCTGTAGTTTAGCCCCCAAGTAGTAATGCCCCTGTAGTTACGTCGCCAGTAGTAATGCCCCTGTAGTTACGCCGCCAGTAGTAATGCCCCTGTAGTTACGCCGCCAGTAGTAATGCCCCTGTAGTTACGCCGCCAGTAGTAATGCCCTCCTGCAGTATGCCCCCAGTAGTTAGCACTTTGTAGTTTGCCCCCTTGTAGCTTACCCCCAGTGGTTTGCCCCCTTGTAGTTGGCCCCAGTAATAATGTCCCCCAGTAGTTTGCCCCCAGTAATAATGTCCCCCAGCAGTTTGCCCCCAGTAGATGCCCCCAGTAAAAATATCCCCCAGTAATAATGCCCCCAGTAGTAATGCCCCAATAGATGACTCCCCCCCCCCAGTAGTAATGCCCCCCAGTAATAATGCCCCCAGTAGTAATGCCCCAATAGATGACTCCCCCCCCAGTGGTAATGCCCCCCAGTAATAATGCCCCCAGTAGTAATGCCCCAATAGATGACTCCCCCCCCAGTAGTAATGCCCCCCAGTAATAATGCCCCCAGTAGTAATGCCCCAATAGATGACTCCCCCCCCAGTGGTAATGCCCCCCAGTAATAATGCCCCCAGTAGTAATGCCCCAATAGATGACTCCCCCCCAGTAGTAATGCACCCCAGTAATAATGCCCCCAGTAGTAATGCCCCCCCAGCAGTAATGCCCCTTGCTGCTGCCCCCTCGTCAGTAGTAATGTCCCCCGTAAATTGCCCCCAGTAGGTGCCCCCGCTGCACTAAGAAAGATAAAAAAAAGGACATACTTACCGATCCCCGTTCCCGCTTCCAGACATCCTCCTGGCGTCCTCTCCTCAGCACTATGAGAGAGACGTCATGACTGACGTCTCTCCCATAGCGCACGCAGCACACAGTGACGGCGCCGGAGGCCGGAGCTCAGTACTGAGCTCCTGCCTCCGGCTGCCGCTGTGCAGGGAGACGGGCGCCCGTCATTTTCCTGTGCGGCGGCGCGGGGACGGACGACGGAGGGAGAACGGACAGGGGGGCCACTGCCGCCGCTGGACCTTGGGGCCCCTCACAACGTCGGGGCCCGGGACGGCTGTCCCCTTTGACCCCCCCTGTCGCCGGGCCTGTGTGCTCGTAAGAGGGACCTTGAAGGTGGAATGCGGCATAACAGCTGAATAGCTGGGCAGCAATGAAAGCTCCAGTCTCTGCACTGACTGGAGTCAGACAGGGTTACACCACAGATTTTCCAGCACACACACAGTGTTACACTGCACCAGCACACACACAGGGTTACACAACGCACTGCACCAGCACACACACAGTGTTACACCGCACTGCAGCAGCATACACACACTGTTACACCGCACTGCAGGAGCGCACACACACAGAGTTGCTCTGCAACAGCACAAACACAGCATTACACTGCTCTGCACCAGCACACACACGGAGTTACACCGCACTGCACCAGCACACAAAGGCAGAGGCAAAACTGTGCTCCTGCTCTGTAGGTGGGCACCTCTCCCCCTTGTATTCAGTGGTACCATTCAATTAAGTTAATTAATGGTCGCTGCTATCTCTTTCTCCCTACACCACACCCTCTTTATTATAGATACACATTTTACAAGTGTCATACCCAGGGTAAGAACCCATAACCTATTACACTGGAAGCAGACACCTTACTGATGCAGCTATTTGCTTCTATCTATTGACTAACTAGACACTGTCTATCTATCAACCCACACCCATATACAGTGCATCCAGAAAGTATTCAAAGCACTTCACTTTTTCCACATTTTGTTATGTTACAGCATTATTCCAAAATGGAATAAATTAAATTTTTCCCTCAAAATTCTACACACAATACCCCATAATGACAAGTTTTTGTGTTTTTTTATTTGCAAATTTATTAAAAATAAAAAACTAAGAATTCACATGTACATTAATATTCACAGCCTTTGCTCAATACATTGTTGATGCACCTTTGGCAGCAATTACAGCATCAAGTCTTTTTGAATATGATGCCACAAGTTTGGCACACCTATCTTTGGGCAGTTTCGCCCATTCCTCTTTGGAGAACCTCTCAAGCTCCATCAGGTTGGATGGGAAGTGTCGGTGCACAGCCATTTTCAGATCTCTCCAGACATGTTCAATCAGATTCAAGTCTGGGCTCTGGCTGGGCCACTCAAGGACATTCATGGAGATGTCCTGAAGCAACTCCTTTGATATCTAGGCTGTGTGCTTATGGTAGTTGTCCTGCTCAAAGATGAACTGTCGCCCCATTCTGAGGTCAAGCAGCAGGTTTTCATCCAGGATGTCTCTGTACATTGCTTCATTCATCTTTCACTCTATCCTGACTAGTCTCCCAGTTCCTGCTGCTGAAAAAACATCCCCACAGCATGATACTGCCACCACCATGCTTCACTGTAGGGATGGTATTGGCCTGGGGATGAGCGGTGCTTGGTTTCCTCCAAACATGACACCTGGCATTCACACCAAAGAGTTCAATCTTTGTCTCATCAGACCAGAGAATTTTGTTTCTCATAGTCTGAGAGTCCTTCAGGTGCATTTTGGCAAACTCCAGGTGGGTTGCCATGTGCTTTTACTAAGGAGTGGCTTCCGTCTGGCCACTCTACCATACCGGCCTGATTGGTGGATTGCTGCAGAGATGGTTGTCCTTCTGGAAGGTTCTCCTCTCTCCACAGAGGAATGCTGTAGCTCTGACAGAGTGACCATCGGGTTCTTTGTCACCTCCCTGACTAGGGACCTTCTCCCCCGATCGCTCAGTTTAGACGGCCGGCAAGCTCTAGGAAGAGTCCTGGTGGTTCCGAACTTCTTCTATTTACGGATGATGGAGGCCACTGTGCTCATTGGGACCTTCAAAGCAGAATATATTTTTCTGTACCCTTCCCCAGATTTGTGCCTTGAGACAATCCTGTCTCGGAGGTCTACAGACAATTCCTTTGACTTCATGCTTGGTTTGTGCACTGTCAAATGTGGGACCTTATATAGAGAGGTGTGTGCCAGGGCCGTCTTTTTGTATGGGCTCAATGGGAACTTTCCAAGGGGCCCTAGGAGTGTAAGGGTACTAAGCTGATAGCTGAGAGTCCCCTTTTTCCAGGGGTACCAGATTTTGAAAATCGGCCCTGGGGAACCTGAGATATCCGACTTCTAAGCAGTGGACCCCATTCAAGCATGTTAATTGCTATTCAAAGCCAGATAACTTGGATTCTGTTTGACTTAAAGTGTTTCTGAGGGTATAATCCAAAATATGGGACTCTTCCCTTTCAGTGGACACTGGCAGCTTGTCTCTACTATGCCCAGAACCAGAGACATCAGCCTTTCAGCTGCTGGTCCCTGCTCCAGCTCCACACGCCTGGCATGAAGTTTTATATGTTCGTTGATGGATTGCTCTGGCTTCTGAACTCTGATCTCCAAGTCCCCAGTACCTCCACCCATCCCCTGTATATTAAACCCTGCCCTACCACCCTGTAAATTGTGTACCGGGGCCCATTCTCAGCCAACCAGCAGCCTGTTACCATGGTAGCCACCGCTGATTGGATCCGACAGAAGACATTTCTGGGTCAAAACACTGAGATCTGATGCCGGAATCTCTATGTTTTGTTTCATAATCAGATCTAAGCCCGGCAGGAAGAATCAAGCTGGGGCTCGGATCCACTCAGGAGTCAGAACCCCTAAGTTCGGTTCTGCTTCCAAGAAACTGAACCCGCTCATCTCTGCTGGTTCTACAGCTGTCTTCCAGTTGGAAATTATCTCACCTCTCGTGGCATAGTAGATGTGTGTAATCAATTTTATTAGGGATATTAGTAACTGATTGGTGTGGGAGAATGGGAAGAAAAAGAATATATGGAGTATCAAAATGTGAATTTGAGGCATATATATTAAAACATGCAGCGTGCCCCTAAAAACGAAGAATGCTTATAGCAGAAAATCGCGTCAATAAAGATACATGTGTATATGTAATAGGGTTTGAGTTTGCCAGAGGTGCGGGATGTCGGCCGAGAATGGCTGTATTTTTAAAGCACCGATTATTTGCAAGGCAAAACCAGGTTGGTTGCTCTGTGTACAGCACCTATTCACAGAGTACAGGAAGTCTGGGGGCAGCCCAGCATCTTTAAGAGTGCTAGGTATGCTCCCACAGTGATGGGAACGGGGGATGCCATGAAGCCCCGCCCCTTTTCCTGAGGCTCCCCAACTTTCGGCCCGCACAGGGTCCCGCTCCCTGAACCACCCGTTTTGAAAGGTATGAAATAGCATGCTAAAAACACATACTACCCCCTGGCTTTTAGCTAGCATCACAACATTGCTGCAATGACTAATGTTACTGATTTTATATAGACTGTATGTGTTATTGAGTTCTTGGAATTCCTCAATCTGAACCTGAGAATAAAGTATTTTAAAACTAGTTTTATGTAGTTTACCTAGATTTTATTCTGGGACCCCGTCAGACAATAAAAATTATTATAGGACCACAGCAAGTTATTGAAGAATGGCTACTGCACATGTGTGGTTAGGGAGAGGCAGTAGGTGGCAGACGGTGATGAAGAGGCAGAGGTTTGCAGTGGGAAACTGGGGAGGCAGTGAATGACAGGGAGAGGGTGGGACCGCGAGAGGTAGAGGTGGCAGTGGGAGAGAGGTTGAGGCAGTGGCTGGCAGGGAGATGCAGAGGGTCACTATGGAAAGGCAGTGGGTGACAGAGGGAGGCAGACGGTGACAATGGGGTGGCAGAGGATTACATGGGTATGGCAGAGTGTGACTTGGAAGAGGCAGAGGGTGACGGGGGGTAGTAGAGGGTGAAAGGGGTGATGGCAGAGGGTGACTTAGGAGAGGCAGAGAGGGGCATAGGATAATGGGGAGGCAGAGAATGGCATGGGGAGGCAGCATGACAGGGAGATGCAGAGGGTGACAGTGAGCCGAAGAGTCTGAAGTAACAGACAATTCAACTGATTTTTCAACTGACTTATTGGATCACTAGCTGAGAGATCAGGGGAATCAACAGCCTGACAGTCAGCAACATGGAGTTGTGACCCCATGCTGAGATAGTCGTGACCCACTTTGGGGTCAGGACCCACAGTTTTAAGAACCACTGACCTAGATCACCAATCATTTTGTTTATTATTTATTCTACACTGTTGCATACAGTGAATCTGTAACATTGGCAAAAAAGACAAGTCTACCAATATGCATATGGGAGAGTCCTGGCCCCCTGGAGAACTCAACTGTTAACCGACACATAATCTAATTCATGTACTACAACACTCTCTTGCGTATCCTTCAGCCAAAATCTTTCAGTCACTATAGAATCCAGTTCTGTGTAAAATGACTATGTAAAGCTCATGCCTCACACACACAGTGTAGGCATGCATTTACTGAAACAGTATTCATACAAAGCAAGGGATATCAGCATACTTGCCTGCTCTCCCGGAATGGCTGGAAGGCTCCCGAAAATTGTGTGGCACTCCCGGCCTCCCGAAAGAGTGGGCAAGTCTCCCAGCTGGACCCTCGCAACATGAGTCCCCAGAAGTCACCTGCAGTCCCCTGCAGATGGTGTTGTCCATCGGGATGTCTGATAAAGCGATTCACGCTGAATCGCATCATCACAGTTCCACCCCCCTCACTCACAATGCCAGTAATCTCGGCACTGTGTGGCAGGGGTGTGGCCGTGAAGACATGATACCGCTGCCATGCCTCGGCCCACCCAATTCGATGTCACTGCCCCATGTCACACCCCCTCATGCCACGCCCCCCACTTTACCATCCTGGCTGCTTCCTCCCAGAGGAGGCAGCCACAATGTCAGCATGTATGGATATCAGTTGTCAATAAAAGAGAAACCGCTGATAATTCAGCCTATCCCGTCACTAGTGGCATCACCATTTATATACATGACTACTCACTCAGAGCGGCCGAGAGGCTCCGGACACCCTGGGATCTGCCCACAGCCGCGTGCAGCTGGCACTTACAGAGCAAAAGTAGGTTAAATTGTGTCATTGTGGCCCCGCCCCTCCGCTTCATAATGCTGGTAATCATTGTGTTGTGCAGGGTGAGGTCACGAAGAGGGGGCAGCCAGGAAATCGGCAAGTATGTTGATTTTGCAGCCTATTTGTTCATTAGCAAGCAGTAAAATCACTGATGTTGCAGCCTATCCAGTCACTAAGAACCAGTGACATCACTGCCTTTGCAGCCCATGTGACTGATTCAGAGGTGGACGAAATGCCGATATTTTCTACTGTGCATATTCAAAAAGTCCTAAAAACCCCTACGGCACATGCGTTCACCTGACTGTATGCAGAGGCCACTGTTGGGTACAGAGTTGTTGGCATGGGCATTCCTAGGCAGTGACTGTGAGGTGGAAGTTAACAACAAAAAACGGCTCTCATGTGTGTGTTATGGTCGTTTCACGGCCAATCAGTGAACGTGGCTGCCTTCCCAATTGCAGATCCGCAGCCATGTTTACAAGAATTTCAGAAGAGACACTGGCCCTGCCATACGTGAGTACAAGTGTATATAGTGCACGCAATGGAGCGCCGATGGTGGAGTGTTCTGAACCACCGTCAGAGTTGCAGTGTCCATGGGCAGTGAAACTGGGCGTCTCAGCACAGTCCAGCACACGACAGCACACAAGGAGGAGGCTGAAACTCGCATTTGCATATTAGTGCCGCTGCAAGTCTGCAAAATGTTGCTGCCGTTCATGCATTAGCGTCCACCACTGAATCCAGCCCTATATATTCACTATGAAATAGTGACATCACTGACTTCGCAGCCTATCCGTTGCTGCCTAACAAATCCATCCTTTACAAAATTGGAAACTATTTTCCATGGACACCAGGACATACTGCCTCTGTGCGCCATAGAGTAGTACAATTCCCATCATGCCAAACTTTTTAAGAGCGACAATGCATTTAATTATATTTCTCCTGTTCAATAAATGCTACTTTCTGAGAAAGCAGAGATAAAGAGGATACATGATAAGATGACACCACCGTCATTGGCCTCATCAAGGATGGGGACAAATCGGCCTATAGACGGGAAGTAGACCGGTTAACCCAGTGGTGCATCCACAACAACCTTGAGCTCAAACCCCTCAAATCTCTCGAGATGATAGTGGACTTCAGGAAGAAGTCATCTAGTGCACCTCCGCTAACGATTGCTGACAGTGTGGTATCGCTAGTGGACTCCTTCAAGTTTCTAGGGACCACAATCTCCCGGGACCTTAAATGGGGGTCCAACGCTGATGCCAATATTGGGAAAGTGCAGCAGAGGTTGTTCTTCCTCAGGCAACTAAGGAAGTTCAACATCCCACAGAAGCTTCTGCTCCTCTTCTACTCTGCGATTGTGGAGTCGGTACTGTGCTCCTCGATACTGGTATGGTACAGCTCCGCCAGCGCGAGGGACAGATGCAGGCTCCAAAAGGTGGTCAGAACCGCAGAGAAGATCATTGAGGCCGACCTTCCCTCAGTCCAGGACCTGTACCTGTCCAGAGCTAAAAAGTGGGCAACGAAGATAGTAAAAGACCAGCTACACCCCGGCCCCAGCATGTTTAACTTGCTTCCTTCAGGCAGGCGTTACAGGGCCGTCCCCGCCAGGTCCACCAGAAGGGTGGTCTTCAGTTTGCCAGCTGTGGGATCCTGGCGCACAGTATACCGGCGCCGGAATCCCGACAGCTGGCATACCAACACTTTTTCTCCCTCTTTGGGGTCCACAACCCCCCTGGAGGGAGAATAGATAGCGTAGCGCACCACCGTGCCCGCAGCGTGGTGAGCACAGCGAGCCCGCAAGGGGCTCATTTGCACTCACCCAGCTGTCGGTATGCCGGCGGTCAGGATTCCGGCGCAGGTACCCCATCGGAAGCCTCAAAGGTTTCTTTCCCCAAGCGGTCCGCCTGCTGAACTCCTGAACATTGACTGACTAGATATACATGTAACTCACTTGTGTCCCTACGGTATACCTATCTGTGTGACTTTACTTGCCCTCCCCCTCTCTTCCCCACCTGCTTACCTGTTACCTACTTGGCTGTTGTATAGCAAACCGAAGACCAATTCCTAGTATACGCAAGTATACCTGGCCAATAAAGCTGATTCTGATTCTGAAATGCATCCAATGCAGCAAAATCGGAATTTTATTCTGCAGTTAGTACTAGAAAACAGGGAAATCTCCAGGGAGGAATTTTTAAAACCTAGCGCTGTCCCTGCAAATTAGGGACAGTTGACACCTATGCAATTCATTAGTAACCAGTGACTTCCCTGAGGCAGATTGATGCAAGATGTTCCATCAACAAATTCCTCTTGTTTGAGGCCTTAAACGTTGACATAAAATAGATTTTTGGTAGTAATTTGGCTGGACTAATAGCGCTTTGTGACTTCCTCACTACTGTGCAAAGACCATATATCAGGCATAATATATTTATTTTCTATTTAGATGTGACAGCAGTTCATACTTTCTGCCCTTGCCAGCTTTGCTCCATATTTCATTTGCACTAGTAGAGGAAGTGAGTGTATTCACAGCTGACCTGCCAGCCATTAGTTAACACAATTAATGACCAGAGCCCCAGACAGTGGAATCCCAGGCATGCCTTCCCTTATTGCGCAGCATAGGCTCTGTTATTCCAGTGG